>NC_044252.1:31306708-31681708 GCF_003957555.1 Calypte anna | reverse complement strand
AACTCCAGCTTTGCTGAACAGAATCCCATCATCAAAACACCACCACCTTCCATTTAAAAAATGGTTTAAAACCCCAGGAATGGGGTTACATTGAAATTAAGTTGTGCCTTGACTTGTTCTGTGCAGCCCGCACACCCTCCTGTAGCTAGCAGCAGATTTGGAGGCTGCAGAGACCCTCCAGCTCCTGGGCTTGGTGGCCAGGACCTGCCTTCTGCTCCCTGTAAGCAGAAGGAGCTGTGCTGGTGGCCTGGTGAGCCCCTGGGGTACAAAGCCACCACACCAGGATGCTGTGTCACAGGTGATGGCCAGCTCAGTCCCTGGATGGGGATAGGGGACAGAAAGATCTCTGCCTCCTCTCCACTCTTTCATTCACATCCACTTGACAACTGGCTGAAAGCCATCATTCCCCTAACTGTTGCTTGTTTTTAAGTAATGCAGCTGCTCTGCACAATCTTACCCACCTTTTTGACTGTTCATTAGGGACCTGCAATACTCTTGGTTTATTCCATTTAAACTTGGATTTAACTAACAGTAGTTATGTGCCCCATCACCTCTTCATTACGAGGCTGAATTGCTTCCTAAGGACCAAACCATGCAGAGTCTCACAGCTTCTGCGAGGCACCGGTCACCCTCTTTTCTCATCCATTTCACTTAGGCAGCAGCTTTCAATGGGAATTGATGGCAGGCTGAGGCTGGATGAGTCCTGAGCCACCGTTCAGATCCTGCACTCAAAAATCTTCATTTGCAGCAAATGATGATGATGATGATGCTGCACGTGACTCCCCTTAATGCGAGTTAATGTCTGTGTGACCATCGAGGAAGGAAGGCAGAACAGAGGATCAATAATCACAATGATCTCAGCAATGGTTTTGAAATATTTAACCAGAGGCAACAATTAAGGTTCTTTTAGATACAGTGAATTTAAAGCCTGGAATCTGAGACAAGTGTTTACCCTTAATGATTGTATGGCTTTCCCTAAATGATGCCTCCTCCTGCTTGAGCTCAGCTACCTACAGAGCCAGCACAGAAACAAATGCTTCAAAGCCACGTGAAACTGCAAAGAACTTCTCTCCTTTGCTGGTTTCTCATTGCTTTTAAACAATGCTAAACCAAGGATTAAATTTATAATTTAACTTGTCTTATAGCAAGCATTAAATATTCCCAAGGAAAGTTGTGGATCGAGTGGGCTTATGTTTTATAAAGCATCACAACCTGCCAGCCTTCCTCAGCTGGTGGGGGCTGAAAGGATGTTGGGCTTTTTGTCTTGCTTTTTTTTGGAGTGATATTCAGATTTTGGAAGTGAAGAAGAATATTTGCTTGCTGGTAACCTGAATTCCACTGAGATATGAATCTCTGTCTCTTTGAGAATGATAGAAGAAGTCGGGCAGGGTATTGTATACCATCTTGCATTAAAAAAACTCGGGGGTTTAAGGCCATCTGTATTTAAATCCAAGGACAGATGAGACATTTAAATTTTAGTAGCTCTCAGTTATACACCTGACATAGAGAAATGGCTGCAATCCTTTTTATCAGGCTGGAGAATAGGCATTAAATGACAAAATATTAGTCAGGCCATAGATCCACGAAACCTGTAAGTTCTTCAGCAGCTTCATTAAATCTGTTTTTTATCAGAGGGGAGAGAAGGGTCTGTTATAACACTGAGAGCATTTGAGGCATCGGGCTTTTAGAGGCTGGCTGCCAGCTACTTCATCCATCTGTCTATTTTCATATTTATTGTTTTCCCAATCACTTTATTCATCCATCTGTTCATCTGTGTAAACCCATTTTTTTAAATTTTAATTTTTATTTATAGACTGACCTTAATAAACTCCCCTCAAGTACCCCGTGTTTATCACTGTCACGGATGAAAACATTATTAATGACAAGGGGGTGGGGGGGGGGCTGAACGGGGAGGATGCCTGCCCTTTAAATTCCTTTTCAGCTGACTGGGCTGCAGCAACTCAGCTGGGTGGAGGTGGCTGGATCGATAAGGTCGGAGTTCAGTCACTGCTCCCATCTCCTCCATCATCCCCATCACTGCCAGCTAACGATGCCTGCAGGTGGAGCAGGGCCACTCGCCTACGTTTATGAATGGCTCCGTGGCAAAGGCTTTTCCACCCCGTCAGAAAAGCTGTGGGTAGCTGGGGATATTTATTTTTGAGGGAAGGAAGGGGGGGTGGGAGTCCCAGGAAAGCAGCCTGGTGTGCTCGGAGGAAATATCGCTGGCTCCTAGGGCAGTGCTGGCACCAGGTTGGTTTCAGCTTTTCTGGGGAAATTCTGATTCAAGGTGAAAAAGGGAAGTGCTGGTCCTTGAATGCTTCCCACATCCCATGAAGGAATCGAGAGGTGAGTCAGGTTTCAGTACAGTCACTGTGCTGTGCTTTCAGCCCAGGTTCTTAAACTCTTGAACTCCCAGGGGTTGATAACCACACATCCAAATCCCTCTATATTAGCCCAAAACTTTGATACCCACACCTGGTGTGGGCAGCAGTAGGTGTATTTCTTTCTGCAGGTGCCTAACTCCTGATGGAGTTCAGAAAATGCCATTTATTTCTACTGATAGTGTCCTCCTTTAATTGCCACCAGCAGTAATCGTTGCCTTGAAAGCAGAATGTGACAAGAGTATCTCAAAGTACCCCAGAATTATCCACCCCTATGGATTAGGTGTGTTTTGAATTTATGATAGGTGATGATCACAAGGTGGCTACAAATGCTTTAAGGGTTCACTTAGCTGACATAAGGTCTACCCTTGCCTCAAAAATACATTTTTATCCTGCTGGCTTCAAGCAGGTTTGACAAATGCTCTCCAGGATAACTCAAGCCTCATGTTTTATCTTTGGTTGGCCTAGGTACCATTTGTGACAGTTTTGCTGTGAGAGATGTGGCTGTGAGGCTGGGAACATTCCCCTCATGGCTTCATCTCATCTCCTGGCTCATTAGAAGCCTTGGATTCCTGCCTGGGATTTCATTTTGACATCAGAGGCGTAAATCAAGTCATAAACATATTTAAACTAATGTTGTTGAAAATCTGTAATTCTGACAGCAAAATGAGCAACAAAAGGAGTGCATCTGATGTTTGGTGACATGTAATTTTAACTTCATCCAGTCCCTGTGCTTTTGAGACATTGTTACCTGCAGGACAAGGCAATAAAATAAGGATGTACAAGAATGTGTCAAATGTAGGGCTTCCCTAAATTACACTCTGAGGCACAGATTAATACATTTAATACATTCCAGTCATGAGTGAAGTACTTATAGCAGAACAACTGCTCCTCCAGTGATATCATTCACTGGAATGAACTACAGCTAACAGTGACAAGCTGGAAAAATGCCCCCACTTTTCAAACTGTACAAATGGCATTTGGACACAGTAACTCAAAACTGGACACTTCATTTCAAGTTTAAAGCTAGTGGTCCAGTCAAAAGCTATTACTCCATCTTCTTTATTTGTAGTCCATGCTTTTGTGCTCTTTAAGAATCAAATAAATACTGGTGTAATGGTTAGCAACTGCCAGTTCAACGAAAAATACTGCTAAATTCACCAATAAGTCTTTTTTCTACACACACAAATTTATGACATAAGAACTGAACCCATTCCCGTTACAATGTCTGGATAGTTTTTTAATGTAGAGGGAGACTCACTTTAGTGATAAGAGTTTAAACCTCAACTCCTTTTTCCTTCTTTCTGGATCATACATCTAGATAGAGAAGAGCGTGAAATAAACGACGTGGGAGCCAAGGTGCAATGAGCTGGCCCGGCCTCAGCTCCAGCACTCTGGCAGAGGCAAGTGATCTCCATGGCCTCTTGCACCCAGAACTCTTTCCCGTTTGAAGGAAAAGAGGTTATTTAAAGGCAGATGCAAGACCTGCCCTCTCCTCTCTCTTAAGAACTCAATGGAGAAGGGGAAGGAGGGTACAGGAAAGGGCTTTTTGTGAAGGGGGTGGAGTGATAGGATGGGGAGGAGCAGTTTCAAGCTAGAAGAGGGAAGATTTAGATGAGACATAAGGAAGAAATTCTTTGGTGTGAGGGTGCTGAGCCCCTGGCCCAGGATTCCCAGAGAAGCTGTGGATGCCCCATCCCTGGCAGTGTCTCAGCCCAGGTTGGATGGGGCTGGGAGCAACCTGGGCTGTGGGAGGTGTCCCTGCCCATGGCAGGGGGGTGGCACTGGGTGAGCTTTAAGGTCCCTTCCAACCCAAACCAGTCTGGGATTCTGTAGTGGAGGAGGCTGAGCTGGGTACAAGCTCACTGGATGCCTCCTCTATGATTCTTGTTGTCCCACTGTTTTCAAGTCCCTCTCTCTCAAAGGGACACCCCAAACCTCCCCCTCTGCCCCACTGCTGGCTGTAAAATAACCTCAGTTTGTGGTCACCACAGATGTCCTGCTACCACATCATGTGCTGATGCCAAGGGAGGCAGCAGAGCTACCCTGTGAGTTGGGAGGGCTTTGTACAGGGACAAGAGGCTGCCCAGGGAATGGGGGTGGTGGCTTTCCAGTCACTGCAGCACCATGAGCAAGATTTGGGGCTTGGGTTTTCAGTTCCTGAGTTGATCTGCCTGTACCAAATAACCAAAGCTGAAAGGGAAGAGGGTTAAGCTCCCTCATAGCAATCAGCACGAGCATCACACCCCCAGAGAAATCTCTCCTGCACCCCCCCACCACTACCACATTAGGGGCCACGAGGGTGTCTGTGAATTAATGCTTATTCCAGACAATGCCTGTGCTAAAAAAATGTGTTATTAGGTGACACATCACACCTGGAAGAACACTTACAGTTCTGGTGCTTACTCTAATAACAGTGCAAAGCTTCTGAAACTGACTGATGAGAGACCATAGCGGGGCTGGAGGGATGGAGGGATGGATATTCATGCTGTCCAAGTGCCACATCTTCTCTCCAGAAAGCTTTTTTACAGGGTGCTGCATTAAATGCTGCAGTAAAACCCCAGCCTAACACCCACTGTGGGGAACAATGGATTTGTTTCCAAAAGGAGAAAAGAGCTCAGCCTCACACTTCTTCAGTAAAGTACACAGCTGTGTTTCCCCAGACTCATGAAGTTACTTATAACTTGTTTTGGGGAAGACAAGGAACTAAGCCCCAGGTAATTATGGATTTTCTAAATATAGTGGTTTTGCTTTCCAGCTTCCCCACGTGGTGATTATAATCCTGTTCATTTTTGTCACTGGTATTTGCAGGGAGAAGCCTCAAAACTACATGGCTCTTCTTAAGTTTCTTTCCCACTGGTGCTGGCTCTGTAGTGGTCCCATCATCAGAAGACCCATGGTACCTGAAACACTCAAGAAAAAGTGTTTGGAAACAGAAATTATTCTGATTTCCACAGAAAGCACTTAACATTTTTCTTTTATTCAGTTTCTTAAAGATACCAGCGCCGAGATGAACAAGGATTTTATGATGTTCTAGGTAATTTCATTTGGTGTTGTAATTACATCTTGATTAATTCCATCCACATGGAAAATGATGAGATTTTTGTTTTTTTTTCTTATCTGCAGGGTACACTTAGCAGATTTTGTATTAACTACAAGTAATGCAAGTTGGGAAGGACTCTGCCAACAAAGCACCTTTAGTGACTCAGAAGGCATAAATGGTGTAAGAGGGGCAGGATTGCCCCCCTGATCCCTGCACTGACATCATGAGAATACAAAGACCCTGAAACCTATTCTGCAGAAATACAGGAGGCTGCTAAGACACAAACCTCTGCCACTTCCCTTCTTCCACTGCTGGCACCAAATGCAATGTGTCTGTTACCACCTTTCCTTCTGGGAGAGAAGCTCCTCTTGACAGGTTGAATGAGAAACCAGAGCTCAGCAGCTTCAGCCCTGCCACTTCCACACGTTCTACATGGTGAAACTTGGTTGGAGGACTGGGAATCTTTTTTTCATGAAATCATTTAAGATTATCTTAATCCTTTGACCGTAGCCAGCTGACACCATCTTCTGATGTTTAGCTGAGGTTCTAAAAATGCAAAATTTTATTTTCTGAAGTATAAACACTTTTAAGTTGTTCTCCTGAGTTCTGTAGCCACTAAGAGATGTATGGGGAACGACGTGGAGCTGCAGGAGGTCCTTGCCCATGGAGGTGTGCTGCCATGCAACTCCACTAGGGCTGAATTCCCTAACTTTGTCCTTATGAAAGCTCTCATTACTCATTCCTGTCAGTTTCCACATGGCCTTCATGCTGTAGCCATACAAGAACAAGAGACCGCAGGAATTCCGAGGAAGGGCTGGGGATACTCAGAAAAATCTCCTAAATGATACCAATTAGAAAACCAGGATTGATGTCTCCTTTCCTTCTCCTCCCTGCTGTTATCTCCTGTGAAATAGCTTCAGAGTCAGGAACCCCTTACTGGTCACTGCAAGTCATTAATTTTAGAGTCATTTTCTCCTGCTGCATCTTGCATTGCACTGCAAAATGCTGACACTCCAGGCTGGGAAGCACTGCAAATTTCAAGCACAGTGCTACAGAGCAGAGTTGGTCTTAGAGAGACCTAAACAAGACATCACCCAGCAGTGCAAGGGAGGAGCTGACACGTGGGTTACACACTCATGAAAATACATCCCAGGTGCTGGGACGCTGCTTTATGCAAAGGGAGTGGGAGTGCCAGCCACAGCCTGGGGTTGTGTCTTGCTTAAAAATCCCACTTTCAAAGGTATAAACCAACCCCATTATATAGGTAAGATATAGCTCACTGTGTTTTAAAATAACATGGCTGCTTCACAGCCTCTACATCTACCTATGAGAATCCATTTGGTGTTACACGTTTCTGTGAACAGACTTCACAGTTTATTGACTTCCCAGAGGCTTTGGGCTGGCTGTGGCACAGAGGAAACCCCTCAAACCCAAACTGAAGCAGCACCTGTAGCCTGTGCTACATGCAAAGGGGTTTTTTTGGTTGAGGCTGTCAGGGAGCAGTGCCCAGCAGACACCACCATTCACTCCAGCTGCAGGACCAGGCCAGGTGGCATCAACCTGACTTCACTGGCAGGAACCAAGAGTTTTTACTACAACAGCATTCACTGGGGATGGTTTTTTTACCAGGATACTGGTTTACATTAGTCCACATCCAATCCTAACGCAGCTTGTAAACATCTTGAAGCAGAATTTTTTTTTTCACATTTATATTTTTTGCCAGAACTCTTTTTTTTCACATTTATATTCTTTGCCTTTACCCAGATGATGGGGGTTTGTGTGCACCTTGCACAGCAAGCCAAAGAGAGGGATCCTACCTCAGCACAACTGAAAAATAACAGTGTTTTAAATTCCTACCACTTGTTCCTTGTAGAATAATAATTAAAAAACCCCAACAAACCCAATTCAATCCATATCACAGGATTTTATCAGCAGCAAAATTCTAATTTAAAATTTTACCACTGCCTGCTCTCCCAGGGAATAATAGCAAACAGTGCTCTCCAGTCCTACTTTCAGCTCATTAAATCCTGTTGACAAACTCATTCGTTTTAAGAACTGAGTGAAATGACTTTCAGAAGAACTCTCCTCAAGGTGCACACATGGGAAGTAGCCCTCAAAGGCATCATTCTTGGAAAACCCACCATGAAGGCAGGAGACCTGATACCCCTTGCTGCAGCGCCTGTGCAGAACACGGAGCATAAAGTGACAAAATAATTGGATTATAGAAGCACAATTCAGACTTTCAGTTACTGGGTGCTTTCTTGCTCCTGGTTTCCACAGAAAAAGTCAGGTTTTTTTGTTCCTTAAGTCCTTGTGCTGCTGATTTCCATATGAAAAGGTAAGTTTATAAAAGAGCTTTCCTATTTTACTACATCTAATAGTTAATAATTTAAATCTGTAGCCATTATCATCATATAGATTGACACAAATGGCATATGGATCATTCTGGGGATGAGGGTTAGTTTCTTTTAAGAGAGAATTGTTTTAGTTTTTGCAGGAAATTAATCAGGGGAATGGGCTTTGTGGAGCATGGAGCAAATCTAATCTGTTCTTTGTTCAAATTTGCCTTGCTCCAATTCCTAGCAATTGTAGACAACATGCTCTTTTGTTCAGGAGCCACTTGTTACATGCATAATTAGAGACTGCAGTAGCTGTGTTTAAAGAAAAACTGTTTTCCAGTGTAATGTGTGATCTTGATAATAGTATTTTCATCAAAGGTAGCAATTACATTCATTAAACTGGGACTGGCAAGGCAGCAAGGAAATTAAGTGGAAGGTGAATAAAAAGCTCCCCGTTTCTTTTTAAAATCTCTGCCTCTTTACAAGTTGAAATGCACCATGTTGAGCTGCAAACTGGAAAATACATACTGAATATAAAAAAAAAAAAAAAAAAAAAAAAGAAAGAAAGAGAGAAAGAAAAAAAATAAAGTCCTCCTTAACCTTTCTGAATAATGATCCAGAAGATATCCTAGGGACACCTACTATAGATGCACTTTTCAAATTAAAGGGCTTTATTCTACATTAATTTCTTATGCAAGTTTTAAACGAGCTCAACATATGATTCAGGTCTTTAAAGGCTCCGGGGCTCTCCAGGATTAATTCACTGTTCTTTTCACACATAAATTAATTGTTTTGTGTTCTCAAAAAAACAGCAAACAGCACATAAATCAACCAGTTTAGAAAAGACACAAGGCTGGTGCCTTTTGCAAATCACTGAAGTTTGTTGTTTGCACTTCATTATTACAATCTGCAACTTTTAAAGGAAAAGCTGGAAAAGTAGGACATATGTTGTTAATTCTAAGCAGGTTTCTTGAGTGCATAACTCATTTTAGCAATCTGAATCCTTGAAAGACAAAAGTTGTGGAGCCCTGAAAAGCTGTTCTTCCAGCATTCTCATTATATTTTGCCCAGTTAATAATTCAACCACACATCACTAATGTATTTGCAAACATTACCACGTAAAAACAGTTATTTAATTTTTCTTCCTCTCTTTTTGCCTTAAGCCTTGTCAGGAGTGAGGTTTGCAGATAGAAAAATGTAAAAATCTTAAGATGTCAGCTCTGGGAGGGCTGTGTGCTCAGCCAGTGGGCTCCCCCTGGCTCTCCTGCTGAGTGCACACATGGGAATCTCATTTTTTAGCTCCAGAATGTAATCCTCCTTTTTTTTTTTTTTTTTTTTTTTTTTTTTTCCAGGCACAGCATCACAGGCTGATGCTGGGGGAAGCAGGTCCCTCCTCTGCAGGTCCCTCTGTGCACACCACTGCAAACAAGTTCCTACTTCAGATGAGCCCTAATTTTGCACACAGGCAAAATTCCCCATGTCAGGGGTCTCAGCAGGTGACAACCAAAGCAGAGGACATTGCAGCAAGTAGGGCAAGGCTAATGGACAAGCAGTCCCAGCAGGACAGGTACTGAGAAGCAGGAGATGGCAGGTGACATCCTCCCTCCTGAACAGGGATGTCCCAGTGCACTCACATCTCAAGGCAAGGGAGCAAAATGCAGCCAGAACCTTGTGATCCATAACTCCAAAAATAACTATTTCCCATCCTGCCCTTCCCAGAAATAGAATATGAAACCACAGCATCTTGGCTAGATTGGAATTTGCATCGTTCTGCGAAGCATTTCCTTCAGTTAGGAATGATTTAATTATTCTTCACTTCCTCTTCGAGAAATCATTCCTGGATAATGAGGTTAGCATAGAGCAGATATGTTTCAGTCAAGGAGTAGATGTAATTTAGTGCCAGAAGGCTTTTACAGTTAAAAAAAGAAACCTAAAAATCTTTTTGGATACATCCAAATAGAAGCAGCAGTATGAAGAAGGTTGCCTGTTACAATTAGACTGAGACTTTAACCCTGTGCTGTCTCAGCACCCTGAAAAATCAGAGGACAACCTCAACCCTCCTGCAGCACAGTTCCTAACACAAGGATTAAAAGGCACATTCTAAAGAATTATTAAATAATCAGAAGCTATATTACCTCCAGAGAACTGTTTATCTCTGCAAATTGAATCACTGAAATCAAAGCACAGTAGAGCTGAACACTTCTAGCAGGATAACGGGAGAGTTCCTGCTGCTCCTCACTTTGGACCTTGAAAACCTAGAATCCTGCATGGATCCTCCAATATGTTTTATGCCAAAAAGCTTGCTGAATCCAGATTTTACTGATCAAGCAACAATCAAGACAACTTGCCATGTCAATCACATGTAGATATTGCCACAATTAAACTAAGCAAATTATTCCTTCTTTCAAGCTTGGCTGGACAGACATATTATTAACATTAGAAGGGTTGGGAGCAGATGATCGTTGAGGTCCCTTCCAATCTGACATTCTATGATTCTAGCACATTTAGAAGACCACAGTAATCTGGAATTTAAGAAGGAAGCATAAAAAGTTTGTGTTCAGTGAAAATCATACAATGGAACAGAAGGAATTTTTCTGTGAATATGAGGAAAACAAGACTACGAATGTAAACACAGCATCCGTATCATCCAACCGTTTTCTAGCACATAATAGGGAGTCATAAAACATTTTAAAAGTTCAAAAAATACCTGAGCTGAAGTGCTTTGCCTCAATTCTTGTGGGAACAATAAGAGCAAATGCTGCATTTGGCATGTAAACATCCTCCATTTCAGGAACAGAATGTTTAACATTTCCTTTCCTAAAACAAACAGCATCAGCTTTTGCACTAAAACACATTTGCTCTGCACCAACTCTACCTTCAACAGCTCTATTGACAAAACAAATTCTGTGGAGTTTTTTAGGCATTTAACTAAATTACCAGATGCTTAACTTGAGTTTTTGAATTATTCCCCAATTCTTTTAAGTCAGTAGAGCTGATCCAATGCTCTCTGTGAGATGAAATGCAAAAAAACCCCAAACCCCCCAAAAATATTGTTGTGCCTACAACTGAATCTCATAGATGTTTTTTTTGCTTCAGCTGGTCCTGTAGCTGGTGTTGGGTACATGACACATTAACTCCATAAACAAAGCTTTATCAGCCAATATTTTTTAGCATAATTAATATTCACAGCTTCTGTGACTCTCAACCTTTCACACTGGTTTTTGTGTCCCTACAGATAAAAAAAAAAAATATCCAGAGAAGCCTGTGTCCTTCTAAAAGGTAATTATCATGTCTTTGGGTACCATCTAAACGAAGGCAGAAAATCTCAGCAACACAGCATCAAATTAAACTGGGATGGCTGCTCTGCTTATATTGAAAAATTTGCATTTAATTTGCATCCTAGGATGCAAATTAGTGACCAGAAAAATCTCGCAGCATGTCCTAGGAAATGATTCAGGCCAAAAACAGCAAAAAAAAGTTGCAGAGAAGTTGATATGATAACAAGGATGATCTGAATGTTACTCTCACAGGTGGGTCATTGACAGTCTTGTCAGAGTGTTCCTAAGAGAAGGCAGGAGACAAACCCTCAACCAGGAGAACATCAGCTCTGGATGTGTGTACCAGAGGCCCTTCCAAAAAACTGAAACAAATCAAACAAAACCACACAAATTCCAGAGAAGCACAGGATATAAACTCAATATGGACCCATCATAATCCACCTTCCCTTTGTTCTCTCTGCCCTAGGAAAGCAAATCCTCCCATGGTTGGCACACGTGAGGGCAACCAGGCTGGTGAAGGGACTTGAGCACAGATCCTGTGAGGAGAGGCTCAGGGAGCTGGGGGTGTTGAGGCTGGAGAAGAGGAGGCTCAGGGGAGACCTCATCACTCTCTACAACTCCCTGAAAGGAGGTTGGAGCCAGGGGGGGTTGGGCTCTTTTCCCAGGCAACTCTCAGCAAGACAAGAGGGCAGGGTCTCAAGTTGTGCCAGGGGAGGTTTAGGTTGGAGATTAGAAAGAATTTCTTTCTGGAGAGGGTGATCAGGCATTGAAATGGGCTGCCCAGGGAAGTAGTGGATTCTCCGTGTCTGGAGATATTTCAAAAGAGACTGGATGTGGCACTCAGTGCCATGGTCTAGCAACCGCAACGGTGGTTCAAGGGTTGGACTTGATCTCTGAGGTCCCTTCCAACCCAGCCAATTCTATGATTCTATGATTTCTGGATCTGCCAACTCCCATTTGGTCCCAAACCAAACAAGCAGTTTCAGTTTCAGCTCTTCCCACCCTGCAGCCATCGCTCCAGATGAACCAAAGCTCATTTTTAAGTCTTGCTGATGTCCCCTGGGAGGTCACTTTGAGATTTCTTTGTAGGTAAGTCTTGGAAAATTAGGAACTCTACAGCTAATAAGACACACAGAGGAAAAACAGTCCCAGAAAGATGTAAACCCAGATGATCTTGCAAGATAGAAGAATATGTAAAAATAGTACTGATACCTGTTGAGACTGCATATTGACAATTTATCATTACTTTACCAGAAAAAACATTGCATTGTGCATTGCATCTTCTTTTTTGCACATAAATAAACCAATATGAATCAACACCAACATGAACATTCATGCTCTAATCTATGAAACAAGCTATTAGACAACATGTTGGTTAGTTCTAATTACCTAAATGTCTAAGAAACTTCCTGCACATGAACAGAATATTTTTAGAGGATAATAAAAGCCAAGATTTCAAAGCAGCTTAATAATGTCTCTAGTATCAGATAATGAGAAATTCCCTCAATGCTGCTAAGCTGGACTTAGTTAATTATAGCAACTGATCTTACAACTGGCATATTTAGCTGAAATAATTACAGGAATTCCTATTTGTTAGGCTGGAACTCTGGATTCACTACACACTGATGGTGGACTGGTGAGAGTTTAGAAAGAAGCCTTGCTTCTTCCACCTGGGTGCACAATCCCCCTACATAACTCCAGCCAGTCAAATCCAGAAGACTAAAAATTCTTGCCATGTTCTCACCTGGACCTAGAGCAAGGAATTACACCTCAGAGAAGACAATGATTGTATTTTGATACAACATAAAATGATAGATCATGGGAAAATTGTTTAAGAATCATACGTGCTCATCTGCCCATCAGCTCTCACTTGATTTGTGCCTCTGCCAGCAGTCTGCATGGGGATAACACAAGAGGTAAATATTTATGAAGTAGTTGTGGTAGCTCTTAACCACCTCCATGTCATTCTCTGAGGAGATCTATGATGCTGGTACCCTGAATTCACTCTGGGGCTGAGGAAAAATGTTTCTACACCTTTTGTGTATTCAATAAGCAAGCTCTGGGAAGTCAGACAACTGCTTTTGAAGCAGAATGTGCTTCAAATGGAGCTCAGCTTAGTAGAAGAGCTTGAAATGTGTCTCTCACCAAAGAGATTTCCAAATGGAAATACAGTAACATGTTAATTAGAAAATTCTTTGCATAGTGAAAGGCTCCCAGTGAACAATTACTTCATACTTCACATCAGCCTTTTCAAACACAATCTTTACACAGGGAAAAGAAAATATGAAAGAAAGAACAACAGCATAGAAAACTTTGTATGAATTGTTATATTTGAGTATTTCCCAAGCAGCAATTAGACTTTTCTGTGAGAATCTGCCTCAGACCTCTATCACAAACCAGAATACTAAAGAAATCTGACAGAGGAGAGAGTTATTATGTCCCAGTACAAAAATGGCAAGATTTGGGGAAAATTTTAGATGATGGATTATTAGAGAACCATCCCCTGATGTGCAGGATTAGCATTGTATCAAGGCAAATGTCAAAACCAGGCACTTTTTAATACATTCCTGATACAGGGCTTTAACTGGGGAAGCCCAGATGCAACATGTGGTACTGAAGATGCTGTTCCAGGGCAACAGTCTGGATTGGCTGGGCTGAATGAAGGGAAAATATGAACACTAATATGAACACTCACTGTGTACAAAGCAGTTTTGAGTTCTGTCATTAGCACAGAAAGCCTCACAGCACTCACAATGCCAGCTCTGCAGCCCTACACCTCTAGGTGCAGCCAGACACCATCAACAGCCTTGGGATCACAGTGCCAAATGTAGAAACTTAGTTGATGACAATCCAAAAATGCTTGTCCCAAACAGAATGGGGTGAGGGAAGCACGTGCAGCTCTTAACAGCTCTTGCACAACAGCACAGTAATTTTATTACTAAACAAATACCTATGTTAATGCAAAAGCAGAATCAGACTTAAGGGGATGAAACAACTTGCTGGAGTTGTCAGAGACCAGAAAAAATGCTCTCCACAAAGGTGTGTGCCCTTTGGAAACACAGATCAAAGAAACTCAGTGGCTGCAATTAATTTGTGCACATGTTTCTCTACAAATCTTTTTGGCAAACCCCAAATACAATACACACATTTGTTTCAGACCTTACTGTGTACAGAACACACCATAAAGGGACAGGTGAAATATTTACACTTGTAACATTTAGTTAATGGCTTGACCTTGTTTTTCTGAGAACTGCTGAGTAGCTGATGAAGATTTTGTAGTAAGGTTATGATGATATCAGACTCACAGGTAGATCATGCTGAGCAGAATAACTGTAGCTAACTGTTGTGGTGTCTGTAGTCTTTCTAACAACTTCCCCAGCTGTTTTAATTCAGCTGAAAGCCTGCAAATGACCTGAAAAGTAGAAGAAGTACTAATAATTTATAATAACAATAATAGTAATACTAATGATGCTAGGAGAAAACTTCAGAAATCATCTAGTCTCCTACTTCTGTATTTTTGAAAATTTCAAAGCTGTTGATCAAACTGATAGGGGAGAGGCTTTTTAAGTGGCATCAGAATAATTATCATATTAATTCTTTGCCTATCAACAGGCAAAGTGTACATGTGGGGGGAGTGGTTCACTGAAGAACTTACTTCCCTTTGAAGCTGACAGCAAGACAAAAAAGTTGTTAGCAGTGCTTTTCCTTCTGGCTTGTGTCTTTGCATAAGGCACTCCAGTCTGCTTGTTTTACAAAATCCTACTTGTTAAGTGTCATTTGGCCCTGGTTTGGCCAAAAAACTCCTCTGGGAGTCTCTGACTGTAACATTCAAGGCTCCTCTTGAAGTGAGTCATCAGTGACTAACAAGCTTTAAAAATGAGATCCTTCTAAGTCAGCTGATACCAGAAAACCAATCCTTCCCTCCCCAAAACACTTGAGACAAATTGCCAATTACAACAATTATAATAATTTTTCATATGTTAAGCTTTCCATCCCTTGATTCTTAGTTAATTAGTCCTCCAGCACTGAAGAGGCTTCTGCAGTAAACAAAATGTCTAGTTTTAAAGTAAACAGAGAGAGATAAAAAAAGCACATACTTCTCAACCTGCCCCTCCTTTCTCTCTCTCAAAAGGAGAAAAACTGCTTTTTTTGTAGAGAACCATTAACTTCCATGAGAGTTTTCTAAGGTGCAACTTAACTGTCCCTTCCTAGCTACCAGGAAGGCTTTGAGGATTAAAGTCTGTAAAATGCATTGAACATGGAAAGGCCACTGTGAGGTGATATCACAGCATTCCTACTGCCTAGCTTATCCTTCTGGCTTTTTGCAGAACTACTAGAGCTTTTTTTAAGCCAATTTCACTAAGATTTCAACTCAACCTTTTATGAAAGGAGAACTAAAAATAGGCTCTTAGATTAAAATCCTTAACAGCTGAGAAGGCTGGAAAGGGAGGTAGAGATTATCCACCATTCAGGACTGAAAAACTGGGGCTGGAAGGACTTAATTACCAAGGTATACTTAAGAACACACTAAGGGCTGCTATAAAAATTACTCCAATTACAGCAGCTCCACAGACATCACTCCACCTGGGAGAGAGGAAACCATCACTTCAATCCCTCCATATCCCCCCCCTCCTGTCCCTCATGTTAATAAAGGGCACCAGGAACAAACAGCAGCTTCACACCATGCAAGAGTTGTGCTGCACATGTAGAGTCCCTTCCCCCAGGTGGCTTCAACAAAACTTTCACCCCCAGCAAGCAAAGGATTTGACTTCTCTTGCTTCCACCTTGAAATCTCCAAGTGCAGAAACACAGTTTAATAATTTCTGCCAATGTATTAGCTGAGAAGTGTCTCAGGCAGAGGTATTTTTAACCTGTGATCTGGATGGGAACATGGAATTTACAGTTTCACATCAGTTACACACTCCCTGTCCTGAAATGGGGAATTTGTGGTCTTCCTTATGATTTTGTCTCATATTCCTCCTGATGTATGATCTTTATAGTTACAAATAAACATGTAATTCACAATGGATATTCAGTGAAATCATTTCTGCTAACAGTAAAAAAGTCCTTATGGTTTCAGTACTCCTGTGCTAAGCTTTTTGCAATGGTGCTCAGCTGGATATTTGAAGTTCCTTCATATATTGTACCTGAAAGTAGAAGAAAATAGATTAGAAGACAATAAAACCAAAGTGGGTATATGAAGAGAGACCAAGATGCTGTTTTAACAGTTTAGAGCACTGACAATTATGAAGTGAAGCTTTACTGAGTAAATTCTAGAGACAGAATTATCAGATACATAATTTTTTATATTTTGTTGTCTGCAACAACTAAAATACTCTTCTGCTGGTACAACTTAAAGGTCTTTTCCTGAAAAGAAATTCCTAAATAGTAAACAAAAATTAAAAATTAATATCAGCAAGAAAAGTCAAAGGATAATATTGTTAGAAATGTCAAACTGTTAGGTATGGGGATTATACTGGTAAACAAGGAAGTCTTGATAATAAAACTCCACATAGATTCAGATCTGAAAACTTCCTGAAGGGAAAATATTTTCAATCTTTTTTTGAACTGGAATTTTCTTAAGAGAACACAATGTGTGTGTATTTTGTAGGTATCTAATTAAACACATTCCATATATAGATATTCATACTTAAATTTTTACCTTCTCATATTAAAGCCTTTAAAAAAGTGCTGTTAGTCTCAGGGAAAAAATATCTTAAAATAATAGCCAGTCATTCATCCATAAACTTAATACTACTAATGCAACAAGAAGTACTTCAGAAACTCTCACTCACCTATCTTGCAGTCACGATAGAACTTTTCTATTGGATAATTTTTTGTGAATCCAACACCACCCATCCATTCAATACATTTACTTGTTGTCAGTGTGGCAACCTGTGAAAACAGTTTCACAGTTACAATGTCAGGATTCAACTACAAAAAGATGTTAATAAGATTTATTCTTTGTAGCTATTTAAAGTAAAAACAAAACAGCAATTTAAGCAGTTACTAGAAACAGTGGGAAGAGGAAGGACTGGTAATTGTGCATCCACCCTGCCTTACCTTACCAAGTTATTTTAGCACTAAAACGACATTTTCCTAAATCAGAGACAACCAGGATTTCACTAATCATTGTACCAATAGTTTATATGCTGCACTATGAAAAAACAATTACTAAAGGGCAGAAGGAATCCAGTTTGGAATCATATTCCAACCCTCAGCTGCGAGCAGCAGAATTGAAATGGTCAGCAATGAATGAAGTCTCCCCATGTCAATTCCTCAGCCACACTAAGACAACTCTGAGAAATTTAAATCTCTCTAGATGAATGTCTCTCTCTTTTAATGTTGCTGCTTGTTTTTCAAAATTTTATTTAGGGTTGTGAGCAGTTCAATCTTACACTTGACATCCCATACAGACGGAGAATGAGAGACAAGACAAAGGTACCTCACAGATCTCACAGCAAAACATGCATTAAAAGTTACATATTCAGTAACAGAAGAAATGTTTGAACAGCAATAAAATAAATCCAGTGGATAAAGAAACTGCAGGTTACCTCAGCAGCATAGTACTTGGCCATGCTGGCTTCTTTGATGTGTGGCCTTCCCATCTCAGCAAGCCGAGCTGCATTGTAGGTCAGCAACCTCGCTGCCTCCAGCTGTGTGGCCACCTGAGCTATCTGGTGCTGCATCCCCTGCAATCAGCACCCCAAGAGTCAGGCACAAACACCTGGGATTCAACTTGAATTTCTACCAAGAACCATTCTTTTCACCAAGGAACATCCCTCTGAAATAAAAATACACAATGTGCATGGACTAATAATCCTGCACATCTGTGTGTCAGTGAAACCAAAGAAAAACTTTGGGCCACTGAAGAACTTTTAGGAGCTCCAAGCCCATTTTCTCCTTCCCTTTTCTTGGATTCAGGAGTACTGAGGAACTTCTTGCCTGTCTCTCTGGACAGGAGGGTTGAAAGTGAACACCTGCATCCATGAATATCAAGGAAAATCTCCAGCAAATCTTAATATTTTCCTCAGCACTGCAGAGACATGGGTAGGTCAAAGCTGTGTTTATTTTGCAGCTCTTGAGGACACCCATACACTAACAAGTTGAGTTCCCTGATGATTTTTAAAAAGCACCTCTTAAATAAAGTGGAGAACTGGCAAAGTTCTTCTTCCCATGTCCCATAGCCATTACAAAAGAGGAGCATGAAAGTCTACAGAAAGTGACTACTGAGTGGATTCAAGGGGAGGGAAGGAGGTGGCACAGCTCACCTATAAATTGCAGGTATTAAGAACAGTTTTATTTAAGGAGGCCTAAACATTACAATGACTTAAAAGGAGCATTTAGTTGTCTAACATGCTTGTAAAGCAGAAAGAAAACTTTCATCTTATTAGAACATTGACACTGCTCCCTAAAATTAGCAAAAATATATATGCAGGTCAAAATAACAAAATGATTCAGCAATTACAAATTCCATTTCCCATTCAAAAGACGCAGTTCCAATAATTTCCTAGAGATCTCTGGCTGCTTCCTAAAACGTGTATAAATTATGAGCAGTACTAATGTTCCTTCCCTTCATCCGAGATGTAGGTTTCTTTTAACAAGAAAATTACTACAGTAATTACAATTATATATCTTCCTTATTAAACTATACATCATTTCTGCAACAAAGAGTCTTTTTCGTTTCGAGATACTGATATTATCATGAAAACTAAATGTCTTTGTGTAACACAGGAAATCTAATAATTCAATCAGTTTCCCTCATCTTTTTATAATTTCTAATGCCTCCAGAAAAAGGCCTTCCCCCACACCTCATGAAAGGGTATAAAAACTGGAACACAGTCAACATACTGTGATATTAAAATGAGAAGAGAAAGGAGCTCCATGTGTATTATTCTCAAAGGCAGTCAATACACTGTCGAGGGAAAGGAGTCATGTTAATAATGTTTGGAAGTTTTAAATAATTTATGCAGCACTTGCAAAGGCACAAAGCACAGAATTTATATATTTCATGTGGCAGAAGAACACTGATCTGGAATTCTTTTGAAAAATTCTTTCTCAGATACTGAGGAGACATGACACAAGGTGGAGCACAAATTAAGAGCACATCAGATTACTCATTTCACTGACTTCATTTACTCTGGTAGCTGCCACAGGCTCAGGGTAAACTTCTCATGTGTTCATTAAGAAATACCTGGAAATCGAATATACTTTTCCCAAACTGGACTCTCTCCTTTGTGTAGGGAATTGTGTAGTCAAAACACCCCTGTGCCAGTCCTAACATCTGTAAGAAGTAAGACACAGTGGAGTTAGGCCAAAAAACCCAAAGCCAACCCAAACTTAGTGAGTCCATTTCATGCTAATCCACTCCTGAAATAAACTTTCTTATTAAAAGCAAAATAGTTCTCAAAACACTATCACAAATTTGTTTTTGGATAAAAGTTATGGATCAAATGCAGTTGCAAAAATATTGAGCATTTCTGGAAAAATTCTTAATTATATGAGAAAATCACTGTAAACTAAAAATCTATAGATCTACATTACACTATTACATGAAAAATAATTTGAATGATTATTCAAAGCTATTTTCATAATCAGAATAATTTCTCATTTTATAGAAAACACTAGACTGTGAGAATTAGTAATTTATTTCAGAGGTTAGAAAATTGGTGCAGTGCAATCAGGGATAGTATTTGTTCCAGCATTTTCTAGAAAAAAACCAACTCAACAAAACATTTCTAGAAGACTCATTGTCTTTTCACACACTTATCTTGGAAAATAACATCTGGGAAAATGAGACATGAGCACTGATACAGAAGTAACTCACATCTACCCTAGTGTCTGATTTGTAAGCCTACAGAAACATTATGAAATCTGGAAGAGAAACTGGATTTTTGGGGGGATTTAGAACTACCAAATTTTGAACAAGACAGCAAAGGAAGGACCCTGCCTTCCATATATCTTGGAGTATTTACCTATTAGTAAATAAGATCAGTTGGTTTCATTCTCTAACTACAGTTCATCTGAATGCATTCTTTCTACCTAGTTTCTTTCCTAGGAAAAAAAAAAACAGGATTGGAAGTTTTAATTAGGTTAGAAGTGTAACTTGGAGTAATTATGAGTAAAATCCAGATCATGTATTTTACTACCAGAGTCTGTACATTATCTGTATCTCTGGGAACAATGGGGACCACAGCCCTAGTCTTTAAATGCCATATCTGTCAAAGTTTAATCACAGATACTCTTAGGAAATGCTGGAAACTCCAAGGCATTTAGCAGCAGAGGGTATTGCCACATGGAAAGGCTAAATTTCATGAGGGCTGTTACATCTGGTGTGCTTCCAAACTAGGAGAAAAGGCAGTCTGGCAGTACAGGAACCCTACATAGCACAACTACATCCACAACAAAGTAGAAATGTGGAAAATATTACTTTCAAAAGTATAAATACATAAAAACGTAAGGAATTTTATTATAGGGCTGAGCTGATTTCCACAGCAGCAATCTGAGTCCACAACAAAATACAGTATTTTGAGGTAACTCCAAGGTCAGCAAGCATTTTCCTCTTAGATGCCATAAGGTGCAATTTTCAAACACAATAATAACAAGGACACTTTTCCTATTTAAAAAAAAAAAATCACACTTATTTTACAAATAAGTTGACTTCTAAAAATAAGTCATTGGGAACATATAATTTTTCATTAGGTCACATTTGTCACTCCCTTACAATCACAGTTGGAAGCATTAAAATTATACATGTCAGTGTGTTATATTTTCCAAAGCTAGTTTTCAAATTTGCATAATGGCAGAGAAAAATGTTACTACATTTCAGCAGCAATAAGTTAACCACCAAAGACAAACTAATTGCCATTTAATGTTTTCTAAATCTATTGCTTAATGTCACCGAAGGAGAATTTCACCATTCACACTCGTTTCAGGGTGTTACTGCAGCTTAGATACAGGAAGGGTGACATCTAGTGGCAATTTCGTTTTTATTAAAGTATTTTCTAAATAGTTCATTCTTAATGGCTTTAAACATTTTGTGAATTTCAATGCAAGTTCAAAACTACAGACTGGTTGTATTCAGTGTTAAAAGAAATCACCCACCTGTGCAGCAATACCTATTCTGCCAGTATTTAGCATCCCAATTGCATACTTATAGCCTTGTCCAACCTGTCCCAGGATGTTGGTTTCAGGAACCTAAAGGATAAAACCACTCAATTATTCTTCTATTCTGCTTTACAGCTTTGCTGGTGTGGTTCAGAGATGAATCAGTGTGTAAGTTTTGCTTAATGTTTCTCATAAGTGAAGGAATAAAACATAACACAGACATTTGGCATCTAGAATATCTGATCAGATCAATCTGTGGTCATAAAGTGACAGTTGAGAAGAACTGTATCAACATTTAAGAAAGCCAACCCCCCCTGAAGACTTTTGTGAAAGTATAAGGGGGAAAAAAGTCCAAATATGCCAAATGACCAACATGTCTGTCCTGGTTTGGACCAGGATAAAGGTGATTTTTCTGTCTTGTACTTTTGCTTTTAGCTAAGTTTCTTGTAAGTAGTTGCACTTGCTGAAATTAACAGCAAGTTTCTCAGACAGTGTGTGCTTCTAGGATTGATAACACTTGATGTTTACAGTTACTGCTAGAGACTGGTGTGCAGAGCCAAGGACACTGCTCAGCTCTGAGGAACATTTTACCGTCCAGGAGGATACAGAGGTCCCACCTGAGCCCTCCTTTGGGGAGGAACAGACAAGATAGATGCCAGAATTGACCAAACAGAGTATTCCATCCCATATACGTCACACTCAGTATAAATTTGAGGCATCACGAGGGCCAAGCCAGATTTCCTGATTTCCTGCTTCCCTTCCTTCTCGGCATCCTGGAAGGATCCCGTCCGTTCATCTGCCTGTGGTCCTGATCCGTGCCAGCCCATATCTGTGTGTTCCTGCCTCCAGTTCCCGACTGCTGCCAACTCCAGGATTCCAGCCTGGACTTTCCCAGGGCTGCCCTGCAGCCTCGGTGGTGACGTGAGAGTTATTGGGGAAAAAGGGGGGAGGAATGTGGTTTCCATTTTCCTGTATATTTGTATATATTTAGTAATTTTTCCTATTTATCATTACTGTTTCATTAAAGTTGTGTAGTTTAGTTTCCAACCCATCAGTCTCTCTCCCTTATTCTCTCTCCTTTCTTTATCAAGGAGAGAGAGATTAATAGAGAGCGTCTGTTATTCGGTTTAATTGCCGGGCCAGTGTTAAACCTTGACAATGCCTAAGGAATTAAAATACTGGGAATTTGGTTAACATTCTCTCCTTGCAACCACACACAAATTCTGCTCCAATAACCAAACCACTTGCAATACCTTAACATTTTCAAATGTTACTGGGCAGGTAGAAGATGCTCTGATTCCAAGCTTGTCCTCCTTCTTCCCCACTTGCAGTCCCTCTGTGTCACGATCTACTATGAAGCATGTAATTCCCCTGTACCCCTGGGATGAATTAAAACACAATCAAGATATGTTTTTATACTAATATCAGCATTGACTTTTAATCTTGACTATTTAAAAGCAAATGTGTAGCTGTAAAAAGACAAAGTATTATGCTTTTAAAGCCATGAATGCACAAGCAACTCCAGTTTATATAGCAATGCAGTTAACAAATACAGAAACTGATTTATCAAATGTTTTCATTAGAGCTAATACTCAAATCATCTGCCAGCTTGTGAAGAAATGAACAAAAGTTCAGAAAGTGGCAATACAATGAAAGGAAAATCCTCTCTTATTTCACCAAACCCTGGAATTTTAATTTTAAAAATAAGTATCTTTATTTTTTAAAAAAGACAGACTGAAAGTAGTTTAAAAAAATAAGTAAAAGCTTTAAACAATTTAGTTTTCTATTCAATTATCACTGTAGTGTATTTGTATCCTCCATTTTAAAGCCTCTCACTGACTTTTCTGAATCTACTACCTGTATCCAAGCTTGTGACCAAACTAGGAATATGCATATTCAGCTATGTATCTTTTTACCTGAACATACTTTTAATACAGTATCTTTGTTAGATTTCCAGTGCATGCAGCCTAAGCTCTATTTTGCCTTTTAACAACAGCACCATGCTAGTTAAATCAGGAAGGCTGGGCTCTCTCTTCTCCCATTACTCAGAAAAATACCAATGCATGCTGTGCTCTTCATGGAAGCAATTACAGTTCTGACATTTTTATTTTCCCTGGTGGGAGGAATTTATTAAATTGCTCAGCAAGTTGCAAATTTTTGTTGGAAAACAATGTAAAGGTTTGCTGTCAGCTAGGAAAAGGTGCAAAAATTAGTAACCTTTAATGTATCAGAATACATTAGTATAAAATACATACATCATCAGCTGTCACTGATATGCTGCTCATCTTTAGCCACTTACTAAGGATGGATCTGCATTTGCCATCACAAAGAAAACTCCTGCATGTTCTGCTAAGCTAATCCACATCTTTGAGCCATTGATAACATAGTAGTCTCCTTTCTTTTCAGCCCGAGTCTTCAAAGAAAAAGCATCACTGCCAGATCCAGCTTCTGTAAGACAGAAGCTGCCAACCTGTCAAGTGAAGGGAAAAGGGAGTTTTATTTTTTACTAAACATATGACAAATTCTGCAATGAGAGCAGCTATAAACAAGCACAAGTCTCTTAAATTCAAACACTTTAACCTACTCCATCAAAATAACACAGTTTCAGGTAAGGAGATTAAGAATAGAAACACTTTGTCATTACCTGTCTCTTAAAGTCAACTGCTTTAAAGTTCTTTTCCACTGTAAATTATATTTTAATGAAACCAGTAGGCACCTTTCCACTTCTGTCTCCCAGCTACTGATGAGGGGACACATCTACCTCACCACAGACCTCAGCTCTAGACAGCATTTCAAAGTTCTTTGAAACTACTGAAATTGTATTTTCCAACACTGCAGTCACACATTTAGCCACTGAAGGACCCCCCAATAACATTAGATAACTATTAAAAATTATTATAGTTTAGCAAAGTGATTTTGACTCACAGTATCTTTAGCCACCCTGGGCAAGTAAAGTCTCTTTTGTTCTTCTGTTCCATATGTGGAAAACAACTTATTTGTTAGTGTATTTTGGAGTTCACATAGAAGAGCTACAGATGGATCAACTTTAGCCAATTCTTCTACCACCAATATGACAGAAAGAAACGAAGCTCCAGTCCCTCCATATTCTTCTCCAAGATCAATACTCATCAGCTGAAACATAAAAGATGCAAACAGATCAACCTGTCAGCTCCTGTCAACAACTTATTAACTCAAGCTCATACTTAAGAGATTAAAATAAAAAACACAGAATGGAAATAAATAGCTACAGATCCTTCCCCAGAAACCTGTTTTCCTTCAATACCCTTAAGAAACTTATTCACAGAAGCTGACAATCAGTTCATGCAAGAAATAATCAACACGTGTAGCACACAGGCCAATCTCCCAAAATCTGATTACATTTTGCAGGAGAAATTAACTCTGCATAGAAGTCTAATACTTAGAGATGTCACTGCATAAAATGACTTTCTAAACACAAGATGAGCTTTAGGTTTGACAGCAGGAAAGGCTAAAATTGAATCCAGGAATGAATACTTGCAACTCAAGTCCTCCTGGTTGCTCAGTAAGGACACAGACAACTCTTGATGCTCTTATCAGTCACATCAGTTCTGTGCAATTATGTTTATACAATTAAAAGAAAACAAAAAAAGGGAAAGGGGGGAGATAAGGAAGTGAAAGATAAAGATTGTGGTGTGGGAGTTGGAGAGATAGAAAGAGTATAACAGGAAAGATGGAGAGTGACAGTGTAGTAAAGAGAAAGTTGTCCTGGTGTAGAGAAATGTTTTAGTGATTCATAAGTTAGTTTGAATTTTGTCACTCAGGCTAAAAATCTGAAAAGTGCAGAGCTAGGAAACAACAGGAATGATGTCACTTTCTGAATAAATGATAAAGTAAGTGTGCAGACCCCTTGTTCAAACAGTCCCTGTATTATAGAGTCTTCCATTTTTGAATTCTCATCCATTTTTTGCACCAACGGCGCAACTTGTTCCTGAGCAAATTTTGCCACTGTCAATGAAAAGAAGAAATAAAAGTGTGTAAGTATTCTACAGCTCTCCTTGAAGATCAACATAACAGTCACGTGGTACTTCTGACAGGTCGTGTGTGTATTCCCTGACTCTCCCACACAAGCTATTCAAAGGACAAAAAGCTGTCCGAGGTGATGAGGCTCAGTTGTCACTGCCTTCTGAGCTCTAAGTTGTCACTTAGAGCTACAACTCTAAACTGAAATAAATACTTCCTGTAAAACCACAGCTTTGAAAGCATCTCAGCAACACTTATGTAACACTGGCTGACAAAAAAAACCTATAGAAAATATTTGAAATACACTCCCTGTCTGGTTAGCTGTATTGCATTTTTTTATAAATTAAACCTGCAGATTTGGAAGATGTTCTCAGGTTTTAATGCATCTCATTTTGAATGCACAAAATCCTGTGAGACTGTTTCTGCCTAACTGGAGACTTTTATAAGCTTTTTTCCACATGTGTAAGTCCTCACTCTTTGCTCTGAGGATCCTGTTTGAAACAATCTTCTCCGTGCAGGATTGGCTGCATGACAAAACACACACATCACATCTGTCACCATCCTGGATATACTTGAAATCTCTGGAAACCAGCTGGAGCAGATAGCTGCAGCTGAAATAAACCCTTTAGAAAGGGCAAGAGTCAATAACCTGGCAACTTCATGTCTGTGACAGCAACAGTTTTAAACATTAATATGTTTGCAGGGTAAACTGCACTGTGCTATGGTAACATGGGAAAAGAACATGACAATCTCCTCTTGGGAACTAAAGCAGTTTTAACATTGAGCAAAAGCCCCCACAATAATCTCAACATTTAATTAAATAATGAAAATAATTTTTCCATTTAATATTTCCCTTTTGATTAAGGCATTTCAACATTTTAAGCATGCAGAAAATAGGTACCCATGTTTTTCAGCATTGTCTCCTCCTCAGTGAAAGTCTGAAGGGGAGCATGGACAATTCCATCACTGGCTGGATTTGGCTGAAGTTCTGATTTGAAGGACCTAAAGACATGCTGAGAAGCCCTCCAGGGAGCCAAATGCACTGGCAAATTTCTTCTCAGCTGTTGGCAACAAATACAAAACATGCAAACAGTTAATACAATTCCTATTTGCATACAGGTAACAGTACAATATTTCACCCAGTAATTTTATTGAAAAGACACAAAAATGAGCAGAACAGCAGCTTTTGGGAGCAAGAAATGCATGGTGACTATTAGGTAGGTGGACATAAGTAATCTAACAGGTAATTAGTTTTGTATCTTGAAGGACAATAAACTACTTCAGTAGATAAAAGCAAGCTTTAGAAGGGAAGACATTTAGTTTTAAAGTTTTTCTACCCACAGAATATATCAAAAAGTAAGAGGCTAACAGTAGCTAAACTGCTCCTGAAAAGCAGTATTCAAAAAGGAAGCAGAGTTTGACTGACTGACCACAAGAAGCAAGACATAAAAACACCTTTGCTCTCACAACTCCCAAGCCCCAGCTTATTCTGTGGCTAACATCTAGAGATCAGATTTTTGCTTCAGATTTCTGTCATTTTTGCTCTGTCAGTATAAAGTGCAGACATATTAATGTCTTACCCAAGTCACTCCTAACAGAAACCCCCAGTAGAGACACAGCTGTGCCATAAAAATAATGAGCACATGCCTGTCAACATAGAGTTTTGCCAGCATGCATCAGCATTAACCCCACAGTGAGCAGACAGACTGACTGTGCTGTAACCACACTGCTGTTTAGCTCACAAAACACAGCACAATTTTGCAAAGCATGCTGTGATAGCAGGATTTCTCAAAAAAAAAAGAAAAAAAAATAGGTATTAACTCTGGGATCAGAAAGTAGAAATTCCTTTGAACCCTCTAATAATTCACTCTTCTATGTTGGCTTCCAACACTTGTCACCTCCTTGGCTGAAGAACTGATGTAAAACAGAACTACAGACTGGTTTTGTCTTAGGGACAAGATGCATAAGTCTACCATGGTAAGAAAGCTCTGATTTTAGCAGAAGTCATGCATGACAAAATAAAATAGTAAGAAGTGGTAATACAAAACACAAATATTGCTGTGAACATTCAATGTTTATTCACCTTCAACACCCCTGGTCATCACATAAAAAATACTGACTACTGAAGCTGATGTATGAATACAAAGTTTGGTTGGTGGCAACACCTTCAAATGGAGACTGTTACTGGAGTCACTACAGGGGCTTCACAAAAAACTAAAATACAAGTTGCCCTAATAGAGAAAAAAATCCAAGGCAACCATGTTGTGGAACATGTCAGTCAGGAATGGATTATCCAGCTTTGGTGGGGTCACTCAGCACCCAGGCAAGCAAGAGTATTAAACATCTATGTGTGCAAATCCACATTCTTAACAAGGTCCGAGAAGGAAAAATCTAAGCGTAGCTGCATACATTTAACACTACATGCTTACAGGAGTACACATCATGCATACTTCCTGCTTCTTCCACTACTTTATTTCCAAGTACAAAGAAAAAAATATTTTATTTTCACAGTGGCACAGCCAAAGATGAATCACTGAGAATAGTTCATCAGTACTGACCAAGAACAGTCAGGAGAAATGCATGGTGCCTTATAAGAATACAAAACTTTTTGGAAAACTGCAAGTAGAGACACTCAGTGGGCAATAAACCAATAGAGCTGAAACAACAAGTGGCAGTAATCTGGGATTAACTTCAGTTACATTTGCTTGCACTTGAGGCTTGGGTGTAGAATTATCAGCCACACAGGTGAACACTTCACTGAATGCATGCAGGGGCTCTGCCCTACCCAAAGTGGGAAGTACAGGTACTGCAAACTAAAAAAAAAAAAAATTTAATAGATTTTTCTCATCTGCTTTCACAAAAATGAGAGGTTGAACAAACTTGATTAAAAGCAGCCCAGTGAGGTCAAGCACAAACACAAGCTGCAGTGACCTGCAAACAGCCTGGCTAGCAGGTTGAAGCTTAGAAAAGGAAAATTCCTAATACAGTTATACTAAAAAGTCTTAAAACAGTAAGCTGGCCCCAGGGGATGGAATATACACAGAAAACACCCAAATGCAGAGCAGCAACCCACAGGTAACAGGTATTTCACTCCAGAGTAATACCATAGTGTAGAAGTGATTTGGTTTTGAGTTGATGTTTAGATTTAAAAAAAATCAAGTCACTACATTATGGTTTGCATTTTTATTCTTAGAAGTCATGCAGTCAAGTGGTATATACTGACTTTGGATACTTACTTAAAGTGCATGTATGTTACTCAAATTATTTAGTTCAGCTTTCATGGGTTTTCTTTGTCTTTTTCTGTAGTTAAGGTTATGACCTATGCTGCTACTACATTGAGACTGCTTGCCCCACTAAACATATGTATTTAAAAACTGGTGTCTGGTTGCTCTGATAAGCAGAAAAATCAATGTTCTCTCAATTCCTGCTTTCACCTCAGCTTGTTAAAGCATAGTTATTTTGGTTTTTTTGTTTGTTTTACACTCCAAAACAAGATTTTAATGCTGGTGGACCTGGCAGAAGCATTAAAATATAAATAATAAAAGGAAATACAATTTCCTCAGCTCCCTTTTCTTTCCTTGATGACTCCACTCCTGTACCCATCCCAGCTGTCCTCCAGACAGCTCCTGTTTCTCAGCAGAGAAGCTCCATCACAGGAAGCTTGCTTGCCCTGATTTATGAGGTTTTTTTCTTTATTTCCATTACCACAACACCCTCACAAGCTGCCATGGGGAGATCCCAGGCTGGCACGCCTTCTCACTCTGCACAGCAAGAGTCTCCTCTGATTTTTCTGCTTATTCCCTTGGTCTTTTGAGTATCCTTATGGTGCTACAGACCTGTTTAGAAAAGTGAAGGAGACAGCAGAGCACCCGAGCTGCTAAGAAAACCTCTTGCAAGTCTTGTGCAATGCCTTGTGTGGGAACAGCTCCTGTAACCAGGGGCTGCTCCAACCAGGAGCCCTTTCACAAGACACAAACAAGATTTTTTTTTTTCCCTTCTTTTTTTAGCACGAAGCTGCCTGATACCTTCCCAGCGCCCCCCAGGTAAAAAAATAAAATAAATGAATATTTATAAACAACCAAACCAACTCAAAACCTAAGAATCACAGACTGCCAGGCGGGAAGGGAGCTGAAGGATGCGAAGGAGCAGAATCAGCCCCCTCAGCCCTGCAGACCCTGCCAGCTCTGAGCACCCGAAGCCGCCCTCGCCCTCAGTGGAGGCAAGGACGATGCCGGGACCGCAGAGGCGGAAAGGGACAGGCAGGAGCCCCTCGGCAGCCTTCACCGGAGCTGGGAGGTGCGGTGGGATATGAGGCGGGATCCCTCAGCCCACCGCTCCCTCCAGCGCCCGCTCAGTCACGGGAAGGCATTCAGCAGTACCCCGGGACTGGGAAACTGCGGGATCCGCCGGCATCCCGGGAAGAGAAGAATCCCACCACCAGTACCAGGACCACCGCCTCCGCCACCACCAGCAGCAAAAGCAGCAGCAGCACCAGCAGCACCAGCAGCAGCACCAGCAGCAGCAGCAGCAGCACCAGGAGCAGCACCAGCAGCAGGAGCAGCAGCAGGAGCAGCAGCAGGAGCAGCAGCAGGAGCAGCAGCAGGAGCAGCAGCAGCAACACCAGCAGCAACACCAGCAGCAACACCAGCAGCAACACCAGCAGCAACACCAGCAGCAACACCAGCAGCAGCAACACCAGCAGCAGCAACACCAGCAGCAGCAACACCGCCACCTCAACCACCAGCAGCAGCAACACCGCCACCTCAACCACCGCCACTACAACAAGCGCCGCCACAACAAGCGCCGCCACAACCACCCCCTCTCCCCTTCACCTTCGCGCAGTTCCTCAGCCCAACCACCGCCGCCGCCGCCATCTTAGGGTCCGTCCCCCTCCTCCCCGTGTCTCCGCCCCGCCGGTGCGCGCGCAGCGGTCTCGCGAGGCGGCGGTGGGCGGGCCGGGCCGGGTCGGGTCGGGTCGGCAGAACAGAACACAACAAACATGGCGGCGGCGCCGGGGGCCGCGGGCGGCGGCTGCAGCGGGGGGGGGTGATGGCGGCGGCTGCTGCTGTGGTGAGTGCTGCCCCGCTCCTCACCCACTCACGGCGCTCAGCGGGGCGGGGGTTCCGGCGGCTGCAGCAGCAGCAGCAGCAGCAACGCGGTCCCCGCAGCCTTCGTAGAGCGGCAGCAGCCGTCACGCACCTGCCCGGAGGCTGAGGCGTCCCCCGGTGTGGCCTCCTCTTGACGTGAGGGGAGCGGGAGGGTCGGGGCTGCTGTGGGATCGCCAGGGAGGGAGGGAACCGGCACAGGGTGAGGGGAATGAGGTGGGGGTTGAGTCGGCCCTTCGGTGTCTCCTCTGGCAAACACGGGAATTTCGGCGGAGATCTCCCGGGGCCGCCTGGCTTCCCGCCCACGCGTGCAGGCGGCGTGGGTCTGAGGAAAGTGTGAGGCAAAGTGGGGGTGTCCGTGCGCCGGGGAACCGGGGGGTGTCATGGGGCTGGGCCCGGCTGCCGCTCCTCTTCCCTCCCACAAAAAAAAAAATCTTGGAAAGGAGCTGGAAGGGCTTGGGTAGAGTTTGGGATCCTTCCTCCTGCGTTGGGTTAATTCTAAGTCATTTGTACTGAAAAAGATGAGTCTGGGGCAGTGAGATCCCCTCTTTTTTTTATCACTCCTCCTCCTTTTTTTAACACCCCCCCTTTTTTTGTCACCCCCCCCTTTTTTTGTCACTCCCCCCCTTTTTTATCATTCCCCCCTTTTTTTAACACTCCCCTTGTTTTTTTAACACTTCCTCCCCCTTTTTGTCACTCTCCCCCCCTTTTTGTCACTCTCCCCCCCCTTTTTGTCACTCCCCCCCCCCCTTTTTGTCACTCTCCCCCCCCTTTTTGTCACTCTCCCCCCCCTTTTTGTCACTCTCTCCCCCCCCCCTTTTTGTCACTCTCCCCCCCCTTTTTGTCACTCTCTCCCCCCCCTTTTTGTCACTCTCTCCCCCCCCCTTTTTTTCACTCTCTCCCCCCCCCTTTTTGTCACTCTCTCCCCCCCCCTTTTTGTCACTCTCTCCCCCCCCTTTTTGTCACTCTCTCCCCCCCCTTCTTGTCACTCTCTCCCCCCCCTTTTTTGTTACTCTCCCACTCCCCCTCTTTTTATCACTCTCTCCCCCCCCTTTCTGCCAGTCCTCCCCATGGCCATACATAGTCATATTTTTTTCCTTATAATAATTTTATTACACATTCTTACTGTGTGTGTGTTAAAAGTATTGGGTTTACTGTGTCTGAATTATTTACTGTGTCGGAATTATTTTCTGCAGCTTTCTTTTATTCATAATGCCTCTCAGCCTGGCACGTCCTGTAATACTTCTCAGACAATAAAAAGTGAGCATCAGAGCTGTAATTAATGTTAAATCCTAGTGGTTGAGCCACTGTAGGAAGTGAATCACCAGTATTCTACCTGTCAGGGTATGAAGCTGGAGAAGATGTAGTTATCTGTGCAGAAAATGTTCTGTGTAAACAGAAGTTGAGGGACATCTGGTGAGATCAGCCCAGATAAATGAAACATGAGATGGCCTCCTCAGGTTTCTAATAATGACAATTGCAGTTGCTAGTTTGTGGTACTGACACAGCAGTTATCTGATCTGTATCCTTCTTCCCTAAAAAGGAGAGTGGCCAGCTGTGTATCTATAAAAAAAAATAGCAGGTAACATCACCAGAGGTACTTTTGTGCATACAGATGTAGAGGTTTGAGGTGGTGCTTAAACCGTGGCAGCTTGCCTACATTGAGAGAAAAAAAAAGGTTGTTTTCAAGTTAAATCAGTGAGGTACAGAAAGGAAGTTTTATGCAGTTGATCCCTAAAATAATATCTTTTTTCAATCATGTTTAAAATTGTGTGTAATTTTCTTTAAATTTAATGTAAAAATAATTGATCGTTTTCTCATCCATATCTGTAATTCATATCCTGATACCTTTGTTTTGTTGCAGGAGACACCACCAAATGGAACACAATTTAACTGAAGCCTGCAGTGAGGCTGGGGACACCTGAAAGAGGGTAAAGTTGATACATAAAGATGTGTTCAAAACCACCTTAGTGGTGATTATAATGATAGCAGTTGGACTCACTGGTGGATGGTGTGAAAGAACATGGTCATGTGGATCTCAAAAATGAGCTAACACTTGCAAATAACTGTGAAAATACAGGAGACTTTTTAAATGTAGTCTTGAACTTGTAAGTGTAGGTAACCAATGTTTGTTTAGTAGCTATCGGAAAACAAAAATATATTCTTGTTAAAATGTAACAAGTTGTTTCTGATAATAATCTGAAGGAGTAATAATGTCACTGACTCTTTGCCCAGTTTAATCTGAAGTTCTGCTTTAACAAACTGATTGTAAATTGAGACTCTAGAGGTTTTTCATGTCCCAGGAAATCATATGCCCAGTGACTTTTAGTGAATATTTTAAATATTTCGGTGCAAAATAATGGAGTAAGAATATAAGCAGGATAGGAAACTAAAATTTTGGGACAACTTTGAGATTACTTTGTATAAGGCTTCTTTCCATCCTTGTATCAGTGACATTCACTTGGTTTCTCAAAATTACAGTTGCCTTAATTGACTTACCCATCTCTGGGATTTTTTTGACCCACATGTTTACCAGAGAAACTTCAAATACTCAGTGAGATGGAATTGTCTTTCAGTGAAACACACAAAGGAGTAGATGCAGTCCTTCAAAAGATTTTGCTGGAAGTGCAGTTGTTTTAATAAAACTTATAGCAGTTTAAGTTAGAACCTGTCTTTCAAAAGATATATATTTTTCCTAAGTTTCTTTCATACAAGTTATGGAATTTGGCAAGAATACTGAGCTGACTGACCACTCTGCCCTGGTGAGACCACACCTGGAGCACTGTAAACAGTTTTGGGCTCCTCAGTTCAGGAGAAACAGGGATCTGCTGGAGAGAGTCCAAGAGAGAGCTATGAGGATGATGAAGGGACCTGAGCATCTCTCCTATGGAGAAAGACTGAGAGCCCTGGGGCTGTTCAGCCTGGAGAAAAGGAGGCTGAGAGGGGATTTTTCAGTGTCTATCAATATCTGAGGGGTGGGTGTCAAGAGGAAGGAGCAAATCTCTTTTTGGTGGTGCCCAGTAACAGGACAAGGAATAATGGGTTTAAGGAACACAGGAAGTTCCACCTGAACTTGAGGAGAAACTTCTTTACTGTGAGGTTGAGGGAGCCCAGGCCCAGGCTGCCCAGAGAGGTTCTGGAGTCTCCTCTGGAGAATTTCCAACCCCACCTGGATGTGTTCCTGTGTGTCCTGCCCTGGGTGATCCTGCTGTGGCAGGGGGGTTGGACTGGGGGATCTCCAGAGGTCGCTTCCAACCCCTGACATTCTATGATTCTGTGACATTTCCTTTTTTTTTTTTTTTTTCCTTCCAGGGAAAGCAGAGAAACTGGGATCTGTGCTTTCTGTCTAACCTGTTTGGAGTAGACTTTGGAGCATGTTTGCTACTTAGCAGGGAACTGAAATTCAGGTATGATCCATTTAAGAACCAACCAAACAAAAAAACAAGTTAATTTTGATTGTCATCATCCAATTAAATATCATTACTAATGTTACTGTTGCTGAAAATGGTTTTCCCATAAGTATCTGGTGAACTTCCATGAGTTAAAAGTTCTAAAAATAGTGTTGGCAGTTTGTGCATTGAGTCATGCTGAATGGTAGAAGTAATGCTTCACTTAAAAAGCAAACCAAACAAACAAAACAAAAGTGAACAAAAAACCACAAAAATCCAAAACAAACAAATAACAAACAAAAAAAAACCCAAACAAAGCAAAAAACCCACCCCAAACAACAACAAAAAACCTGTAATAAAACCAAAAGCAAACTTGTTTTTATGAATGCATTCAAATTCAATGAAACTTGTGTTTTGAAAATATTTTTCCTTCCAGGCACAGGAATTTGTAAACGTTAAAAGTGAATATGGGTGAAAAGAAGCCAGAGCCTTTGGACTTTGTAAAAGATTTTCAGGAATATCTTACCCAGCAGACTCACCATGTAAATATGATTTCTGGATCAGTTAGTGGAGACAAGGAGACAGAGCCTCTTCAAGCAGGTAAGCTCATTTCAGTGCTACCCAATTTTATTTTTTGGGAATGACTGCACTGTTTACACTCCAGATAATTATGCAGACTATACTATAATTGCATGGAAGCATTTCCAACAGTGTTTTTCTTAAAGATGTGTATATACCTTTGTTTTAGTCAAGTTTTGTTTCAATAGTTCTGTGTATTTAAAGACCAAGAGCATGCAGAAGCAAAAGCCTGGTGTGTTCTGGCAGCACGGTGGATAATATCCTCTGATTCTTGGCTGAAATCTCTGGTGGGTTGTTCACAGCTGGGACAGAAGGTGATCAGAATGGTCTCGACCATCCTTCTGTTGAAGTTTCCCTGGATGAAAACTCAGGAATGTTAGTGGATGGCTTTGAAAGGACATTTGATGGGAAGTTAAAGTGTCGATACTGCAACTATGCCAGCAAGGGAACAGCCCGGCTCATAGAACACATCAGGATCCATACAGGTATGAAATACTGTGCAGGGCTCTGCTGTGGGACACTGTGGTGTTAACTCCAGGTTACAGTTTGCACTCAGGGAGTTAGCATCTTCAGGCAGTCTGATAGTTCTTACTTATTCAACAATTAGAATTGTTTTGTTTTTTTTTTTATTAGACTTTAAAAAAAAGTTGTGCCATCTAGCAGTTTAGATTATGCAAATTTCCACTTAATTTTTCCTTGCTAGTCAGAAATTCTATTAATGCAGACTTCTGGATTTGAAGTAACTATATATGGGAGTGTAGTTTAGCAGGGGAGTTAAATTGAAGTGTAAACTGAAGGGCCCTAAAGGTAACTTGCAGTTTTTCCTTGCTAGTCAGAAAAGTGAAAACTGTCCCTGGTGCCACGTGGATGTTTATAGGGGCTTTCCTTCCTCTGTTTAGCTAGGAAAATATTCCTGTTTTATACAACATTTTTAATGTGCAAATACAAAACATGGTAATAAGAATAAAGCTTTCTTATTGGTAGAGAATTAAAATGTGAGAACATATCAAGTAAGTGATAAGACAACAGTAATGAATAGAAAAATGACTGTGGCTTAAGAGCATCTGCTGCTGTTGGGGTTATAAAGTTGAAAAGCAAAACTTGCAATGAAGGTTGGAATATCCTGAACTCTTAATGAAGTCAGCTCTGACTTCTTGCCAAATGTGAGAAGACAAATGAAAGGTCCTTGTGAAGTCTGACTGTGGCACCTACCAAGTCTGTTTGACTAATGCAGGAGATTTTATGTCTGCTGACTGGAATTGTAAGAAAAAAAAAAATCCTTATGCAAAGAATGGAAGTTTTTACAGTTTTCCAATCTGGTATGGACTGTCCCAAATCTTTGAAGTGTGTAATTTCAGTGCTCTTGTGTAGGTGGCATTCTGAGATTCACTTTATAGGAAACATGTTGCAACTTGGGTGTAATTGTATGGTTCCTGTTGGTCAGATTCTCACTGCTGTGAACCAAGGCTTCTACAGTAACTCCCAGGATGTTTTTTGGGCCCTGTGCTGGCCCTGCACTGTTGGTTTGTGTTTACAAGGTGTAAAGGAAAAGAAAATGGCAACCTCAAAACCCGAAGAGTTACAAGGTTCAGACTCTGAAGATCTTGTAAGTTCTCTTGTGCTACTCTGAGCTACCTCTGTGTGTAGCTGTTGCTGTTTTCAGATTCCTAGTGGAAATTCTGTGTAGGTTCAGTAGTGGATAAAAAACTGTGGCTTCTGCACCAGCATTTGGGCATAGTGTTAATGCCATGGTTTGCTGCAAAACAGAGGTGTATTTTGGAGCATTTTTGGTCTAATTTTTCATAAAGCAAAGGTACAGCTTCACCTACCATTTGGAGAGCAAGAGGTTTTTTTCTTTGTTTTAACAGCTTTACTCTGTGCAGCTCTGTTTCTGGGCTCATGAAATGAGAGTTGTGTAGCAGGAGAAACTGCACTGCAGACAGCAGCTCCCTGTAGCACTTTAGGATGACTTTTAAATGCTACTTAAAGACACAGCAGTAACATCAGTTTGAAAGGTTCATGTATTTTCAGGAGCACATAGCTATTGCCATCTAAAAACTTGTATCCCCAAGCCCCCAGTTCTTGCTGGCCAGTAGTCAACAGGAGCAGATGGCCTGCTAGAGCTGTGGCAGGAAACAAATTGCTCCTGGAAGATGTTGGTATCATGTGTTTCCTGGTTGTTGGAGATTTTGTGGTGGCTTTGGTGTGTGTGAAGTTTCTTTAACAGAATAACTGAAATAATGCATTAATACTTATTACCAAATGTCATAAATTTTAGCCATACTAGAGGGCAAAAAGAAAAAAAAAATCTTTAAGAGTAGATGAGGATATTGATAAAGTGTCAGCATTCCTTTTCTTATTCTAGGAAGCTGTCTGCCTTTTTTATACTCTCTGATCTTGGGTTACTATTCTTTCCTGTTTTCAGAATGCTTTCTTGTCCTGCAGCTACTTCAGGCAGTAGAGGCTACTGAGTAGTTAGAGGTAGCAAAACAACACTACAGATGAGTGTTTTAGCACAGTTGCAGTGAAGTACATTAAAAAGCAGGAAAGACTCCAACCAAAAACTGGGATGCTGAGAAAAATAAAAAAAAATCTGACTTGGTGGTCATTATTCAGGAGAAAACATTCCATGAGATACAAAATTTTGGGGTTTATAATGCTTTGACTGCTGTTTTGAGTTGTTTCTCCTGGTTGTAGTGTTGGATATTATTAGTATTCCACCAGAACAGAGCTTTACATATGGGATGACTTTTGTGCCAGTACTGCTGCAGGTGTTCCTCTTATCAGAGGGTCAATGCATGACACATATGAGCTAAGAAACTTGGACAGAAGTGCTGGGAAGAGGCAGCCAGATGGAAGGCATGCATCACTCTACTGCAAAAAATCCTGTGGCCTAAATTAGTTCAGTTTCAGAAAGCTGGTTAGCAGTGAGAGGGGGGTACAGAGAGGGTCTCTGCCTGTCAAAATGCTTCCACAGTTTGGACACACCTTCACTGTGAGCACTTTATGGCCAGATTATTGCTTCAGATGTATCTGATGCCTGATGAAGAATCAGTGACTGTACAATGATGAGAGCTTCATGAAGTCTCTTCAGTTTTGCAATACAGAGACAAGAATCTCAGGCTGCCATGGCTTTTTTGTTTTCCTGCAGTATTTCTTCTTTTACAAGATATTTAACACCCTTTACTTTAATACCACACTGTGCTGTCCTGATGGCAACACCATTTTTGACATTACTTTAGTGGCTCTTCAGAAAGCTCCACTGAGTTTCTTTGCACAGAGAGAGAGGAGTTCAAGAAAAGGTTTGGTTTGGTTTATTTTATTTTTACTTATTTCCTCTTTGGTTTGTTTTTCTTGGGTTTGTCTTTTTTTTTTTTCACTTAAGGACAAGGAGGTCCAAGACCTGAGTGTTGTTTTGCTCAGAAGCATGGTGGGGGAGCCTGGTAAAGGGCCAAGAGATGGATTGCATGGACTTTAAAGGCTTAGAGTGCCTGAATCAGTATTAAAATAAAAAGTGATAGATGACTGGTAGCCTCAGAGCAATGTCAGTAAACAGAGAATGCATCCTGGGTAACATGCAAGTGCAGCAAGGTATCTGCCAAAGTAATTACTCAGGCATGACCATGCAACCATTATTAAGTGTGACTTAGAGTAGAATTAACTCCATGCTGAGTCTGACAGCAGAATAATTAGTAGCTCACCAACTGTATTGTGTTCAGGGTGTGCAGCATGGGATGCAAATCTTCCATCTCTGTGTAACCAGTTGGGAATTACATAAAGCCATGCAGGCTGACAAGTTGTGAATGCAGTGAGTTTGGCAGCTTTTTTACACCACTGCTGGTGTCAAATCTCCAGATCTTTACCCACACCCCCACATATATATGTGCATGTGAATACATACACATGCTTAGGGAGGAATCATGGTTTTAATTGGTGCAAATATAAGCTTCTTAGAGGTGGCACAGAAATTGCTGTCTTTCTTCTTGAAGAGCCAGTGAGGTAGGGAAAAAAAAAATAAATCTTCCACTCTGTATCCTGGGTTGTGATTCCCAGCTCTCAGCTGCTAAACATGGGAAGGGATTTCTGCATCCATCATGTGCCATCCTATGGGGCCAGCCCCATGCTTGCAGTGTGATCTGCATTCAGGTATCTGGCTTTTAAAGTTGTTTTAGATGGATTTTGAAAGCCACAAAGCAGCTGGGTTGCCCTGTATTTCAAATAGCAAAAAAGGCTTCAGAGAAAATGTGAAGGCTGAAGAGAAGGAGCCCACTCACATTTTTTAGGAGCTTGCTGAGCTGTGTCACAAAAGGGTCAGTTGCACAACAGTGACTTAGAAACTGACCTGGCTTTTTAGATAGGAAAATAAGATAATGCTTCATTTCAGCACCTGAACATGCATGAAATCTTTCTGGCATTTCTGACATTGCTGTCTTGGATCTAAAAAAGGAATTCAGAAGTCTCAAAGTATTATATTCCAAATGTGTTGGCCTGTAATAATGTTTCAAAGTTTTCTAAATACTTTTAAAAGTGTTAATGCAAGTATCTAAGTATCATTTAAGAGAAGAGTGAGGTTCTGCCTGTCAGGAGGGAGTGTGCCTGGTACTATCAGGTCTGAGAGAGCACACAGCTCTCCAGGGATTAGCTGCCTTTTATTTTCTCTCCTAACTCTTCAACTACAGGATCCTTTTTGAAAGCTGAGTTCTTGAGTGGATGCACATGTCCATGGGTTATTTAGGTAAGAGCTCCAGGATATTTAAAAGAAAGATTGCTTGGAAGATACTGAAAGGATACCTTCCCTGAAGGTTTAAAGGCAGTTATCACTAAGAATAATCACATTTGTGGTGTGCAGACATTCCTGTAGCCAGCTGCTTCTGTCCTGGGTAGGTGAGGTGGAGCTTGAATCCCTCCAGGAGCACCACACGGATGTCACTGCATTCAGGCCTTGACATCCCTGCTGTCATTCCTGGTCAGGTGATCTCTTATACCCTAATTCTGCTCAGGCTTTTTTGTTATGCTTCTCACCACTTGGATGAGGCAGATATGTCTGATTGTACTTTCCCACCAAGCAGGCAGCTAAACACAAGATGAGCAGCAGCTGAAGCTGAACTGTTTGCTTAGCAGCTCCCTGCTCTGTGAAAAACCTTTTTTTTTTTTTCTTTTTTTTTTTTTTCACGTGCTGCGAGGTGCTGTGATTTAATCTATTTTAATTTTCCAGGTGAGAAGCCACACAGATGCCACTTGTGTCCCTTTGCTTCAGCTTATGAACGTCACCTGGAAGCTCACATGAGGTCACACACTGGTGAAAAACCCTACAAGTGTGAACTGTGCTCCTTTCGCTGCAGTGACAGGAGCAACCTGTCCCACCACCGCCGGCGCAAGCACAAAATGGTGCCTATCAAGAGCACGAGGTCTTCCCTGAGCAGCAAGAAGATGTGGGGGGTTCTGCAGAAGAAGACCAGCAATTTGGGGTACAGCAGGAGAGCATTAATTAATTTGAGTCCACCTTCCATGGTGGTTCAGAAACCAGACTACCTTAACGATTTCACTCATGAAATCCCAAACATCCAGACTGAGGCGTATGACAGCATGACCAAACCAGCCCAGAGCAGTGGGTTACCAAGAGATCCACAAGACCTGATGGTAGATAATCCTTTAAACCAACTCTCTACCTTAGCTGGACAATTATCTAGCTTGCCACCCGAAAACCAAAATCCAGCCTCTCCTGACGTTGTTTCCTGTCAAGATGAAAAGCCTTTCATGATGCAGCAGCCTGCTGCACCCGCAGTGGTCTCAGCTGTGTCAGCAAATATTCCTCAGAGTTCATCTCCAACCAGCCCAGATCCTCGGCCTACACACAATCAAAGGAACTACAGCCCTGTGGCAGGGCCCAGCAGTGATCGCAGTGCCCACACCAGTACTCCCAGTATAAGTAACAGTCAGCCCAGTACTCCAGCTCCAACCCTTCCCGTTCAGGACCCTCAGCTTCTGCATCACTGCCAGCACTGTGACATGTACTTTGCAGACAATATCCTTTATACTATTCACATGGGATGTCATGGATTTGAAAATCCTTTCCAGTGCAACATATGTGGGTGCAAGTGTAAAAACAAGTATGACTTTGCCTGCCATTTTGCAAGAGGCCAACATAATCAGCATTGACTGAGCACACACTTTCATTTAGGTTTGTTTTTTGTTTTTTTTTTAACATATGACAGTATATTTTTCATACTTGCTGAAGGAAAGCTTGCACATTCCCACAAGGAATATTCACATTAATCAATGTAACAAAGGAGGTAAATTTATTTCTTTCTGTGTTGCCGTAAAACTTGCCAGGGAAATTTTGTATGAGATGTGGTTGTGGTTTTCTTTGTAGCCTTTCCAAAAAGCTGAGAGTGCTTAAAGGACTGGAATGCATTTTCATGGTTTGGTTGCTAAACCTAAGTTGCTTGCACTCAATCCCAATAAACATTCTACAAATGCAGAAGCAGAGCATGTTTCCTGAAACATAGGATGCAGTTATTGGGCTGTGTACTGGGGCAAGGCAACATACATTAACCATGAAATAGAAAAGGGTCATGCAATGACAGATGTGGTTACTTTGGAGGTGTATTTATTGTTAAAAAACTAGCTACTGCAAACTGGAAAAGCAAAGAGAAGCAACTTTCAGGTACAAATTCACATTGATGTAAAACCTGCTTTAATCTGATGAAGGTTAATTATAAGGTTTTGTTTAGTATAGTCTAAACTCTTCATGCCAGGACTCAAACACTGACTTCAATTTTAAAACTCACCATCAAATGAGAACAGGTTATTGTGAATGAAACTTGTAGGAAGGAAGAGTTAAAATCTTGTCATTTGCTAGTTATTCAAAAGAAGAAGTAATTTTTGAGAGAATCATAATAAAGAGCTTGTAGAACTAATATATACTCCGTGAGATTTTTAACTGCCTTAAACTGATTTGTACAGATATTTAAGATTTGCACACTTAGACTTCTGTCTTGCTGATAGAAGTTCTAACAGAAACAAACAAGAGGTTTACAAATCAAAATTTGTTCAGTTTTATCTCGGGCCAAGCTACAGCTGATAGGTTGCCTGTATGTTTTAAAGTTGAGTAATCTAGTTTATTTTAAACTTCACCTAAGTTATGTGTTTTGTCCTCTCCCCCAGATCTGTTGTGTGCTAGAAAGAAGGGGAAGGGCTTCTGGGTTTTATTAACTGCTCTTGTAGTAGACAAAGGTTGTGCCTGCATTTCAGATGGTGATTACTAAATGGTAACTGAAGATGTACATGAAATCCATTGCACATGTTTGGTTTTTTTATACTGTACATCTTACTCTAGAAGCACCTAGGCTAACAGTCAGGCACTTTAATATAAACCTAAAGAAAACATCCTAGCAAAACTATTAAAAGCTCCTGATATGCTCTCCAGGAATTTGTAGCATTTCAGAAAAATGAAGAACTGTTACTTTTCCCATATTTAGATGTGCACTTTTACCTTAGTTTGTCTTGAGACAAATTGACTTTTCCCTTCTCTACTCCCCTTTTTCTTGCAGCAAATTCGTTTTGTTATAATCAGGAAGATTTTATTAATGTTTTGCAAACTCAGATGTTGGAATCTGAGTAGCAAATGTCTGGCTTATTCAAATTTATATTGTGGTAGGAACTAAAACACCCCAAAGCCAGTTGAAAAACTTCATTATTTCAGTGTAGGAAAACCATCATTGAGATAATTACAGCTTTCTAAGTAATTTTGGCTTTAATGAATTAGGAATTTTTGGAGTAAATACATTTCTCTCTGTCTGGCTTAGCTACTGTTGAGTTTTCTGTGCTTAAGTAATGAGTTCAAGGAACTGGATTCTGGGCTGCACATAATCTGGTAGTAAGCAGGTCAAATATGTCACTGAGGTATTTCCAGTGTAGTGGAGAGGAATGCTAACACACTATCTCTCCTAAAAACGTTTGTGGTTTCAGGCATGCTTGAAAATCCATTTCTTTGGATTTATAAAATAGAATGTAATTTTCTATTTTTCACAATGACACTTTTTATAATTTGAAAAAAATTCTCTGTTGCTGAATACCTTTAAAATTTCCTTTATAAGCAAAACTGTTCTTTTTTTTAAGGACTAGAAGTTGACTGAACTGGAACCCAGTTGGCAGTTACTGCTCCTGTACAGGTTTTGTAACATGATGCTTCCAGTAAAAGAGTAATGTAGAAATGATCCCTCTCTTTTGATCAGATACTGACACATCTTAAAATCTAAATTTGGCTAAAACATGATATTGGAACATGAGATGTTACTGTTGCAGGACATTACAATTAGTCATTTATAGAGGGAATTTTCTTTGCTTTTTGATAGCTGATGGAAACTTCTGTTCTTAGCAGCTCCAAGGAAAACTCTGACATGGTGATGCTCCAGGGAACACCTTCCCATGTCCATCACAACATCCAGGCTCTCCTTGGTTTACAGCTCCAGCCTTTCTCCCCCTTGGTATCAGCAGGGAGATGAACTCCCCTGTGCAGGAATGTTTGGGATTTTGTCTTTCCCATTCCCTACTTACCTGGCTTCTGATCCATTGGGAGTTTCATTGGCAGTGCCTGTAAATGTTAAGAGACTTCTTTTTGGGTAGGTTATTGATTTGATGGGTTAGAAAAATGACTTCTGAACCATGATGCCCCTGAAAGGAATTTTAGGTAGGAAAATGGAAAGGAATTATACATAGGAGAATAACTTAGGTTATAATAATAATAGAGAGGTTTCTGGGGGCAAGAGGAAGCCTGCATGGCAAGGAGCCCTCATTTAGGAAGGGATCCTCTGTCACAGAGGAGCATTTGTTCTTCATAATAAAACTCAGTGTGGAAAAAAATCCCCTTAGCTCCAAATGATGCAAATTGCTGCTTGGGCATATTTTAATACTGCTGGCTTAATACTGTTCTTTCTGTGTCAGAGTACCCAAGGAAAACAAAATTAGCTCCAATATCTGTGAGTGGAAAATAAAATTAAATGCTTTCATGAAATGAAAGTGATAAAAATTTTTTTAAAAATCTTTTCCTGTCTTCCCTTGTGCAGGCTGGGGTTTGCAGGGGGTCCTTGGGCAGCCTCAGGCTTTGGTCTTCATCCTTTAACTGAGGGAACCCCCTCAGTTTCTCCTTCACAGCATGGCACCCCTCAGGACTGGAATCCTTAAATTGTTTTTCAACATAATATTGTGTCTTCAGTTGTGCCAAACAGTGCCCTGACTGAGTCTGTTTCCTTCTGTCTACCAAGTGGGTTTGGTAGGTGTGTTTTCATGCTGGTTTTTCTTACTTTTGTATGAAAAGTAAGAGAGAGTAAGACCAGAATTAGGACTGGAAAATCATTTCAGAGCAGGATCCTGACTATTCCCATGCACAAGAAAGCCTTAGAGTGAACGAGGGACGGAGCCCTGGGTTAGGGCTGTTCATACTGAGTTCCCCATGTGCTGCCCTACACCAAATTATTTGCTGTTTGGTTTCTTTGTTTGTTTTTTGCTTTTTTAAACCCAGATCCTTATATTCTAAGGTGATGATGAGCATTTTAGCTTCTTTTATCAGGGAAGGTCAGGAATGAGATTAAATTTCTCCATATCTTAACTCTGTTAAGTTGTGTAGTTCCAAGATGTTAACTTTGTGGGGGTTTTTTTATTTTATTTTAATAGATTATTTGTAGACATTTTAACATGCTCTATTTATAATACACTTAACTTTCTTTTCAAACTGAATATTCCACTGAGCATGCAAATATGAGACTGGAGATATTAGTAATTATCTCAATATTTAAACCAACTGGGAGGCAGCTAATTAGGACTAAGAGTTGTTTTTTTCACAGATAAAATATTTAGATTATGAGGATTTGGACATAAAGCCTTGATTGGTATTTAACATAAAACTCTGCTGGAAGTCAGGTTCCACTAGTGCTGCCTGGAAAAAATGTTTTGTTGCAGTTTGTTTTGTTCCAGAGTGTTTGGGAGGTTTGCTTGATTGTTTTTTGTTTCTTTTTGACAAAGGGAATGTAATTTAGGAGTCTTCACTGGCAAGTTTTCTATTAATTTTAAGCTTCTTTGAAAATCTACAGCAAATGGATGTTCTGCTGCAGGAAATCTATTCCCTGCTGAAGCATTTTTCATGGAGCAATCTTTGTGTATGTGCTTAGAAGTACTTGCTCTGTTAATAATCTGTATTTCAGTGTAAAGAGCATATTTTGTATGCAAAAAAAAAAAAAATTAAGCCTGTTAGAGTTGTAAAATAAATTTTATTGTGTAGTGAATGTTTTCAGATGAAAAGGCTAATTCTGAAATAACTATATCTAGTGTAGTTCATGTTGTGAAGCTTTGCTTTTGTAAGATATGAATAAAATAACACTTTCTAATTAAGTCCCATGTTAATTCTTAATTGCATCTGCTTCAACAGGTGGAACTGGTGAACTGTGGCAGGAAGGTAACCTTACCTTCTGGGTAAGCAAGGAACAGTTCATTTATGTTTGATGTGAAAATGCTTCATTTCAGAGCTGAACCAGGACACTCTCATTCCTTTTCACTGTTAATCTTGCACACTTGGTCATCTTTCAACTTTATTTCCTCACACTCATCTTTCCTTCTTCTCAAGAGCACTTCTACGTCTGAAATCAGAGGTTTTGTCCCAGTGAGGTGCTTGTTGCTTCATATGGAATTTCTATGATATTGGACATTTTGAAGGTGGCCCCAAATTTTAAGTTCCTTTGGATGTCCAAGTTAATCCTACATGTGTGGGAACATGACTGCAGCTCTCAAGTTTCTGTTTTTTTGCCATTTCTGTCAAGGAAACAGGCAGAGAAGCTGAGAGCCACCCATCTCACTTCTTGTTTTTTTTTTGTTCCTTCCCAGGTATGTCCAGTTTTCTCTAGAAACACTCATTTTTTCTGGCAGAGCAGGACAGGGCACCCTCCATGGTGCTCTTCAAAACCTCTGCTGGAAGAGGCTCTGAGAAAGCTGATCCAGGTTGAAGTTAGTCCTGCTGTAAGCAGGAAAACAGGACAAGAGGACTTTTAGGTGTTCTTTTTTTTCTGTGATTCTGTGAAATTCAAATACAGGATGATTTGCTGTTGGTTTGATCTTCACAGTCAGAATCTGCTGGAATGTTTCTCTTCCACAACATGGGGAGAGGACTTAGAGAAGGCACAAGCCTCCAGAGACAGCAGCTGTGTTTCTCAGCTCTTTTTAAACACACTGGACTCTTAAAACCATTCTGTTTTAATTATTTTAAAACATATTTATTAACTACATTGGCTACCTCCTGTTGGAATGAAGAAATCACACTCGTGGGAGAGTCAGAACATTGATTTTGTGTGTTCATTTGGTTTTTCAAATTATTTCCTTGCCGCAAGCCTTCCAAAAACTCTGCTTTGAGTCTGTTGAGCTCTTCTGCCAGGCTCTTCATCTCACTCGGAAGCACGTTTTGGCCTAAAAGAAAATGAAGGCTGAACTCGGCCAAGTGCCAGGTCCTGCACTTTGGCCACAACAACCCCATGGGGAGCTCCAGGCTGGGCACAGAGTGGCAGAAAGGGACCTGGGAGTCTGGATTGACAGGAAGCTGAACATGAGCCAGCAGTGTGCCCAGGTGGCCAAGAAGGCCAATGCCATCCTGGGCTGGCTCAGGAACAGCGTGGCCAGCAGGTCCAGGGAAGGGATTCTGCCCCTGTACTCAGCCCTGGTGAGGCCACAGCTTGAGTCCTGTGTCCAGTTCTGGGCCCCTCAGCTCAGGAAGGAGATTGAGGTGCTGGAGCAGGTCCAAAGGAGGCAACTGGGCTGGTGAAGGGACTGGAGCACAGATCCTATGAGGAGAGGCTGAGGGAGCTGGGGGTGTTGAGGCTGGAGAAGAGGAGGCTCAGGGGAGACCTCATCACTCTCTCCAACTCCCTGAAAGGAGGTTGGAGCCAGGGGGGGGTTGGGCTCTTTTCCCAGGCAACTCTCAGCAAGACAAGAGGGCAGGGTCTCAAGTTGTGCCAGGGGAGGTTTAGGTTGGAGATGAGAAAGAATTTCTTTCTGGAGAGGGTGATCAGGCATTGGAATGGGCTGCCCAGGGAAGTAGTGGATTCTCCGTGTCTGGAGATATTTCAAAAGAGACTGGATGTGGCACTCAGTGCCATGGGCTGGGAACTGCAGCAGGAGTGGATCAAGGGTTGGACTTGATGATCTCAGAGGTCCCTTCCAACCCAGCCAATTCTATGATTCTATGAACTCTTCAGGAATTGCAGAGGTTTAGTCTTGGGCTGTCAGTGACCACCCAGAACATCCTCCCCTTACCTTTTGCATCCTTCATTGCCTGAGAGATGAGGCGCCTGCAGCTCTGATCAGCCTGATGGACAGCACTGGCTGCACAGAGCACTCTGTCTGCTTCCTGCCCAGGGTGACCAACAGAAAAGGAAAAATACACATCCCAACAGGTCAGGTTGGACTCAGGCTGTCTCTCAAAACAACCCCTCTAGCCACTGGCACACTGCACCCCTTTGAGGCAGGGAAGAGGTAGGGTTGCCTGAGTGACTGGCACTGGTGAGAAGCAAGCATTATTTTCATTGTTTTCCTCAGGGGGATGGGACAGCTCCAAAAATCTTTTTACTACTCTGAACCTTTAGCAGTGTTCTTAAAGGTAATCCAGTGGTTTCACTTAGTAAGGTGACAAGTACCTGTTTTGAGTAGGGCTTATCTCCTGTGTATGTTTTTGCAATCAAGAAATGAGGTAATTTTTTCAGTTTCTGGCATCCTGGTGCTCTGCAGCCAGCTCAGGAAGAAGTCACTCACTCACCCATCCCACCCTCTGAAAAAGCAGTGACTGTGAAGACAGGCAGTCTTACCTTTTGCTCAGTGTTTTCCTCATTTTGCTGCACTGGATTTTCCAAAGCAGTGGCCAGCAAACTAATTATCTGCTCACTAAAAAAAAACAAACAAAAGAGTAAACCACATCCATTTTGTGAAGACACCTCATCACAGGGAAAAAGAAGCAAGTGTGCAGTTAAGTTTAGGAAGCAATCAATGAAATAATCTTTACACAGCCAGTTAGGTGGAAAACAATTACAGCTAAAACTACAGCCAATTACTTCCAGCTTTAATGTTTTGGGCAATTTGCATAAATTTTCCAGATGACTTGAGAAGTGCAGTTAATTTTGAGCTTAACTCTGCCAAGAATGGTGGCTGTGAGTTCCCACCATCTGGCACCTATTGTGTGCCATTGACTGGTTTCCCAAAATCACCATATGGAACACTTCTTACACCCTGCTTCCACAGACTAAAAATCTTCTTCCCACCCATCTGTGAAAACCCTGGTGTCAACACAGTAACCTACTCATTCTCTGAAGTGCAGTCAGAGTTTTTCAGAATGAGGCTGTGCTGTTCCCAAGTGTTTTTCTGCAGATCAGGGATTTCTATTTTCGTTGCCATTAAAGATATTGTCTGGTCAGGCACTGGGTGACTTCTTAGACGGTTTCTCTGCAAGCAGCATTCGAGTGGACACTCTAAAAATATCTGGCAGAAGCTCAAGGAATCTAAAAGGACATAAAACAATTGAGCCTTTAAACTGTTGGAAGTAAAAATGTCTGAGTGCAACATGGATGGGAAAAGCTTTACAGGAATGAGGTACTTGTACACCAAAGAATGCAGAGGTAAAACCTAACACAATTTTTACCTCTGCGGCTGTTAAAGTGTAATTTTGGGGATTCACATAGGTAAAAAAGGCTTTAAGTGACCTCACTGTTTATAATAATACAGTAATAAAGTGATGCTGATGCTTACTATATAACAGGGTTCTAACTACAAGAGCAGTTCGAGTGCTCTCAGCTTCCTGCAAAGCTTTTACCATCCTCATGCGTAGGAACAGAGAGTAATTACACTTGCGAGCCAGCTGGTACACCTCATATCTCATGCTCTGGTAATAGAAATTGTCGTCCAAGATGAGGAAGAGGGGCCCAGGCCCAGCTCCAGCCGCCCTTTCCGCGGAGCTCAGCAACCCCTGCTCGCGGCAGCAGCCTAAGACGCGCTCCCAGACGGACCGGTCGGCAGTGGCAGGGGGTGACAGCGGGTCCCCGGTGACCAGCGCCTGCAGGACGCATTCCAGGCACTGCAGCAGGTCGCGCCGGTTCTGCTTCCAGCGGGAGAACTGCGGAGGGAAGCGGAGGAAAACCCAGAGGAGCGGTGAAGGCCTCACATCCCCAGGGCCCCGCCATGGCGGACCCGCCGCGTTGCCTGGCAACAGCCGCCAGGCCGCTGACCAATGAGAAGGTGGGGGCGGGGCAAGCGGAGCGCGCACTGACCAATGGGGACGGCGCCGGAGGCCCCGCCCCGGTGTCGCGCGGGCCGCAGGCTTCAGGCGGGAGGAGTCGGTCCCAGCTGAGGAGAGCGCAGGCCCAGCCCGGGCGCTGCGGCAGCCGCTGGGTCAGACCGCGGGCCAGGGTGGATTTACCGGCGGCCGGCAGCCCGCAGAGGAGGCACAGCCCCACCCGGGCACGCCCGCCGCCTCCCGATGCCTCCCCCGTCGCCGCCAACGCGTCCCGGAGCGCGCAGGAGCCGCGGCTGCCGTCTCCGCTGTGGATGCTGTGGTGCGCATGCGCGGGGCCGGCCCGGCGGGAGGGGCGGGGAAGGGCGGGATCTGAGTCCGGAGGGGTTTTCAGTGCTTTATTCTCTATTTATTCTGATAAAAAATGCGGGGATAGGGGTTGGTGAACCGGAATCCTTAGGAGGGCTGGGGGGTGCCGCGTGTGCCCATCGGCGGGCCTGTTGGGTGGTCAGAAGATCCGGCTGGAGTGTGGCGGCAGTGGTGATTAATGTTAAATTATATTAGTGTGGTGTGCTTGCTAATGAGGCCTCACTGTAGGGATGCTCGGGTGACATTTAAAGAATTAGGGTTCTAAGGAGCTAAGAAAGCCGGCGGTTCTGTGGGAGACACTCCTTGAGGGGGCAGATTTTTGCTTGTGGTGTATTTTGGGTGCTTTCATCCAGCTCTTACCTGAAATGGCTACGAAAGGGACTAGAAATATTTTACTGGTAATGTCATTCCATAATTTATTCACTGCTTTGCTGGTTCCTAGTCCCAGAGTTTGCACCTGAACATGGTTGGTGTTTGATTCACTCACTTGTGCACACATCCATCAGTTTTGTTCTTGCCAGGGAGTTTTTCTTGCTGTAGCAGCTTCTTTTCCATTTGGGCCCCTCAGTTTAGGAAGGATATTGAGGTCCTGGAGCAGATCCAAAGGAGGCAACTGGGCTGGGGAAGGGACTTGAGCACAGATCCTATGAGGAGAGGCTGAGGGAGCTGGGGGTGTTGAGGCTGGAGAAGAGGAGGCTCAGGGGAGACCTCATCACTCTCTGCAACTCCCTGAAAGGAGATTGGAGCCAGGGGGGGGTTGGGCTCTTTTCCCAGGCAACTCTCAGCAAGACAAGAGGGCAGGGTCTCAAGTTGTGCCAGGGGAGGTTTAGGTTGGAGATTAGAAAGCATTTCTTTCTGGAGAGGGTGATCAGGCATTGGAATGGGCTGCCCAGGGAAGTAGTGGATTCTCCGTGTCTGGAGATATTTCAAAAGAGCCTGGATGTGGCACTGAGTGCCATGGGCTGGGAACTGCAGCGGGAGTGGATCAAGGGTTGGACTTGATGATCTCTGAGGTCCCTTCCAACCCAGCCAATTCTATGATTCTATGATTCTATGTTGCCATCTTGACCAACTGTAACTTCATACTTTTAGCTGTCACACTTAGAGTGACAAAAGTTACCTCTTGCTTGTGTCGTAGGAACAGTTTCCAGCAAAAATCTCGGTCTATAATAAGCAGTAAACCTTAAAACACTGTCAAGTTGTATAATCTGTGTCCTGCTATATCAGATTTTCTGTAACACCACCACACTCTTGAGGGGATGGCCCAGGAGGCAAGGAGGCTGCAAACGTCCTGAGAGTTTCTACATCCTCATTTTCACAGCAGCAAATGGCCAGAGGTGAATAAATTCCACCTGTATGTAACTAAATCCACTTTTCTTTGGCCTGCACTTGCAGAGTCCTGATGCTGTTGCAGCTTTCATCTAACCAGAGTTAAACTTCAGGCTTCAAATTAAAAACAGACAACCAAGAGGGTGAGGTAGAAGAGGCACAAATTCATCCAGCAGCATCCCAGAACCATGGGATGTAACCAAGTCTGTGTTCAGTGCCTCTTGGCACCAAGTCCTTTCCAGGGGTCTGTGCTTTCAGAAGGTGTTTTGGCTGCACAGGGAGAGGGCTGGGGGATTGAGAACTTTCTTTTTTTTTTTCCAGGTGAGTTACTTGTCAGGGTTGGTTGAGGGTTCCCAGGAGGCTTTTCAGACAGCTGGTCTAGGTGGGACTTTGGGCTGCTGAGGTTCTGAAGGAGCTGCAGGGAGTGGGGTTTGCACTGGCTGCCTGAGGTGTGGAAAAGACATTCTGTGGGTATCTCATGGCTATGAATACAACTGGGATTTCTGAACTGGTTCTTTACCATTTTTAAACAGTTGGTAGCATTTATACACAGATTTAACTCTGCCCCTTCATCTCCCTCATAGTATTTATATGTCCCCTTAATGCTGTTTTCTGTACAATAATATTTCTATACAATTATATTATCCTTCAACCTTTTAAGCTATTGCATCTCATGTAATGCTACATGAGAAACTCTGTAACTTGACATGAAACATTAGGAGTGTCACATACAGTGATACGGCAATGTATAGCAAACATAAATAATAATAAAAATAATAATAAATAAATATTACAAACCTTGGACCTGGAAGATGGGATATGGTAAAAAACTCAGGACTTAATGTAGCAGGCTGGAAAAGATGTTGCAGAAAATCAAATTAACAGAAAACATAGATTTTAAAGTGTGGTTGATTATCCAGTATGAAGCTAATGGTGTTATAGAACTCATTTCCTGTGACAATCTCCATATTTGCACCATTTTGTTTTGAAAATTTTTACATCCCTTGATCAGAATTGGATCCCCAGCTTGGTTAAGCAACTGCTGTGGTATTTAGTGATCAGTGTTGGGCCCAGTGCTGTTCAATATCTTCACTGATGATTTAGATGAGGGGATTGAGTCCATCATCAGCAAATTCACAGACGACACTAAGCTGGGGGGGAGTGTGGATCAGCTGGAAGGCAGGAGGGCTCTGCAGAGGGACCTGGACAGACTGGAGAGTTGGGATGATTCCAATGGGATGAGGTTCAACACGGCCAAGTGCCGGGTCCTGCACTTTGGCCACAACAACCCCATGGGGAGCTCCAGGCTGGGCACAGAGTGGCAGAAAGGGACCTGGGAGTCTGGATTGCCAGGAAGCTGAACATGAGCCAGCAGTGTGCCCAGGTGGCCAAGAAGGCCAATGGCATCCTGGCCTGGCTCAGGCCACAGCTTGAGTCCTGTGTCCAGTTCTGGGCCCCTCAGCTCAGGAAGGAGATTGAGGTGCTGGAGCAGGTCCAAAGGAGGCAACTGGGCTGGTGAAGGGACTCGAGCACAGATCCTATGAGGAGAGGCTGAGGGAGCTGGGGGTGTTGAGGCTGGAGAAGAGGAGGCTCAGGGGAGACCTCATCACTCTCTACAACTCCCTGAAAGGAGGTTGGAGCCGGGGGGGGGTTGGGCTCTGCTCCCAGGCAACTCTCAGCAAGACAAGAGGGCAGGGTCTCAAGTTGTGCCAGGGGAGGTTTAGGTTGGAGATGAGAAAGAATTTCTTTCTGGAGAGGGTGATCAGGCATTGGAATGGGCTGCCCAGGGAAGTAGTGGATTCTCCGTGTCTGGAGATATTTCAAAAGAGCCTGGATGTGGCACTGAGTGCCATGGGCTGGGAACTGCAGTGGGAGTGGATCAAGGGTTGGACTTGATGATCTCTGAGGTCCCTTCCGACCCAGCCAATTCTATGATTCTATGATTTAGCTGCAGAATTCAGAGCTCAGTCTTGGGCTGCTCTGCTAAGTAGCAGCCTCTTCCATCCCATACCATGCACAGCCTGTGTCGGCAGGGCAGGCAATAAAGTTCATACGTATCCAGACAGAACACTTGGAAATTCAGATGGTTTCAGTGAAAAAAGCCACAATCAGAGAAAAGGGACTGTATAATTTGGATTACTTAACATGAAATAATGCAGATATGCATTGATCTTACCTGAATATTTCTTGCATTCTGACTTGGTCTGTTATTTTCCTTTGGCTGCTGAACATTGTTATCCCTGAAATAAAAAACACATCATCAGGCAAATCCCTGTGTGGTTTATCCACCATCAGGGATGTGGGGGTTTCTCAAGGGCTGAGCCTGGAGCTCAGGGAGCTGGATTCTGCTTCCTGCTCCACCTCTTTTTGGTGAATAATTCCAATGTTCTACAGCCCTGTGTCCATGCAGTATAATTTTCATTGGCAGTTAGGAAAATGCAATGTATTTTGGGAAAAAAAAATGCTTGAAAATTGCAAGCAGTATAATTTTCATTAACAGTTAGGAAAATGCAATGTATTTTGGGAAAAAATGCTTGAAAATTGACAACTGGAGCATCTGGATTAAACTAATAGCTATTAAACTGCCTACTACTACTAATAGCAGGGAGGTCTTGCCTTTTAAGTGGTCTGGAATTCTTTGTATGGCTAAAGCACCTAAACTGGTTTGCTAAATGAACCTGGAGCATGCTCTGAAGTGTTGGGAAATGCAATAAGTGCAATACCTGTGTTGTCCTCTACTTTTCCTGCAAAACTTCCTTTTTATTGTGCCACGCTTCATTACTGCTGCTGCAGTAAGGATTGCTGTGGGCAACACCAGGAGGAAGAAAATAAGCAGCCCATCCCGAAGTGATGTGTCTAGAGAGAAGAGAATTGAAATCTCACAAGTTAGTAATTTCATATGACCTCATATTAAAGCATTTTTTTTCTGCTAAGGACACCTGTCTGTTGTAAAAATGACAATATTTAAATTTTTAAAGAGCAAAGCTCATAAATCCACTGAAATATATAAAATGCTATGATCAGAAAAGGAGGATTTGGCCTTATGTTATCACAATTTCTCTCTGCCTTCCCTACCTCATATTGTATGATATACATTCTGCCTTTTCCATGTATTTTTTCCAAGAATCCTAAAGCAGACAAATTCATTTTGTACTTGTTTACCCACAGCTGATCTGCAAGACTTCCTTGTCTTCCTAAGCTATTAATAAATACAAAACCTGTGCATGGTCTCAGTGTGAAGGACAGCAAAATCTACCCCATCTTCCCTTTTCCCCCTCTCCCTCTCCCCTTTCCATGAACCACCTGCTGCTTGCATCTCCTTCACCTCTCATTTCTGTGAGACCCTTTCCATGTAGAGAGGCTATAGGCTGCCTCTGTGACCCCCATTTTATCAGAACTCTGTTTTAAATACCTCAGGAATTATCTAAATATCTATTTTAAAAAATATATAACTAATTCTAAGCCACTGATGTATTGCTTTTTTCTCTCAGACAAAACAGGTCAAATTCTCACTATGGGCCAACTTGATGTCTGCAATGGTATAAATCAGATAATAATGTTTGTTCTTCAGGCCAGTCCCATGCAGTAATAAAAAAACAGTTGAAAAGAGACCAAAACCCCTCTCCCTGTTATTAGTAATTATTTTCTCAGACAGCAGGAGCAGAATGAAGACCTTTTTCAGTTTCATACCTTTGTGAGCTGGGCCACTGTCGAGGCTGCCACCATATCCTGAGTGGTTACAGAAGGGAGGTGCCCATCCAGGGTTGCAGTGGCAGTTCCCCAGGTTGTTACACACCTAGGGTTGAGACAGCAGAGATTACTCAAGCAAACAACACCTTCCTGCATGCAGCCACCTTCAACCTCCACTGTGTGTTTTGGATTGCATGTAGGAACAAGAAATACTGCAGAGGGTTGCTTAGGGATAAGCTCTCCCCTTCCATAACATCCCAAAACACTGAGTGACACTAACAGCAGTTCATCTGGGGCAGAAGTTAACCTTTTTTTTTTGTTATTTGCCTGCAAGATACCACAGTCCTCTTCACTCTTACAGAATCTCTGTTTTACAGCCTCTGGATTCCATTTTGCTTGTTTCCTAGAGAAATGGAGCAATCAGGAATCACTAGACTGACCTCCCTAGAGGAATATTTCCTTTTCACAACATGACAGCTCAGTGGTATCTGAAAATTCACTGGGGAAATTCAGAAGAAATATCTTTCAATGTCAGTGCCAAGAGGTTTACATGAATTGCAGATAAAGTGGACTTAACTTTTAATACAAGTCTGAAAATATAATGAAAACACCTGTCTGGTTACTGCTTTTATGCAGGGATTTTGCACCTGTCTCTGTCTTCTAGAAATAGGGCATAAAACCAGCAGCTACTCACCCCATTATCATTACACTTCTGCTTTACATCACAGCTGTAGCCCAGATGACTTTCATCAACACATTCAAAACCTACACAGGCCTGGAAAAAGTATTTAGTGTCTGTCAAACTTAAAAAAAATACCATCCTTTTAGAGATATACTATATAAATGTACACACACTCTACAGCTTCTGCTTAAATCTCAAGAAAAAGGTCTGATAGGACCCTCAATACTTCACAGTTTTATAGCTGTTCTTTCTCTCAGATCTTCTGAAGTCTGTGGGTGCATTTTGGTGGAGTAATTTGAATAACTGATAATGTAGCTCATTGATTTGTAACATCCCAGTTTTTGAAGAGCTAATCAATCGTTTGCATGTGTATTTCTCAAAGGGCAGACTTCTGTTTTTATGTTGTGGCACACAAAGAAGAGAGCTGGGTAATGCTTTTGAATGTCATGGACTTTCCAGTTGGTTGAGGGTGTTCTGTAATGCTGCTGTGGTTCATCTTACCTTCTTTTCTCCACAGGCTGTTCCATCATGAACTTGAGCAGGATCAGGGACATCTGACCCTAAGTCAAAGTCAGAACTCCAGCATAAAACCCCAGATGCATTATTGACAACACTCCAAGCAGGAAGATTTTGCAGGCTAACAGATGTGCACTGGAGCTTGCCACACAGGCTATGCCTGGGCAGAACAAATGACACTCAGTGACAAGGTAAACAGAAAAAAAACTCCCACCATGCAGTCAAACTTTTTAGCTTGCTTCCCCAGGCAATATTCCTTTAAACCTTATGCTCTAAGAGTCTGTAACAATATATTTTATCCACTGAAGATTTTAGGGTTAGCTGTTATTTGCTGGTGACTTACTGAACAGGGCATTTCTTGTACACTCCACCTCTCATTCCACAGTTTCCAAACCTATCTCCTTTAATATTTGCTTTTTCAAAGCAGAGATCAGGTGCTTTTCTTGCCCCTGTATGAAAACCAGTGAATATTAGTAAGCCACCACCATTTGTTCTACAAATATGAGAAAAAGGAAAATCAGAAAGGTCTGTTAGGGAATGACAAGTCTTTTTACATTAAATTTAAACCTACCTTTTCCATATATAGATTCACACTGTGAATCAAAACTCTGGCATACTCCATAGTAGCAATATGCCTTCATGTTGTCACAAGGGTAACCATTCATGATATAAACATCATCAGGACAGTAGGCATTGCTTCCATTGCAGTATTCAGGGAGGTCACAGAAATCCAGTTTGGATCTGCACTCTGTTCCTGCCACTTTAAACTAGAAGCAGAGAGAAATGCCACCTTACTTTTATTGTGGAAGTTGTGGAACAATGTGGAACATGGAACAAAGAGAACTGGGAACCTTCTGTGGTTTTTAAGGAAGAGAAAATAATTTCTCAGATCAGTATCTTAACAAATACCCAGAATTTCCCTCCACTTCATATGGTGTGGCTACAAAGTTTATGAGCTGAGTCTGCAGAAGATGAGGGTAGATGAGGGTACAAATGAGTACACAATAGTAATTAAATAGTAATTAAAGAGCATCCAGCCATCACAGACCTTGGAGAAGCTTTGTGTTGCTTAATGGACATTACTGCTACTGAGTCCCTGATTGCTCCTCCCTCTCAGGAGGGACAACACAAGATGCAATTCCATTCCTAAGCTACTGGCCAGGGGTCATTAATCACAAGTTCTCTGCTTACATGCTCCCTGCTGGTGAGTAGAGTTTTATAATGTGCAAATACATCAAGGATGCTGTGCTGGCTCTTTTCAAACATTTAAAAATACCAGGAAATGGCATCAATTTAGCTTAGTAAAACAGAGCCTACCTTGCAGTTTTCACAGCACATTCCTTGAGCACACTGGGATCCAGGTGTCAGTTTGCAGGTTGCAGCATCACAGCAGTGGTTTGTACATTCCTGGAGAGGAACCACAGAGAAGGGGACACAACATTTTTAACTTGCTGTGTAGGTAGGAAAGAGCATCATCAAACCAAGTGTACATTAAACTTTAAATACACTGCTTTTCTTGCACCTCCTGAGATTGACAGCCTTCTAACAGAGACCAGCATATAGATAAACTTTATTTTTTTACTACAAGTCATCAGAAAAGCATCTGTTTTGATGTGTTGTGGCACAGGGGTATAAGAAAGCACACTTGGTGTTTAAAATAACACTTCTTTTCACCTTCCACCATCTTATTTTCCCACTACACCAGCAGTTTGATGGAGAGAAATATTGGTATCTTTTCATGACTTAGAAGGAGATCCATATAATGGAGTGAGGGATTGCTGGCAGCCCTTTGATTTATTTATCTTTTTTTTAAACACTTTTATTTTCCAAAGAACAAGTCAATATATCCCATTCTGACATTTTGACAGTTCAGATATGACCAACAGAAGTAATTTTGGTTTGGGCTAAGCTTAAGGTTACAGTTAGGAATGCTGGAAGTCTCTTTTATACAGCAGAAATATCCATATTGTTAAAACCAGCACAAAACCCAGTGTTGTTTCCACATGTTCTGCACTGCACAGGATTAGCTCAAAAGTTCTGTGAACTGCTATAACCCTTAACTGAGTTCACATCAAAGTCCATCTATCCATATCTAAATCCATATAAATAAATCCATATAAATATGGATTTTACATGTGGATTATATATTAGATTATTATTATATTATATATAAATATGGATTTAGACTTTTCCAAAAAATTCTCTTCATGTTGCCTGCAAAAATGGAAATTTACAAGGAAAAAATCCTCAAATACTAATGCAAATCAGGTATATCAAAAGGCCTCTAATAGACACCAAAATATACAGCAAATGCAACATAATAATGTAACAAACATAAAAAACCATAACATAACCATACAAGTATCCTGTTTAGTTTCATTCATTACCTGTGGTTTGCCACAGTCACATTCTTCATTGTTATCAACCACATTATTCCCACAGACAGGTTCTTTATAAAGATTACTTGTTTTGGGAGGGTTTCTAAGGCAGTTTCCTCCTCCATTTAGAATGAGGTTCTCAAAGTCATCAGCACTGCAGGTGCTGAAATTCCTGGAACCACTGGAAAGTATTATATTTTTTTTAGTAAGAAATAATTTGCTTACAGGAAAAAATACAACTCAAGCCCTTAAAATATTGTCACTCTGTAATAAATACTGTATTTCATAGTGCTAGGAGATCAAGGCATACTTTAAAAGATTTATTTTGCATTAGAACACATCACTAGAAGTTTAAAATACTATCTGTAACATAAATGCAAGTACTTTCAGAAGAAACAGAAATAATCAGATTATCAATTCTGCTGTCCCATATAAAACAGTCCTTTGAAATTGCTTGTCTGTAGTGAGTCTAAAAATGCTTGAATAAAAAGTACTCTCCTGAAAGACATTAACTTTAACTTGGAGTCCTAGAGAATGCAGGAATGCATATTCATAAAGTAGTTTGTTTTGTTACTCTGATTTATTAATACAAAGTGAGTAGATACAATAATATGAGCTTTTGCTCTTAAGGGGAAGCCAAAGAAAGAGGTGAACTGAAAGAATCAGGCTGAGAGGTTTTGTTTAAATTAGCAGTTAAAGAATCTGGGTGAAAGATGCATGTTAGCATGAATATATGTAAAGTATTCTCAGCAGGGTTAAAAAACCCTCCAGTTCACTGTCATTAAAAAAAATAAAATAGAGAAAATCCAAATAATAAAATAATAATCCAAATAATAGGGAAAATACAATAATTTTTAGGAATGCTACAAATAAAGAATGACTGGAATGGGAAACCTAACATTTAAAATTAATTGAAATTATGTCAAGACCCAAGTGAATTCACTTCTGTTGTTCAAGCAACTCCCCATTCATAGGAGTTCTTAAAGATTCATGGAAGTTTGACAGATTATAAAGCACAATCACTGCAGATAAATAGCAAGGATTAAAATAAAAGAAACTGGAAATCTTACTTATCTGTGCTGTGCATAATATAGGATGCAGGACACCTTTTATCATCGTGTTTCATTCCAAGATTATGCCCCAGTTCATGTGCAACTACTGTGGCATGGCGTAACATTTTGTCATGGTTCAGCTGATAAAGAGAAGCAGTGTTAAAAAATACAAAACTAAAGGCATTCATAAGCTTCTACATAGTGGTTTATTCAAGAAAAAAGCTTGAATATTATGTTGTCTTGCAAAACAAAAGCTGCAAGAGCAGACAGTTTGTCACTGTTTTTTCAGTAATGCCAGATTCTGCCATTTTCTGTTCCCTCCATCAGGCCCTTACTATGAATCATGACACACTTCATCAGTCAGTACACTGATTTCCATGGAGTCTTCAATGGTAAAAAGACAAAGATTGTTAAAAGTAAAGGATCTGCCTCTAAAACTGTCAGTGATGTTGTGGCATTCAAGCACAGGAGCCTCTGGAGATCCTGGTGCTCCTTCCCCAAGAGTGAAGGGGGAAAAAAATTTGTTTCTGTCTAGTTTTGCCAAATTTAAAATTCTTGCCTGTTTACAGCCCCGTTGTGGAGAATTCCAAACACTTGAGAGGAGAGCAAGCTATGCTGACTGTCTGTCCAGGCAAAGAGTCAAAAAATACAGATTATTCCCATCCCAAAAACTGTGATTATGAACCTTAGGGGTACAAGAATGGATTTTTCATACACAAACTTGAGCTAGCTGAATGACAAAAAGGTGATGAAACTATTTCAGGACTAAATTGGGCAATTGGACAGGAATGGGATGAATAGAGAAAGTTCTTTAAAAATATTTAAAACCATGCACAAGTCTTTACATCAGAAACCCCATGAAAGAAACCGTACTGCTCTAAGACCTGAGTGACTCCACCAAGTAGGTCAGCAAAGTGCATGCTGTTCATGGGGATGTTCTGGATGTTCTGTGGAAGCAGTGCCCAGCAGTAACACCATCTGCAGCTCTGGGTTGTGTAAATGCAGAGGGGAAAGGCTTCAGTTGTTCAGGCACCACTAACCCCAACATTTTGTACTTACAGTGCTGATCGACCCTCCCTGGACTTGTGAGCAGACAGTTCCCACAAAAGCCATTCCAATGGATCCACCATAAGAACCTCTCCCTCTGCAACAAAAGCAGTTTGGAAGTGGGTGAAGGAGGGGCTGAGCATTCATGATTTCTACTAAAAGGCACCAGTAAGCAGCAAAGAAATACTGTAAGTCAAGTCTTCCTGAAGCCAAGAAGAAATTTATTATCATATCGGAGTTTCACGGTGATAAATAATAAACATCTCAATTTCAGAGCTTGGAAATAATGAGCAGTCACCTAAATTTGCCCCTGTACTCAGCCCTGGTGAGGCCACACCTCGAGTCCTGTGTCCAGTTCTGGGCCCCTCAGTTTAGGAAGGATATTGAGGTCCTGGAGCAGGTCCAAAGGAGGCAACCAGGCTGGTGAAGGGACTTGAGCACAGATCCTATGAGGAGAGGCTGAGGGAGCTGGGGGTGTTGAGGCTGGAGAAGAGGAGGCTCAGGGGAGACCTCATCACTCTCTACAACTCCCTGAAAGGAGGTTGGAGCCAGGGGGGGGTTGGGCTCTTTTCCCAGGCAACTCTCAGCAAGACAAGAGGGCAGGGTCTCAAGTTGTGCCAGGGGAGGTTTAGGTTGGAGATTAGAAAGAATTTCTTTCTGGAGAGGGTGATCAGGCATTGGAATGGGCTGCCCAGGGAAGTAGTGGATTCTCCGTGTCTGGAGATATTTCAAAAGAGCCTGGATGTGGCACTCAGTGCCATGGGCTGGGAACTGCAGCGGGAGTGGATCAAGGGTTGGACTTGATGATCTCTGAGGTCCCTTCCAACCCAGCCAATTCTATGAATGTAGCCTTCTAAATCTGTTGTGTCAGTGCTTCTGACATAATCACAGAATGGTAGAGATTGGAAAGGACCTCTGGAGGTCACTGATCCAACTCCCCTGCCCAAGCTGAGCCATGTGGAGTTGATCATCTGGAAAGAATTCATTACAGTTTCTTGACAATTTACCAGGGGAAAACAGTTTAGGAGCTGAGTGAATTTTACAATAGTTATATTAATTCATACACAATAGTTATATTAATTCATACACAAACCTAAAATCTTGCACATGACCATCACTGGCAGCATGGCAGTTTTTCCACTGCATGAACACTTACATGATGAGGTGGCTGACATCATTTCGTGATCGTTTAAGGAGATCTTTCTGTCTCCAAGAAACAAATCTGCTCAGTACATCTCCAGCTGAACCATTCATTACAGATATGTGGTTTCTATCTGTCCAGATCTCTAATCCAACCAAAACAATCTGGATGTTTAATGCTCTGTACATCTGAAAAAATAATGATAATTACTGTCCATCAGTCTGTTTCAACTGAATTATGAGATATTACATCACTGACACTGAGTAACCATGAAGCTGAACATAAGGACTGCCACATAACTTTAGCTTCTTTGAATAATTAGTAGTTTGATGTTAGGAAAGAATATATGACTGAAGGCACTCTACTTCCTGAATTACCTAAACATAACTCTCAGATAGAATAGTTGGAAATACCATGTTCATTCATTTCCTTAACTAATTTTCTTGAGGAGAAATTGGGAGCAGAGGATCAGAGAGCTTATGGAATTGTTCACAGTACTGACAGTTTAGTCAATAAAAAGGACTATATACATGAGAAATACTTTTCCTGGAAATGATAAACCTACTGATGACCTCAAGTTCCTGGAGCAACCAAGGTCTGGAAGCACAGAGAAGTGGTTTAAAAACATTCTGTACCTCTCCCTCTGCATGCACCTCTATGAGACTTGTGCATAAATTCATGAGGTACCTTAAATGTGTTACAAATTGCTGTATAACTTCCAAATACAGTTTCAGAACATAATTGTTCAGCTTTACTGAAATAGCTGCTCTTTTGTAAACTATTAGACTCCTGAATCTCAGCAACTCATCTCACCTACCTACCCCATCAACGTAATTGACCAACTCAACTGTTTCCTTTTGCACTGCAGCAGGGTCAGATTCCTTCATCAAAAACTGTAAAACATCATATGAGAATATCAGAGAAAAAAATCAGTGGTTTAATAAAAATGGATGTAGCACTGGATGAAATCTTTACCCTGTTGTTATCCACAACCACAAATAATTCCACATAGCTTTTCTGTGGCAGGACAGCTCTCTTCTTCTGCAAATGAGAAAGCACAGTAAGTTAACATCATGACTGAAGAGTCTGAGTTGCTTTAATTATCTTTTTAACAATCTTCACTTCATGGATCTATAAAGTACGGATGCATTTTTAAAATGTGTCCTCAAAAGCCAATCTGCCTTAGAATTCCATATAAACATCTACATATCAGTAATTCCCATCTGCTCAGACACTGGGACAGGAGCTAAATGGCAGCTTCATGCCTTTCATCACACCCACAACTGTCTTGGGCAGAGATCTGCTCCTCTGCTAAAGGATTGCTTCAAGATATGTTCAGTTCCTCTTGTGCTCTTCTTCTGTTTCAGGATTTCCTTCTCAACACTTTGGGAGCCATGAAAATGAAGGCAACAAGGAAGTGGCCTGCCAGGCTAAACCCACCTCCAATGACTCCAAAGCAAGAACTCTGGAGACCCTTGGCTGCTGGAGAAGGCTGAGGAGATGGCTTGGACTGCAGCTCTCAAGAGAAAAAAGCAGAAAGGTATTTACCCTCAGAGGCTTTTCCCTGCCAGAGGTACTGTTTGATAAAAATGCATATTTCACAGACTGCTCCACAAACATCTTCTCCTGCTGAAGGCTGCCATTCAGCACACCACATTGGAAGGGGGTATCCTGCACATCTGCTAACTGGTAAAACACATGCTCAGGTGTGCTGGGTGTGTTGAGTGGCTCCATTCCATACCATTTTCCACCAATGTAGAGAATTCCTCTAGAAACAAACAAAAAAATAAAAATTATTCTACATTTTTTCCTTCCTGGTCATGAGTAGGTGAGTGAATGACAGCTGAATACTTAAAAGCTGTATTCATTCATACCACTAAATTGAAATAAATCATTTATTTTAATTTATTTTAGTATATGGGATAAGTTCAAATGCCCAACACGACCTTAGAAGACAAAACAGAACTTATTTAAAATACCTCATTGTACACAAGTGTGGGCTCCTTCAATCAGTTTGTGGGAAAGCCAAACTGCTACTAAATGAGTCTGGATTGGGAGATACAGAGCTGATGCAAGGGTTCTCTTTTAGTCCTTGTGATTCTCACTTCTAGCCCCATGCAGCTACAGTACAACAGGAATTTTGAAAAGTGTATTTTCTAAGACAGAAAGAAAGGCTAAAACAAAAAAAGTGCAGCTTAAGATTTTGCATTTGGCCATGGCTCAGAAATACCTGGTACATGCCCAGTTGCTGTACCAGAAATCTTTCAGAAGTTGTCCTCTTATTCTCCAGAATCCCAAAACTATATTTAGAAAAGGATTTCTCTACTTAATATCTTGTGAAAGAAGATCCTCAAAAATGTAAGCTCAAGGTACCCAAAGGAATTGTGTCCTTCTAAATCTGCAGAACAGCCAAAATGAAATAACTGTTCTGCTTAGTGAGATCCAGCATTTCCTGAAATACCAAATACCAGCATGTTGGCCATTTAATGTTTCATTTAAAGGAATACCAAGAAATGTCATTACTGTTGGTGGCATCTCACTCTCCCTGCTTGTCAAAAAGACATAAAAAAAAAAAAAAAAAAAAAAAAGAGAAGCTATAAAACCAGTAAAAGGCAAAATTAAAAAAAATATTAAAAAAAATGCAGGATAGGGTGTTGTTTTCTCCCCAGCTGTATGATGAATAGCCACTGGTTTTTACTGCTTTACTTTGGTACTGCACAATTAATTATCCTGAAGTAAAAAGCAAGAGGAAATACCTGAGGCCATCGCATGTGCTAAGAGCAAGCACTGAGTCAGCAATTCCTTCAATGGTGCCATGATAATAGCAGTGTGTCTGAAATGCAACAAAACCACATAATGAATGACACAAGAAGGTTGCTGCCTTCAAATTAAAATGTAATTTCTAACCAGAATTTTTGTATTTACATAACATTAAGGCTGTCTGTTACAAATTTACAGATTCTAAAAGCAATCACAGCCTTCCTGGAGTAAAATGCTACTGGATGTAAGTAATCAATAATAGCATTTGCTCCCTTGGTTCTAGAAAATAACCAGCTTTTAAGTTTAACCCATCACCATCTTTTAGCAAAATCTTTTCACCTACAGTTCTTCAACAGACTCCTCCCAAAGGCTGATCTGAGATTTCCCATGCAGAAAGCACCCAATGAAGTCTCACTCAGGTCACATGCAGCTGAAAGTTGAAATTAAATGCAAAGGCATTTCCAAGGCTTGCTTGATTCAGGATCTCAAAACTACAGAGAGAGCTTTGATGCTGCCATTGTCCCTTTAATTGCATGTTATGCAAAGGTGACCTAATCAGGTAGCTCAAATTCAGCTTTGGCATAATCTCTTGGCATCTCCTTTCAAACTCTGGAGAACAGTGGTATTGTATCACCACAAACCACCCACTCCCTCAGAGGACATAGAACCTTATGTTTTGTGTTAAAACAGAAATGCTACAAATGTGAAAACTCACTGAATCTTCTTCCCCAGCAATAGATTCTGTAGATAATTTATCTGCACCACTTGCATTTTTTCTGCCAAAACTGCAGCTGAGTTTCACCCTCCCATTATAGAGGTTCAATGCTTTGTATGTCCACTTTTGCTTTGAACACACATGTAGATGCATACCCATCCTTCTTGTCCTTAATTCTATCAAATTGTTATTATGGCCTTCAGTTCATACAGCTTGGCTTTGTTTGAGGAAAATCTTATGCAAAAGGAGAATTTTATTATATACAATACCTTGTTTTTTGATTGTGTTGCCTCCATTTTCCCATTTTCTCCATATGTGTATAGCATAAAGTCTTCACTAACAAGCTTTCTGGAAACAAAAATAAACTACTGCTCTTTTAATAGTCTAGAAAGCAAGAAATGAGTCAAGAATCCTGGTGAGTGCTACACTCTATTAGCAGCATACTTAACCTAAATCATTTTTAAAATCCATGGACTTGAAACAAAATACCTCAAAAATGAGCTGCACAACTAGAAAAAACACTGTTCTCTTTGCAAGGTAATGCCATAACAGAGACTATTTAAGTGTAATTTTGCAATTAATACAATCTGCCATTGAAATGCTTTCTTCTGAATGTTTTCAGCATAATAATACTTGTCTCTGTTTTTATAGCCTATTGGATGCATCAGAATCCCAATATGGAAGGATTTCTTAGAACACTCTATCACATACTTATTTTTCTTCAGCTGTAGGAGGTATGTTCCATTTCTGGTTTTAATTGAGTAAGAAAGATTATCATCTGAATGTGCCTGAAAACAGAAGAAAAGATATAACTTATTCAGGTGATTTTCTTCTTCCTTGTGTCAGTTCCATGTTTTCTTTAACAAGAAAAGCCCAGCTACTATATAGGTCTTAAATCTACCAAAACACTTATTCCTAACCCTCAAGTCTTTCAAAATCTCAGCAACACTCCCCACATTTTTTCCCTTGGAAGGTTTAAACTCTACAAAGCTATAAATTCTCATGTAGAAAACAGGATGAAAAAGTCCACAAAGTGCACAAGCAATTAACTGGGTCTGTGATTAGAGATATCTAGAAGGGAGGGGAAAATATGTAGTCTATGGGAATAAAAGAAAATGTAAAACTTGTGCTATTAAAAGAAGAACAACAAAAAAGGGGTGGTGGTACAGGTAAGTGTAGAGTACCATGCTGCAGTGCTAAAGGCTGAGAAACAGCTGGTCCTCATGCTTGGGAGAGGAGGAAAATAGAGTTTGGATGAAGGTGGCTGCACTCAGTTCCCCAAGCTGGGCACAGCCCCTGTGTGAACTCTTTGCCCCACTGCCACCTCATGTTTTGTGACACTCCTTCTGTAAACCCCTGGCAGGCAGGGGAACAACTCACAGCTTCCCCCTTCCTTAATTGGTTTGCTCAAAGGTGAGTAATGCTGTTTCATTTACAGTTACTTCAGTGTCTGGTGCCAAGGTAAATTACCTTAGAGCTAAAGAATTAAGGCCCAGATCTTTCCCTTTTAACTCACTCAACCTGCACGATTCTGTGTGACCATTGGTACCAAGTGAGCAGCAGCCCTTTAGATGCTGAAATGATTAAAATCATAGAATCATAGACTCACAGAATGGTTTGGGTTGGAAGGGACCTTAAAGATCATCTACTTCCAACCCCCCTGCATGGGCAGGGACACCTCCCACTTGACCAAATCTTCTGGTTATCTAAAGATCAGGTACAATGAGTATGAGAACTTAAACAGCATGGATATTAATTCAAGTTCAGCATCTAATTTAACTTAGGTGAAATGGAAAAAATTCTTCATGTTCCTTCCCATTTCTGTGTTACCAGGCCTAGAAGTTTGAAAGGTGGTAACTTAGAGTGGAATCACTGACTTTTGTGAGAAAATGTTTACTCTAAACTACTTGAAAACACTAAGACCTTGAATGTGTGGGGCATATTTCTTCACACAACTAATCTATGTATACCATACGTTGTGTCTGTGTCATACAGGATGGCATTGTGGAAAACAGCAACATCAGAAGAAAAAAATCATATGGAATAACAAACCTCATGAAAAAACGGGTGATGCTTCTCTCTGCTGGTCAGACTTTGAGGAATAATTATTTCTAATGTAGAAAGCTTGGATATGTGTTCAGAAGATGCACCTAAAAATAAAGTTTGAAGTTTCTAAAGAATCAGAAGGGATTAACTAATACATTGTCCAGGACATGATCAGCTTGGTCCATCCTGTATCTGCCAGAGTTCTTGGGTTATGCTGGGAAAGTCACAGAAGTCAACACCTTCAATTCATGACCAAGGTACTCTTCATTTCTGACTGTTTCAACTAAATATATATGGCCTCATATATTCATTTTCAATATACAGATGTGTCTTCAGGATGAAAAATTGCTGTTTTTTGTCTGTATGCAAGGTTAATGACTACATCACTCCAAGCACAATTGCTGTAAAGTGCTAAAACCTGCAAATTCAAGTAAAAGTTTTCTTAAAGTGGGTGCCCAAAACTTGGGCAATCTTGGCTTTAACTCTCAGCCTTAGATACTTACATCATAACTGGGATAATAAATTTGAGTCATTCCTTCATGTAGGCATTATGAAAACAAATTAACTACTGCTCCCAAATTAAAAGAAGTAAATCTCTCAATCAATGCAAGCAAGTAACAGAAAATCCCAAGAACAAAAAAAATTTAAAAAGAACCCCAACCCTCCTGTATTCATTGCATACTTTGATGGTAATGAAGAAATAATTAAAAAATGGACAAACTGATTGTAAAAAAAGGTAACTTCTGTTTAAAGCTGAGGTCTGCTGGAGTACACAAAGAAAAACTATCAAATCATTTAAACACAATCTTAATTTTCACATATTCTATCCTGGATAATTAATTTGTTAATAGCTATCAATTTTTAAGAATTTATTCTTCTACAACCTTCACTTTTAACCCCATGTACCACAGAAAATTCTGATCTGTAAACCTACAGCAGGGCTCTGTAGGACTTACAGTACAGTTATTTTGAACAGTAGATCCAACTTTGCCAGGATGTTTCAGAAATTTCTAGACAGAGAACTGTAGAATATTGTGTCTTCAGAAGAATAAATTCATTCCCTAAATACACCAGGGAATTTTTTTTACAAGTTATGGAGCTGTTTTTCTGCAGCTTTGCCTTCTGGAGCTACTGTGAGATCCTCCACTTGCTCTTGCTAAGGTCTCTACTTCTTTCTGCTTTTTCTTGATTAAATCAACTCCCCATCAACCCTCTCATTCTGTTTAAATCCCTTTATTCTTATTCCTTTCCCCATTGCCCTGAATGAGGACTACTTAGAGTTGTTCTCTGGATACAACTCTGCCACTGGTTGTGTGCATAGTCTTGTCTCACCACACAGCCTAACGCTGCCGTTTGATTGTTCCAGGGACAGTTAAACCTTGGCAAAAATGTTTGTAGCCTTTTAGATTATATATCAGAATTATCTCCAGAGCATCATGCTAATGCAGGAAGTTAAAGGTAAAAAGTCTGCTGACTATTTGGTTTCAGGTAAACAGTTTTATAAAGACAAAAACAATCTACAGTGACTATTTTTTTAAGATTGGTTGAATTCATCTTCCTTTTTCTTGTCTGCTCATCAGTCTGGTTGGAGTGTTGAGTTTGATCAGAGACACAACCACTGCTCTTAAACAGCTTACAGAATCAACAATAACGTGGGTTTTAACAATGGAAGTGGTTTATTCCTTCTTAAATTGTTCTTTTATAAGGAAACAAAGAGATTTCTTCTCATTCATAACAGCATCAAGTCACTCTCAGCCTCCCACGTTTCTGTGGAAAGAATTCATAATGGCAAAGAAGGCACAGAATCACCCATTTAAAGCAAGGAAGAGGATTCCTCAGTGTAATAATGATCTCTACCTAGTAGATAACATCAGGATTTTTCAACACTAGGTGCAGGTAGCATATGTTTATCATTAAAGGCTGCTAGTGCACTCAAACTATGGAAACTGCTATCAGCAAACAGCAGAATGCCTGCACTCAAAGAACACAAAGATTAATGCAAAGTTCTGAAAAGAGTATCAGCACTCAATATTTACTTCTGACTTTGCTCCTAATATCCAACAGCTGTGTGCTCTGAATCACAAAATCCCTTCTGTTTCATCAGCTAAGTGGATGTTGAACTGACAGTGGAAATGCCATTCTCACATCTTAAAACACCTGAAAGCAAGAAACTGTCTTTAAATCAAGTCATAAAATACAACTTCCTGAGATATTTCAGATGTTACATCTAAATCTAAAACCTAAAGCTAAGCCATAACTGGAAATAAGTTAATGAGGAGCTAAAAAAAACCAAAAAACCCAACCCAAAAACCTGAGGAATTTGCCTCACATTGCTGAAGATGAAAATCTTTTCCCCTGGTCTTTACTATCAATGACAGTGACAATAATTGCAGTTGTCCTGTAAGGAAGGTGATGTATTTACATACCTACTACATCTTGGAGAAGAAAAGAAATGACACAAACAGCTCAGCTATGAAAAGCCTCAACCTATACTCTTTTCCAGATCCTTTTTTTTTCTTGAACAAGATTTTCTCTATTCAACTAATAGCCTAATACCTGAGGAGAGTGGTGACTTGATCTGAAAGTTGTGCATCATTACCATCAGGACCAGAGAGTAAAAGAAGAATTGGAGAAACTTTCTGAACACGTAACAAAACCCGAAAGCTTACCTTTTATCCAAAAAAGTTTCCCAGTCAAAGTCAGTCCAAAAGTGAAGAAAAATAGGCTGTGTTTTAGCATGACTTGAGTTTCCTGGAGAAACTACTACAATATCTGAGCAGGAAACTGTGTGCCTGGCTCTTAGCTGCTGTACACAGGAGAACTAGAAGAACAAGAACCGTCTGCTCCAAGGTAAACAACAGAAAGCACCCCGATACTTCATCTCTGCTAAGGAAATGGGAAGTAAAACTTAATCCATTAGGCTTGCGAGAAAACTGGTCAGACAGCTTAATGCAAATAAAAAGCAGCACGTTCTTATATGCTGATTGGAGAAAGAGCACAAAGCCAATGGCAGGATCAAGGTGATTTATTCTAAAGGAGTTTAATAATATGAGAAACACACAATATTGCTACAAACTGATAGATGCTACAAACATTTAGGATATTTGTGCTGGCTCTTGTCAGCTCAGCAAAAAGCTATAGAATAAAACCACTTAAAAATTTCAGCTTGTCCTTTCTATTTTTTCTTCTTTAAAAATATAAAAATCACAATATACATGAACACAGGGCAATCCCACAAACACACAGAAATCCTCCCCCCCACAGGGGTTTTACCCGGTCCTTTCTGGGTTAAAGATGGTTCTTCTCACCAAAGCTCTGTTGTTTTGTGGGGATCATTGCTCTTCCAGGATCAGCACAATCTTCCAAGGCATCGTGGCATTGCCATCAAAGGCAGAAAATAAATATTTCTAAACCTGGATGAGTTTGCAGTGCATTTCAGGTGTATCAAGAACATTTAGAAACCCAGAAAGGAAACTGATACAACACAGTTTTTATGCTACAACATTTACATTAATTGATCTTAATTAATTCATTAATTAAAACAGACCAAATAAATTTTTTCTGTTGCTAGTAAATTGTATAAAACAATGGCTGAAGTGGAAAAAAAAATAGATGTGCCAACTACAGTTTTAATATTAGCTTGTGCAAAACCTGTTCAAGTCCATCTTCCTATTTTCAAAGACCTAATTAAGGTTCCTCAGCTGAGCACCAAGTGAAAGAACTCGATATCTGTTTTCCCTGGGTATACATCTGTAATGCAGACTCAGGAGAAGCCTTTTCTGACTCTAGAAACTGGGATCCTACTGCAAATTAGATGAACCCAATCTTTTATTTATAGTCTCTCTGCTGAGTGGTACACCATTACCTTGCAACACAGAAGAGAGAATTCCATTGCTCTACATTTTGCTATTTTATCTGTAGGACTTTTCCATCTCTGTGAGAGTTTTATTTTATTAGGAAGTGTTCTGATACTGGCATTTACCCTGTTATTTTGAAGAAAGGATCCACAAGTGGCCATTCCCCTTCGTGCCACCCATAGCAGGGTGGGATGTGGGGTGGGTGAGGACATCTCAGTTCACACCCCTGGGTGCTGCTGTCCCAAATGGAGGGACATTTTATTCTGTTTATTCTGAATATTTATTTTGATCCATCTAAACCCTGCAGTAACCCAATCTGCACTCAGAGCAGAGGTATTGATTCCAGTTCTGTGCAGCAATGGGTGCGAGGTGGTAACCCCAGGAAGCTACCCCACCTCTGTACAAAAAACCACAACATATTTACCCCCTTGAGCAGGCACCAAGATCCACCTTTATTTACACTCATTGGTTAGTAATTTATCACTACCAGTCTCAGGAGTTAGTTGTACTCCCAGTTTCTGTTTAAAGGCACAGTGTTTAAAATCAAGACTCATGTTCAGTGAGGAGGTGTTTCTTGGGCTGGTGGTCTCCATCTACTCCTGCCCTCTTTAGTTCCCATTGAGTTCTGCTGAACCTTGTGGCAAGACCTTTCCTTTGTTATCTCTAAAGGTACCTTTTAAGGAGTTTAATGGTTATTAAAGGTGGTAGGTCCTCCATCCCTGGAGGTTTTTAAGAAGAGGCTGATGTGGCACTCAGTGCCATGGTCTGGGAACCATGGTGGCAGTGGATCAAGGGCTGGATTCGATGATCTCAGAGGTCCTTTCCAACCTGGATGTTTCTGTGACTGTGAATGTATTAACTCACTTCTGGTTATTCCTGTGACACATCAAGGCTGTTCCATAGGCCTTTAACAGCATCTGGTATTCCTTAGCAATCTTCCCTTTGTTATCACCTCTCCTGCAAAGACAGGTTTTAAAAGTTGGGATCGTTCTGCCAGTGGAAGAGAAGGATCCAGGGAGACCTTAGAGCACCTTCTAGTGCTTGAAGGGGCTCCAGGAAAGCTGGGGATGGACTTTGGACAAAGGCTTGGAGTGATGGGATGATAGGGAATGGCTTTGAACTGGAGGAGGGTAGATTTAGATGAGATATTGGGAAGAAATTCTTCACTGTGAGGGTGGTGAGACCCTGACCCAGGTTGCCCAGAGAAGCTGTGGCTGCCCCAGAATCACAGAATCGTCCGGGTTGGAAAGTACCTCTGAGATTATCAATTCCAACCCTTGATCCACTGCTGCTGCAGTTCCCAGCCCATGGTGCTCAATGCCATATTCAGTCTCTTCTTAAAAACCTCCAGGGATGGAGAATCCACCCCCTCCCTGGGCAGCCCATTCCAATGCCAGATCACCCTCTCTGTAAAGAATTTTTTCCTAATATCCAACCTAAACCTCCCCTGACAGAGCTTAAGCCCATGACCTCTTGTTTTACTGGTAGATACTTGGGAGAAGAGCCCAACCCCCCCCTGGCTCCAACCTCCTTTCAGGGAGTTGGAGAGAGTGATGAGGTCTCCCCTGAGCCTCCTCTTCTCCAGCCTGAACACCCCCAGCTCCCTCAGACATTCCCCATCCCTTGCAGTGTCTCAGCCCAGGTTGGATGGGGCTTGGAGCAACCTGTGCTGGTGGGAGGTGTCCCTGCCCATGCCAGGGGGTTGGTGTTGGGTGATCTTTAAGTTCCGTTCCTCCTCATCCCCTCCCATCAGCGCTCCCATAGCCCCGCTGAGGGGTGGTGCCGCTCCCTCACAGGGTCTCTCCCCAGACACAACCACGCATGCGCAGCTTCCCCCTTCACCCCCTCCGCGCAGGCGCCTCCCGCCCGTCGCTCCCGGGGTCACGGTTGGTGCTGCCGCCGCCTCAGCCCCTGCGGTTCCGTTTGTGGCCATGGCGAGCGGCCCCGCTGAGGAGGAGGCGGCAGAGGATCCATCTGGGGGTCCCGGGGAGCCGTGCCGTGTGGCGGCGGGGTGCTCCTGGTCCTGCGAGCCGCCCGACGGCCTGGCCCGAGCGGTGTGCCTGCAGCGGGGCGAGGGCGGCGGCGAGGAGAGGTGAGGGCGGAGGAGGAGGAGGGGACTCACGGGTCCGGTGGCGGGGCGGGAGCGGGCCCGGAGGGGCAACACGGCCGTGGTGTTTCTTTACCTCCTCTCCTTCTCCGCAGCACCGAGGCCGTGGTGGTGGAGAGACGGGCGGGCAGCGGGAACGATTCGGCCTGCGTGCTGCAGCTGGAGTGCCGGCCCCCAGGAGCCGGTGAGATGGTGTCTGTGGGTGTCCTGAGCGAGGCCCGGAACATGGAGGTGTACGTGGGAGAGGAGTACTGCGGGACAGGCCGCGGAGAGAGCATCGGCACCTCCCGGGGCATGGGGTGAGTGGCGGACGCGGGGGTGCTGGGGTGGGAGGAGGAGGGAGAGGGGGTGTGTGGTTGTGGTGGTTGTGGGTTGTGGTGGGTGTGGTGGTTCTGGTTGGTGGTTGTGGTGGTGGGTGTGGTGGTGCTGCTGCTGGTTGTGGTGGTGGTGGTGGGTGTGGTGGTTCTGGTTGGTGGTTGTGGTTGTGATGGTGGGTGTGGGTGTGGTGGTTGGTGTGGTTCTGGTTGTTGGTGGTGGTGGTTCTGGTTGTTGGTGGTGGTGGTTCTGGTTGGTGGTTGTGATGGTGGGTGTGGTTGTGGTGGTGGTGGGTGTGGTTGTTCTGGTTGGTGGTTGTGGTGGTTGTGATGGTTGGTGTGGTTCTGGTTGGTGTGGTTCTGGTTGGTGGTTGGTGTGGTTCTGGTTGGTGGTTGGTGTGGTTCTGGTTGGTGGTTGTGGTCGTTCTGGTTGGTGTTGTTGGTGGTGGTTCTGGTTGGTGGTTGTGGTCGTTCTGGTTGGTGTTGTTGGTGGTGGTTCTGGTTGGTGGTTGTGGTTGTAGTGGTGGTGGGTGTGGTGGTTGGTGGCGGTGATGGTGGCAGTGGTTGTTGTTGTTGTGGTGCTGGTGGTTGTGGTTCCCCTGTGTCCCTAACTCCATCTGTCCCCTCTCTTGCTGGCTGCATGGTTCTGTGCCAAAGATCTGGTGTTTGCCCCACAAAAGTGCCCCCCTCCCACCCCTTTGGGCTTTCCCGGAGGTCTATGTGACACTGGGGGCTGTGGAGAGGTACTGGAACCCCCTGGGGTGACCCTGCTGTGCTCCTCATGCCTGCTGGGCTGGCACAGCTTCAGTTCTGCGGTTCCCTTTTGTTCTTTTCTAACCAGTGAAATGTTTAATGAGGTTACAAAGTGCTACTCTGAAACTGTGTGCAGGGCTAGAGGAGTTGGGAGGACAGGTGAAAGTTTCTGTCTGGTTTCTTTCTAGAGATCTGCTCCCCTCTTCAGCAGCTCTCTTGTAGCTAATCTTTACCAATAGATCTCTTGTCTCTTTGAGGTGTAATAGCCTCACACTTTATAAAAAAAAGAGAAAGAGATTTGTTTTCCCCTTCAGTGCTTCCTACTCTGCTTTGCCAGGGGAATTAAAGCAATGTCTTGTCTTTTGTTTTTAAGTTACATCTGTTGAATTAGCTAAATTCAGCCTCAGGGAAGATGAGTGAATAAGGCACTGAGCCTCAAAAACTTCTCTACTAGATAATGAATGTATGTAAGCCTACAAATCCTTTTTATACATAAATGAAGTTATGGTAGAAGTCAATACAACCTGAAAATGAGCATTAAAACTGCTATAGCACTTAAGAAATACGTTGTAGTCTGTCTTGGTTCTTATCTAAATATTTAGTGACACAGTGTATTTCTATCAAAGAAGAAAGTACTTTGTATCTTCATGCCAAAGCTTGTTTATTTTGTTTTTGTAGCGAAAGTGAAGAGGTTACTTTATACAAGAAGTACCTTAAGTTCGAATGCCCTGCAGCCTCCTGTAGAATTAAGGTAGGGATTGAACAGAATTGTTTTCTTTGACTGAATTACATTGCTCTTAGTCAAATAATTGTTTTTATACACTTCACAGAATCAGAATTTTCAGGGTTGGAAGGGACCTTTAAGATCACCCAGTTCCACCTGGCATGGGCAGGGACACCTCCCACCAGCTCAGGTTGCTCAGAGCCCCATCCAACCTGGCCTTAAAAGCTTCCAGGGATGGATGGGGCTTCCACCACCTCTCTTCATCACTTCATCTAATCACATAAAAATCCAGTAGATAGCTCTTTGTCCTGGCTCTCTGAGACTCAAAGAATAAGGCACAGTCCCAGACACACAAAGAAAAGAGGAAGCTGTTTTTTCTTCCTAACCAAAACTTTTGTTTTTCTTCTTGCAATAGCTGCTTTCCATCGGGGATAAACAAAGAGTACTCATCAGTAAAATAATTGTAGAGGTGAAAACAGTATCTGCAAAACTAGCAACTGATTTTCCTCCACTAGGCTCAAGCATAGATCTAAACAGAGTGCAAACCATCATGGAATCCATGGGATCTAAGCTGTCTCCAGGTGCTCAGCAGCTCATGGACATGGTCCGATGTCAGCAGAAGGTGAGTTCTTGTGCTTTTCTGCCATTTTAATCCTGATTTACTCACTGGCATTCTTGAATGAGTGCAATGAATAATGATTGTGTACTCGAGCAATCACTGCATGCACCAGAAATGCTGTATCATCAGAAGTGTGAACTTCACTGTCACCTTTCCCTTTCCCTTTGTTCATTTCTGTTGTCACAGCTTGGCAAGGGGTGGTGGGCATGTTCCCTGTAATGCTTGGGGTGTAGGTAGGTGGGTTGGTTTGTCTCCTTTATTGTTAATTCAAGTGTGTCACTGCCAACTGAAGAGAACATGCTCCTATAAATTATTAGTTTGGTTTAGACCCTAATCCTGCAAAATAAATCCTTTCCATATAATCCTTAAACCATCTGATGTCAGTAATGCTCAGCCTTGGGGACATAGCCTGGTAAGAATGAAGTCAGTAAAAACTGTTGTGTTACTTAGAGACTGACAAGGTAATTAACACTTGTAATGGTGGTTCCCTTATGTGTGTAACTCCCTTGTGCAGAGGGAAAATATTCCCTGTGCTTTTCCCTAAAGAACATAATCCAGAATGACTTTTTGAATCTTTTCATCATACTGGTAGAATGCTGTGTTATAAAGTATCTATTGTTATTGTATAATTTCCAGTTAATTTAATACTTTATTGTTTTTGTTCTCATCAGAACAGTTTACCTCTTGGAGACAAACTTCATTGGATCTTTGGGAAAAATTCAGACTTTGGAGGTGACCATGCAATAGATGGATTGTGTGGTGCAGCTCTTCAGACATCACTAGATCAATCAGCCAGTGACTCCTTGCCTGTTAGAAACAACTTAACAAGTGAAGCAGTGCATGAAGACCTCAAAATGAGGGATGATCTGAACACACAGATACCCAAAAGAGGGAATATTTCTGCTTCTGAAAGACTTCCTACCCATCAAAACACAGTTGACCTTGGAAATTATGTTAAAATCCTGGGATCTTTGCATATGCAGGAACAAGGGGGTGAAACCCCAAACGTAGCTCGTGCACAGGTGCTTCTTCCTTTTCTTCAAAACTTGTGTAGTCAGGTAAATCACCTGAGGCTGAGAGATGGTGAGAAGCATTTTGGAAAAACAGTGATGAAAGAGGAAGATGTTCAGTGTGTTGGGTAAGTTAAGTTTGGTACACTATTAAACTTGTATTTTCCTGTGTGTATTGACAGGTTTATAAAATAAAATACAGAAGGTAAGCATTTAATCCTGATTTTTAAAGAGTGCATATGCAAAAATAAAGATTTGCATAGTTGCTGGAACTCTTGAAATGCTTTAGCTGCTAAGAATGCAGTCACACTGACATTATTTGCCATGCTGGCAGAACTTTAATGTTGAACTGTGTGGATTTATTATACATAACTGGACTGTCTAATGCATAACTGAGCCATTGGGGGAAAAAAAAAAAGGTAGAAAGAAGATTACTGTATACCCATGTTTATAAAAAAATAGATTTAAAATGTGCCAGGCAAGCAGGGTATTTTACTTGTGCTAAGAACCTCCTACCTTCTCAAATTGATTGTTTAATAAATTAACTTCTTTTAAATGTAAAATCTAAAGTGCCCAGATCTCTATCATGCCCTTTGCCATTAGAAGTAGGTTAAATTTAGTCTTGTATTTTCTCTTTTCACAGAGCAGAACAACAGCCTATTTGCTCCTATTTGGAAAAGATCATCTCAAAAAATATGGATCTGATGGAGAAAAAACTAATGGACTATATTGATCAGCAAATCCAGGCTCTTCAGACACATATAGATAATAAAATGGTTCTCTTAATGGACTTGGTTCAGAGCTCAAAGCCAAACAAAATTTCCCAAGCACACTATGAGTCTAATGAAGGGTTCTCTAATGGAGAGAGGTAGATGTGTAGAGATACAGGAGTTAAGTGTAAGTATTTTAAGGGCAATTATACTTTACAGAGCTTAGTATTTATGGAGTTGTAACTGTAAAGAACCTCAGTGTTGCTAACTTGCATTTTGTTACTGTAATTCTCTCCACTGTTGTACACACTTGTTGGTTTTTATGAAAGATCTTAGGACTGTGTGTGTTTTCCTAAATACAGAAATTTTGTATGCCCTTTTTGGCTTATTTATTTAAAAACCATCACTAAAACCTGCATAAAAGTGCCCAGTTTGAACCATGAAGTACTCTAAATAAACTGAGTTACAGCATAGCTTTTCACCTCCATGTAATCAGTTCGTTTTTGTTTGTTTGTTTTCATGTATCATGTGCTACCAGTAGAATGAAGTGTAGTTTCTTTGTACTCTTTCTTTAGTGGCATCCCTGTCTGAAGGTGCTTACTACTCCATCTAAAAGGAAGAATGGTAATATTGATGTTGCCTAATTTAGGGTGTTTTAGGAGTCACTTTTAGAGGTACAGGCTACCTTGAACCCCACCCTGGCTTCTTTGAAACCTTGCCATCTGAGTTAGGAATCTAAACTTCATGAGTGACACTGAAAACAAGACTATCATTATACTTTTTTCCTCCTGAAATAATTGACCCATGCAGGAACAACTTAAATGAGTGTGTAATTAGCAGACTTGTGTTTCTCCATGCTTCATTATCCTAAGAAGCGCAAGAACTTCAGTTGTGGTTCCTCTTGGGGGAGACTTTGTTGGCAGAATGTGCTGGGGTAGGTAGGATCTGCTCTCTTTTCATGACAAGTAGACTCATTGCTTCATGTTTAACCCATCAGGATCAGTTCTGATGTCATCTGGGGAAGTGTAAGTGTGACTCAAAGTCCCTCTTTATGAAAGTCAAGCTTCATACTTCATTCTGTTCATTACTCTCTGAATTCTGGGGTGCACCATTTATTTAACAAGTTAAATAAACACAACCAAGTTTAAGGTTGTGTTCATCTATTACAATGCATTAAAATACATTGAGAAGAGGCAGGTGTTGAATCAGCAGGCAGCACAGGCACGTACACTCCTGTATCTTTAGTCTACTAATTATTTTCTTCTCCAGGAAAACTGATGTCTCTTGCAGACTGTCAGATCTTGATGGCAGCCATCCACAGAAGCAGATTTTGGAGAGGATGATTGTCTTTGAACAGATGTCTTGCAGTTTTAACTCAGCTTAACACATGCCAGGTGTAGTTTCAAAGTGATTTAAAAAGATAAAGGGGAGCTTTTTTTTTTCTTTCTTTTTTTTTTTGTTAAGAAAAGGTCATAAATTGTCTGGACTTTACTCAATTTACATTTGTAAAATTAGGTTTTAGATGCTTTTTAAGAAGCATCCTAAAGTAGACACCTCCTTTATTATCTCAGTTGTTTACAATAGAATACTAGGTTGAGATGTGTTTGGTTTTGGTATTGTTTTTTTGATTAAAACTGAAATATTTTTCCAAGCATTGTTGTTTGCCAAGGCTGTTGGTTTATTGATTTCTTTTTTGCTGGTCTGGGTTTTTTCCCTCTACTCTTAGAGTGACAAATTTGAATAGAAGGTGACATATTCAAAAGATCCTGAAAGAGTTACTGCTGTACAGCCAAATTAAAATAGGATGCATTTTGATCTTCTTCTTTGCACTTCTCCCTTCAGTCACCTGTAGGATACCTGTTGTGCAAAAAAGGATAAAATTTCCTAGAGGAAAAAAGGACTATGTTTGCATACCTGCAGATTCTATTCCATTGTCTTCAGCCAGAGCTGGAGCAGCCAGGAGAGGAAGGAGGAGCAGCCTGAGCACCTGCATGTTGGTGGCAGCTGGGGATGTTGGGCTCTTCTAACTTTTATACCTCCTGTTTATTTCATAATCATCTGATATTACATGGCATCACAGAGGGTTTAATCTCAGTTACTGTTTCTTTTTAACAGACATAAATGAGAAAGTAACAGCTGTGCTCATTTTTTTATATATATATATATGTCCTGGTTTGGGCCAGGATAAAGGTGATTTTCTGTCTTGTACTTTTGCTTTTAGCTGAGTCTCTTTAAGTAGTTGCACTTGCTGAAATTAACAGCAAGTTTCTCAGACAGTGTGTGCTTCTAGGACTGACAACACTTGATGTTTATAGTTACTGCTAGAGACTGGTGTGCAGAGCCAAGGACACTGCTCAGCTCTGAGGAAAACATTTTACCGTCCAGGAGGATAAAGAGGTCCCACCTGAGCCCTCCTTTGGGGAGGAACAGACAAGATAGATGCCAGAATTGACCAAACAGAGGATTCCATCCCATACACGTCACACTCAGTATAAATTTCATAGAATCATAGAATCCTAGGGGTTGGAAGGGACCTCGAAAGATCATCTAGTCCAACCCCCCCTGCCAGAGCAGGGCCACCTAGAGTACATCGCGCAGGAACGTGTCCAAGCGGGTTTTGAATGTCTCCAGTGAAGGAGACTCCACAACCTCCCTGGGCAGCCTGTTCCAGGGCTCTGTCACCCTTACAGTAAAAAAATTTTTTCGAATATTCAACTTGAACCTCCTATGCTCCAATTTACACCCATTACCCCTTGTCCTATCACTGGTAATCACTGAGAAAAGCCTAACTCCATCTCCCTGACACTCGCTCCTTACATATTTGAAAACATTGATGAGGTCACCCCTCAGTCTCCTTTTCTCCAAACTAAAGAGACCCAGCTCCCTCAGCCTTTCCTCATAAGGGAGATGTTCCACTCCCTTAATCATCTTCGTAGCTCTGCGCTGGACTCTTTCAAGCACTTCCCTGTCCTTCTTGAACTGAGGGGCCCAGAACTGGACACATTTGAGGCATCACAAGGGCCAAGCCAGATTTCCTGATTTCCTGCTTCCCTTCCTTCACCCGGCATCCTGGGAGGATTCCATCCCTTCCTCTGCCTGTGCTCCTGATCCATCCCAGCCCATATCTGTGTGTTCCTGCCTCCAGTTCCCGACTGCTGCCAACTCCAGGATTCCAGCCTGGACTTTCCCAGGGCTGCCCTGCAGCCTCGGTGGTGACGTGAGAGTTATTGGGGAAAAAGGGGGGAGGAATGTGGTATCCATTTTCCTGTATATTTGTATAGATTTAGTGATTTTTCCTATTTATCATTACTGTTTCATTAAAGTTGTGTAGTTTAGTTTCCAACCCATCAGTCTCTCTCCCTTATTCTCTCTCCTTTCTTTATCAAGGAGGAGAGAGAGATTAATAGAGAGCATCTGTTATTCTGTTTAATTGCTGGGCCAGTGTTAAACCGTGACAATATATATGGACTACATGGAGTTAGTTTGACTCTGCTTTTGTCAGCTCTGCTGGGTTCAAAGCACTTTTTTCAGGTGAGTTCATAGAATCATAGAATCTGAGGGATTGGAAGGGACCTCTAGAGATCATCCAGTCCATCCCCCTGCCAAAGCAGGATCACCTAGGGCAGGCAAACTTCATGAAGTGTCTGTTGGGGTGTACTTTCAGGAATATTCTGGAAGGGATTGCAAGACTCCCTTGGGAGATGCATTCAGCACTTTGCTCTTAGCTTGGTTTTTCCCACCTTCATTTCGACACCAACCCCTTGTGGGTTGCACTTGGCAAATTATTCCCTGTCCTTGCTGAGGACTCCTCTGGCTGTAAAGTGTGACTCAAGTGACAGTGGAGTTGTCATGAGCAACAATTTCTTGTTGCTGAAGTATTTGTGTCTGAGCAGTCATAAATGTGAAAGTTGATTGTGCTGCATTCACAGTAAAAGCTACAAAAAAAGAAGAAAAAAAAAAAAGGAGCCTTTTCTTCCCAAGGTAAGGAAACAAGCACAATCCCAAGAACCTCACTTCTTTCCAGCATGAATCTATGAGTGTCTGCTCCAGTGTTTTTATGGTACTTTGTCTGTCTTTCCCTAAGGACCAAAGCTCTTGGAATCCAGAGGATTCCTGCTGCAGGGCTGGGTAGCCAATCTTTAGAGCTTCAAGAGACTGTGATAGTGTCAGTGCCACAGATGTGCTGATCCCCTGCCCCTGGCTGCCTGTGGTGTCTTTCCTGGCTGTGTGATTCTTTGCAATACAGAGAGCAGGTATCCCACAGGTATCCCACAGCTGTGCAAACACAGGTGCTTTCAAGTTTAGTAGAAAAGTCAAATTGCAACACAGACCTTCTTCAAACACGTCCAGGTATTTTTTCTTTCATAAACCCAATTATTTTCTTTTTTGGTATAAAATATTATTTTTTTTATAAACTGAGACGTGATGCATCTGTAATGTTCTTATATTTCTCATCTCAGACCTTTGCCTTTTAAAAAACAATTACTTCAATGATTTTTAACTGACTTTAAGGCTTTCAGTGCAACCCTGTCTTCATCATCTACTTCTCTTAATGCCGTGGAAGCATGGAATACAAGTATAAAGATATTGCATAGCATTTGAGTTCCCTTTAGCTTCTGATAATGCTAATTTTTCACTTGCTCTTTATGGCCTTTCATTTCTTAAACCCACACACATAATTGCAAGGTTATTTTCAAATGCTGTCGTTCATTTTGAAGACATTTAATCTGTGAGTTGGTGCATGGAGCCCTGCCAATCAAGGCTGTGCCCATCAGAACCAAGAAAAAAATGCCTATGGCTATGATTCCCTGCTAAATCATTCTGGTAGTTATGGGTTGGTAGTCAAACTGGTTTGTAATTATTTGTATATAACTGATAATGAAATATTTTCCAATATTATAAGATTTTTCTCTATTATGAAGTGGAAAAGGTTATTGCTCAGATATCACTGGTTACAAGTGGTGCTTGTCCTTTGATTTATGTCACTTGGTGAGCTCAGGAAGCAGCACTGGGATGTCTATCTGTAAGGCAGCTCAAACTTTCTTAAATGCTCAGTGTTTGAGATATTTGGTACAATGGGGAAGAACTGTGAGAGGGAAACAAAATCTTGATGAGAAAAATCACCAAGATGATACAATAACTTTTTATCACTGAGAGTATTTATTGAAGTTTGAGGTTTTACAGATCTGGAGTATAGATCCCAAGGATCTGAAATAAAGGAACAGAAGCACAGTAAGATTAAAATACCTTTTGATTTACACCCGCCCTTGTAATTTATTTTTTAGAAATCAGCAGCAGACGTGCAACACGCCCACATGTAGAAATGATCAACATAGTGTTAGGGTTAGAAGAAACATGATTGGGGCTGTTATTATTTGGGGATGATGGTAAGAAGTGTGCTGCCACTTTCACTTGTGCTTCTTTTGCCTCACATCCTGTGACTCTTGTAGTGGCGGGAGGAAGAACTGGAACGACCAGCTGAGTGGAGAGAAAATCAATTCTTTTGGTTGTGATGGTGTCCCATGAGCAGCTCATTACTCTCTCCTACAACTGACCCCGAGGTTACACAAGTGACCACTGCCTGTCCCTTCTCCCCTGGGAACAGGATGAGCTTGCTGTGGTGCCCCGAGCTGTTTCTTTGCCTGCCAGAGCACCCTGGCATGGGCTGGCCAGCAGCCTGGCAGGATACAGGCAGCTCTTTTGTATGTATGGGTTTTTCCCTGGAATGGTGTAGATGTAGGGCAGCTCATCCCCTTGACCCTCACCCCAAGGATGGTTTGGCTGCCAGCCCCTGTTAGCAGCAGTGTGTGGTCCCCAGGCTCTCTGCCTGCTCCTGACCTCTCCCACTTCCCCTTTTCTTCTCTCTCCAGATCCCCCCTGCCCCTGAACTGCCAGGCTTTCCCAGCTCCCATCTCTTACCCACCATGTCCTGTCCTTAGGAAGAGAAGTCATTAAAACCCAGAAAGAATGAGAACACCTTACCTGACTTCTTATGAAACTGGTGTGGTTTGGGATATTTTGCTGAGGGAAAAAAACCCAAAACAACAACTTAAAAGGTGAGGCTGAATAAGGAAAATGCGTGCTTTCATGTGATTGATTAATTAAGATTGTATGTAATAGATTAATGAAATACTAAATTGTTAATTATTATAATAAATTTATTACTCAATGTATTAATCAATAATGAGAAATCCTTACCTTGGTATACAGGATGCAGACGTAGTATGGGTTGGGGTTTTACTGAGGGGAAAAGAAAGCAACGTAAAAGTGAGACTGAATAATCAAAATGTGGGCTTTTATGTAATTTATTAATTAATTAATAACGAGGATACCTTACCTACATATACAGGACGTAGTTGTAATATGGGCTGGTGTTTTACTGAGGGAAAAAAACACAAAAATAATGTGGGACATGAGATTGAATAAGGAAAATGTGATAATTTATGTGATTGATTAATTAGTTATTCGGAATGTATGTAGTAAAGAATGTTAAGTGATCAGTTGATAATTATTAATGGTTATTAGTATTACTTAAACCAATTAATTAAGGATGAGAATCTTTTACCTGTTTTGATAAGAAATGGACGTGGTCTGGAATGGACTTTTACTGAGGGGAAAAAACCCAAACAAAAGCAACATAAAAAGTGAGACTGAATAAGAAAAAGATGTGCTTTTATGTAATTAATAAACTAATTAAGAATAAGAATACCTTACCTATCTTCTTACGAAATACACGAGGCTTGCGACGGCGTTTTACTGATGGGGAAAAAAAATGAAATAACAACACAAAAAGTGAGATTGAATAAGAAAAATATGTGCTTTTATATAATGAATTAAGTAATTAGGAATGAGAATACTTTACCTATCTTCTTACGAAACAGGTGAGGTCTGCGATGGGTTTTTACTGACAGGAAAAAACCCAAACAATAAAGTAAGAGGTGAGACTGAATTAGGAAAATGTTTGCTTTTCTGTAATCAATCAGCTAATTAATAAGGAATGTGTGTAATCAAGAATGTTGTGTAATAGTTAAATGAATTATTAATTGCTATTTATTTTAATTAACAAATTTATTACTCAGTTAATTAAAAACAAGGAAACTTTACCTCGGTACACAGGACGTAGACGTAGAATGGGACGGGGTTTTACTGAGGGGAAAAGAAAGCAACGTAAGAAGTGAGACTGAATAAGCAAAATGTGTGCTTTTATGTAATTGATTAATTAATTAATAACGAGGATACCTTACCTACATATACAGGACGTAGTTGTATTATGGGCTGGTGTTTTACTGAGGGGAAAAAACCACAAAAATAACGTGGGACGTGAGATTGAATAAGGAAAATGTGATCATTTATGATTGGTTTATTAATTAAGAATGTATGTAAAAGATGTTAAGAGATCAATTGATTACTAATGGTTAATTGTTTTCATTTACTAAGGATTCATTTAAAACTTGAGAATGAAAACACTTTACCTATTTTGATAGGAAACGGGCGTGGTCTGCGACGGCGTTTTACTGAGGGGAAAAATCCAAACACCAACATAAAAAGTGAGACTGAATAAGAGAAATGTGTGCTTTTATTTATTCATTAATTGAGTACTGAAGAATAAAAATACCTTACCTGTCTTCTTACGAATTGGTCGAGGTTTGCGATGACGTTTTACTGATGGGGAGAAAAAACCAAACAATGACATAAAAAGTGAGACTCAATAAGCAAAATGTGTTCTTTTATGTAATAACTAATTAAGTATTTAAGAATGAGAAGATCTTACCTGTCTTCTTATGAGATGGGCGACGTTTGCGATGGGGTTTTCCTGATGGGGACAAAAAAAACCCAAGCAATAACATAAGTAAGACTGAATAAAGAAAATGTGTTTTTCTATAACCAATCAACTAATGATTAAAGCATATGTGTACTCAAGGATGTTATGTAATGTTTAAACAAATTATTGATTATTTAATGAATATTTTTTTATTCTATCAATTAATTAGGAATTAGAAAACCTTACTTTGCTTTCCAGGACGTGGACGTGGTTTGGGACGACGTTTTCCTGAGGTGAAAAATGAAAACCATTTAAAATGAGACTGAATAAGGAAAATGTGTCCTTTTAGGAAATAATTAAAATAACGTATGTAATGAAGTATGTTATGCATTCAACTAATTGTTATTTATAACTACTGATTTATTAATTATTCAATGAATTACTAATTAAGAATGAGAACACCTTACCTGGGCGGGGTTTGGGACGGGCTTTTGCTGTGGGGAAGAAAAAGCCAAACAACAAGAGAAAAAATGAGACTGAATAAGGAAACTGTGTGTTTTTATGGAATCAATTAATATCTCTATTGCAATCAGCTGGATGCCTTGAACTAGGAAATGTTAGCAGCTGCAGATTTCAGGAACAGGGTTGTCATAGACAAAGAGGTCATACTAAGAAAAATGTAGGGGCTTGAACACTAAAGATGACATTATTGGCATTAATGGGGATTAAATTTAAGATTTAAATCTGGTTACTCCATGGTTTCAGCAGGCAGCCCCATGCTCTGAAGCTGAGTCTCCTGTAAGTTGTCAGCACAATACCCAAGTTTTACTGAGGCAGCTGAGTGCCATTGCCCATGTGGAGCCTTTAGTCTGCTCTCTAAGCATCCAGGGCAGAAAGTTTTCAGTGAATGAGCAGAACTTGCATTTCAGATTTGTCAGAAGATACATTGTAGAAAAATAAGGTTCAAACCAAACCCCTCTGAGTCATCTTCCATCTGGGATGCACCCTGGGAAGGTTGCAGGGAGCCTGGGTTGTTAGGAGTGAGATGATAGAGACCAAATCTGAATCCATGCAGGTGCAGTGAGTCTGCCCCAGTGCTTTTGTCAGTGCAAGTATTTCTCCTGCACAAGCCCCAAACCCCTTTCCCTCCTTTATTATTCATGGAAGCCAAGGGAGAGGTGACTGGGATGGTCCCTTAAAGATCCTGGGTAAATCCCTGAAGTTATACCCAGTGAGGAGATGGGGAGCCAGTCAAGAGCTGGTCAGAGCTTGGGCAGACAACTGAGCATGCAAGCCAGAGACACAGTGTGTTACTTACCAGTGGTAGTTTCTTCTGTTTGAGGAGCTATAGCCTCATCTTCTGTGAGGAAGAAGAGATGAAATTCAATACTTCCTTTATTTAAAAATGGAAATTTTACATAGAAATCCCTAAAAGGATCCTCAGCTGTTTGCCATATTATCAAAATAATTTTGAGTAAATTCAAAAAACAGTATCATGGAATGAATTGTGTTTGAAGGGACCTTAAAAAGAATTCAGGTCCATGGGCAGGGACACCTTGTAGGAGTTCAGGGTCTCCCAGGTCACACCCAACTTGGGCTTGAGCATTTCTAGGTATAGGTAAGAGAGAGCTTCCCTGGGCAAGGTGATTTGGGGTCTTGCCAAACTCAAAGAATTTCTGACTAAAACTGCATCTAAGCCTCCCCTCTTCCAGCTCTGAGCCATTATCTGTGGAGAGAACCAGCAGTTCCCCCCCAGGGTCACACATACCTGCTGTTGTAGTCGTGGTTGTTTTTTTGGTAGTGGCTGGAAGTGACAGGAGAGAAAACAAACCTGGAGGTTAGTGCTGGTCACTGCAGATGGTGCATGTGAAGTACCAATTATAGACAAGAAGTGTTCAAATCATGAATGGGTCATGACACAGCTTATCTGAGAGAAATGGTCTCAGGTCTAACCAAAATCATAGTAAAAAATTTGTTCCCAATATGCCCTGTAAATCTCCCCTCTTCCAGATTTAAGGCATGAGCTGTGGAGGGAACCAGCAGCTCACTCCAGGGTCACACATACCTGCTGTTGTAGTCGTTCTTCTTTTTTTGGTGGCTGGATGAGACAGGAGAGAAAACAAACCTGGAGGTTAGTGCTGGTCCCTGCACAGGGTATGTGTGAGGTACCCATTGAAGGTAAGAAATGTTCAAACCCAACCCCATGGAGTCAGCTTCCAGCTGAGATGCACCCAGGAAGATCCAGGGAGCCAGCTTGTTAGGAGTGAGATGATGGAGAGCAAATCTGAATCCATGAATCCAAGAGTTTTACTTGGCAAGGAGGGGAGGGGTCTCACATCCACAAAGAAAAGACTTTCTTCCTAATCTCTCATCTAAATCTCTCCTCATCCACATTTCAGCCATTAATGCCAGCATTTCACCCCAGGGTCACACATACCTGCTTTTTTAGTTGTAGTCGTCGCTGTCGTGGTTGTGGTTTCTGCAGGGGCTGGATGAGACACAAGAGAAAACAAAGCTGCAGGTTAGTGCTGGTCCCTGAACAGGGTACGTGTGAGGTACCCATTGAAGATAAGAAAAGTTCAAACCCAACCCCACTGAGTCAGCTACCAGCTGGGATGCAGCCCAGGAAGGCTACAGGGAGCCTGGGTTGTTAGGAGTGAGATGATGGAGACCATATCTGAATCCATGCAGGTGTAGTGTGCCTGCCCCAGTGCTTTTGTCAGTGCAAGTATTTCTCCTGCTCAAAGAAAATGCCCCTTTGTCTCCTTTACTGTGCATGGAAGCCAAGGGATAGGTGACTGGGATGGTCCCTTAAAGATCCTGGGTAAATCCATGAAGTTATACCCAGTGAGGAGATGGGGAGCCAGTCAAGAGCTGGTCAGAGCTTGGGCAGACAACTGAGCATGCAAGCCAGAGACACAGTGTGTTACTTACCAGTGGTAGTTTCTTCTGTTTGAGGAGCTATAGCCTCATCTTCTGTGAGGAAGAAGAGATGAAATTAAATACTTTTTTAAAATGGAAATTTTACATGGGGATCTTTAAAAGGATCCTCAGCTGTTTGCCATATTATCAAAATAATTTTGAGTAAATTCAAAAAACAGTATCATGGAATGAATTATGTTTGAAGGGACCTTAAAAAGAATTCAGGTCCATGGGCAGGGACACCTTGTAGGAGTTCAGGGTCTCCCAAGTCACATCCAACGTGGGCTTGAGCATTTCTAGGTATAGGTAAGAGAGAGCTTCCCTGGGCAAGGTGATTTGGGGTCTCGCCATACTCAAAGAATTTCTGACTGAAACTGCATCTAAGCCTCCCCTCTTCCAGCTCTGAGCCATTATCTGTGGAGAGAACCAGCAGTTCCCCCCCAGGGTCACACATACCTGCTGTTGTAGTCATGGTTGTTTTTTTGGTAGTGGCTGGAAGTGACAGGAGAGGAAAAAAACCTGGAGGTTAGTGCTGGTCACTGCAGATGGTGCATGTGAAGTACCAATTATAGACAAGAAGTGTTCAAATCATGAATGGGTCATGACACAGCTTATCTGAGAGAAATGGTCTCAGGTCTGACCACAACCATAGTAAAAAATTTGTTCCCAATATGCCCTGTAAATCTCCCCTCTTCCAGATTTAAGGCATGAGCTGTGGAGGGAACCAGCAGCTCACTCCAGGGTCACACATACCTGCTGTTGTAGTCGTGGTTGTTTTTTTGGTAGTGGCTGGAAGTGACAGGAGAGAAAACAAACCTGGAGGTTAGTGCTGGTCACTGCAGATGGTGCATGTGAAGTACCAATTATAGACAAGAAGTGTTCAAATCATGAATGGGTCATGACACAGCTTATCTGAGAGAAATGGTCTCAGGTCTGACCACAACCATAGTAAAAAATTTGTTCCCAATATGCCCTGTAAATCTCCTCTCTTCCAGATTTAAGGCATGAGCTGTGGAGGGAACCAGCAGCTCACTCCAGGGTCACACATACCTGCTGTTGTAGTCGTTCTTCTTTTTTTGGTGGCTGGATGAGACAGGAGAGAAAACAAACCTGGAGGTTAGTGCTGGTCCCTGCACAGGGTACGTGTGAGGTACCCATTGAAGGTAAGAAATGTTCAAACCCAACCCCAATGTGTCAGCTTCCAGCTGGGATGCACCCAGGAAGATACAGGGAGCCTGGCTTGTTAGGAGTGAGATGATGGAGAGCAAATCTGAATCCATGAATCCAAGAGTTTTACTTGGCAAGGAGGGAAGGGGTCTCACATCCACAAAGAAAAGACTTTCTTCCTTATCTCCATCTAAATCTCTCCTCTTCCACATTTCAGCCATTAATGCCAGCATTTCACCCCAGGGTCACACATACCTGCTTTTTTAGTTGTAGTCGTCGCTGTCGTGGTTGTGGTTTCTGCAGGGGCTGGATGAGACAGGAGAGAAAACAAAGCTGCAGGTTAGTGCTGGTCCCTGCACAGGGTACGTGTGAGGTACCCATTACAGGGAAGAAAACTTCAAACCCAACCCATACCCAGTGAGGAGATGGGGAGCCAGTCAACACCTGGTCAGAGTTTAGGCAGAGAACTGAGCATGCAAACCAGAGACACTGTGTGTTACTTACTGGTGGTAGTGTCTTCTGCTTTAGTAGTGGTAGATTCTGAAGCTATGAAAAAATGGGATAGATAAAATGAAATATTTTCTTCAATTTAAATGGAGTTTTTCCCTTGAGACTCTTGGAGAATCATTTCTTGCTTGCAGTATTGCATGAAGGTTTTTGAGCAACATTTAATAATGTTGTCATGGAATGGTTTGGGTTAGAAAAAACCTGAAATATAATCTAGGTCCATGGGAAGGGACATCTTCTACTAGACCAGCTTTCTCCAATCCCCATCCAACTGGTCCTGGAACACTTCTAGTGATGGGGCAGCCACAGCCACTGAGAAACATAGGCCAGGACAATCAGAGCAAAGAATTTTTTCCTGATTTCTCATCTAAATCTCCCCTCTCTCATTGATTTAATCTGTTTTCATTTCAAAGGAACCAGCAGTTCACCCCAGGGTCACACATACCGGTTGGTGTAGTCGTCGTTGTTGTTGTAGTTTCTGCAGGGGCTGGATGAGACAGGAGAGAAAACAAGAGTTTAAAATAATTCAGGTCCATGGGCAGGGACACCTTCTAGCAGACCAGGTTCTCCCAAGTCACATCTAACTTGTCCTTGAACATCTCTAGGTAGAGGTAAGAAAGAGCTTCCCTGGCCAGCAGGGGACAGGGTCTCACCACCCTTAGAGCAAAGATTTCCTTCCCAATATCTCATCTAAATCTCCCCTCTTCCAGATTTCAGCCATTAATTCTTGGAGGGAACCAGCAGTTCACCCCAGGGTCACACATACCTTCTGTTGTAGTTGTCGTCGTTGTTGTTGTGGTTTCTGCAGGGGCTGGATGAGACAGGAAAGAAAAGAAACCTTAAAAATAATTCAGGTCCATGGGCAGGGACACCTTGCAGTAGACCAGGTTCTCCCAAGTCACATCTAACTTGTCCTTGAACATCTCGAGGTAGAGGTAAGTGAGACCTGCCCTGGACAAGGAGGGATGGCGTCTCACCACCCTCAGAGCAAAGACTTCCTTCCTAATCTCTCATCTAAATCTCCCCTCTTCCAGATTTCAGCCATTAATTCATGGAGGGAACCAGCCACCCCAGGGTCACACATACCTTCTGTTGTAGTCGTAGTTGTTGTTGTTGTGGTTTCTGCAGGGGCTGGATGAGACAGGAGAGAAAACAAGAGTTTAAAATAATTCAGGTCCATGGACAGGGACACCTCCTAGCAGACCAGGTCCTCCCAAGTCACAGCCAATGTGGGCTTGAGCATTTCTAAGTATAGGGAAGAGAGAGCTTCCCTGGGCAACGTGGGACAGGGTCTCACCACCCTCAGAACAAAGACTTCCTTTCTAATATCTCATCTAAATCTTCCCTCTTCCAGATTTCAGCCATTAATTCATGGACAGAACCAGCAGTTCACCCCAGGGTCACACATACCTTCTGTTGTAGTCGTCGTTGTCGTTGTTGTGGTTTCTGCAGGGGCTGGATGAGACAGGAGAGAAAACAAACCTGCAGGTTAGTGCTGGTCACTGCACAGGGTACGTGTGAGGTACCCGTTGAAGATAAGAGAACTTCAATCCTAACCCCACTGAGCCATTTCCAGCTGGGAATCACCCTGGAAAGATTGGAGGGAAGCTGATTTGCTAGGTGTGAGATGATGAAGAATCCATGCAGGTGTAGTGTGTCTTCCCCAGTGTTTTTGTCATTACAAATATTTCCACTGCACCAACCCAAAGACCCTTTCCCTCCTCTATTAGCCATGGAAGCCAGGTGACAGACGACTGGGATGGATCCTGGAGCTCATGGGTAAATCCATGAAGTTTTACCCAGTGAGGAGACGGGGAGCCAGTCAAGACCTGGTCAGAGCTTGGGAAGACAACTGAGCATGCAAGCCAGAGACACTGTGTGTTACTTAATGGTGGAAGTGTCTTCTGTTTGAGGAGCTATAGACTCAGTAGCTGTGAGTAAGAAGAGATGAAATTAAATACTTCATTTAAAATTGAAATTTTAAATGGGGATCCTTAAAAACATCCTCAGCTGCTTCCAATATAATACAAAATAATTTTGAGTAAATTCAAAAAGCTGTACCATGGAATTATTTGTGTTTGAAGGGACCTTAAAAATAATTCAGGTCCATGGGCAGGGACACAGATTCTCCCAAGTCACACCCAACGTGGGCTTGAATATTTCTAGGTATAGGTAAGAGAGAGTTTCTCTGGGCACGGAGGGACAGGGTCTAGGTCCATGGGAAGGGACATCTTCTACTAGACCAGCTTTCTCCAAACCCCATCCAACTGGTCCTGGAATACTTCTAGTGACGGAGCAGCCACAGCCACTGAGAAATATAGGCCAGGACCATCACAGCAAAGAATTTTTTCCTAATTTGTCATCTAAATCTCCCCTCTCCCTGATTTAATCTATTTTCATTTCAAGGGAACCAGCAGTTCACCCCAGGGTCACACACACCTGCTGTTGTAGTGGTCGTTGTTGTTGTGCTTTCTGCGGGGGCTGGATGAGACAGGAGAGAAAACAAAACTTAAAAATAATTCAGGTTCATGGGCAGGGACACCTTCTAGCAGACCAGGTTCTCCCAAGTCACATCTAACTTGTCCTTGAACATCTCTAGGTAGAGGTCAGAAAGAGCTTCCCTGGACAAGGAGGGATGGGGTCTCACCATCCTCATGCAGAGACTTCCTTTCTAATCTCTCATCTAAATCTCCCCTCTTCCAGATTTCAGCCATTAATTCTTGGAGGGAACCAGCAGTTCACCCCAGGGTCACACATACCTTCTGTTGTAGTCGTTGTTGTTGTTGTTGTGGTTTCTGCAGGGGCTGGATGAGACAGGAGAGAAAACAAAGCTGCAGGTTAGTGCTGGTCCCTGCACAGGGTACGTGTGAGGTACCCATTACAGGTAAGAAAATTTCAAACCCAACCCCGCTGAGTAAGCTTCCAGATTGGATGCAGCCCAGGAAGGTTACAGGGAGCCTGGTTTGTTAGGAATGAGATGATGGAGATGAAATCTGAATCCACGCAGGTGTAGTGTGCCTGCCCCTGTGCTTTTGTCAGTGCAAGTATTTCTCCTGCATCAACCCCAAGACCCTTCTCCTGCTTTATTGTGCATGGAAGCCAAAGTATAGGTGATTGGGATGTCTCTGGTACTCATGGTTAAATCCATGAAGTTATACCCAGTGAGGAGATGGGGAGCCAGTCAAGACCTGGTCAGAGTATTTCTCCTGCACCAACCCCAAGACGCTTTTCCTACAGCCTTCTAAGTAACTGCCATTAGTAGTATCATGGAATGTTTTGGGTTTCCTTGGCCATAAATATTCTTTAGTTCCACAGGAAAAGAAAACATCCACATGACCAAGCTGATCCAAGACGCTTCCAACTGAGACATGAATATTTTTAGACCAGGGGCAGAAACATCTTTAGAAAAGCTGGGCTGGGGTCTCAGGGTCTCAGCATGCTCAAAGGAAAGAATTCCTTCCTCCTTTCTCATCTAAATCTTCCCTCTAAAAGATTTCAGCCATTAATTGTTGGAGGGAACCAGCAGTTCACCCCAGGGTCACACATACCTTCTGTTGTAGTCGTCGTTGTTGTTTCTGCAGGGGCTGGATGAGACAGGAGAGAAAACAAAGCTGCAGGTTAGTGCTGGTCCCTGCACAGGGTACATGTGAGGTACCCATTACAAATAAGAAAATTTCAAACCCATCCCCACAGAGTAAGCTTCCAGCTGGGATGTACCCTGGGAAGGCTATGAGAAGGCTGGCTTGTTAGGAGTGACGTGATGGAGACCAAATCTGAATCTACACACGTGTAGTGTGCCTGTCCCACTGCTTCTGTCAGTGCAAGTATTTCTCCTGTACCAACCCCAAGAAAGTTTTCCTACTTTATTATGCATGGATGCCAAGGAAGAGGGTATTAGGATGTGCCTTAAAGATCATGGGTATTTCCATGAAGTTATACCCAGTGAGGAGATGGGAAGCCAGTCAACACCTGGTCAGAGCTAGGGCTGAGAACTTAGCATCAAAGCTGGAGACACTGTGTCTTAGTATAGGTGGTAGTGTCTTCTACTGTGAGAGCAGAAGAATGTAGTTGTGAGACAGCAGAGATGACATTAAATATTTTCGTCTCTTTAAAAGGAGATTTTACATTCTGACCCTTAGGTGCATCATCTGCTACTTGCAATATTATTCAAAGCCTTAGCAGTAATACCACTAATACTACAGTGGAATGTTTTGGGTTTGGTTGGACCATAAATATAGTGTAGTTCCATGGGCAAAGACAACATCCACATGACCAGGTTGATCAAATACCCATCCAACCGAGACCTAAATACTTCCAGGCATGGGACAGAAGCATCTTCTTTGGAAAAGCTGGGCAAGGTCCTAGGTCTCAGCACCCTCAAAGCATGACTTCCTTCCTCCTATCTCATCTAAATATCCTCTCTCATATTTCAGCCATTCACTCATGGAAGGAACCAGCAGATCAGCCCAGGGTCACACATACCTGCTGTTGTAGTCGTTGTTGTCGTCGTTGTCGTTGTGGTTTCTGCAGGGGCTGGATGAGACAGGAGAGAAAACAAACCTGCAGGTTAGTGCTGGTCCCTGCACAGGGTACGTGTGAGGTACCCATTACAGGTAAGAAAATTTCAAACCCAACCCCAGTGAGTCAGCTCCCAGCTGGGATGCACCCTGGGAAGGCGACAAGGAGCCTGTTAGGTGTGAGATAACAAAGAGGAAATCTGAATCCATGCAAATGTAGTGTGCCTGCCCCAGTGCTTTTGTCAGTGCAACTATTTCTCCTGCACCGACCCAAGGATGCTTTTCATACTTTAATTGGCATGGGAGCCAAGAGAGAGGTGGCTGGCATGCTTCCTGAAACTCATGGGTAAATCCATGAAGTTATACCCAGTGAGGAGATGGGGAGCCAGTCAAGATCTGGTCAGAGCTTGGCCAGACACCTGAGCATGCAAGCCAGAGACACAGTGTGTTACCTACAGGTGGTAGTGTCTTCTGCTTTAGAAGTAGTAGATTCTGAAGCTATGAAAAAATAGAAGAGATGAAATATTTTCTTTAATTTAAACGGAGCTTTTAATCTGAGACTCTTGGAGAATCATTTGTTGCTTGCAATAGTACATGAAGATTTTTGAGCAACATCAAAGAACGTTGTTATGGAATGGTTTGAGTTAGAAAAAAACTGAAATATAATCTAGGTCCATGGGAAGGGACATCTTCTACCAGACCAGCTTTCTCCAAACCCCATCCAACAAGCCCTGGAACACTTCTAGTGATGGGGCAGACACAGCCTCTGAGAAACAGGCCAGGACCACCAGAGCAAAAAATTTTTTCCTAATTTGTCATCTAAATCTCCCCTCTCCCTGATTTAATCTCTTTTCATTTCAAGGGAACCAGCAGTTCACCCCAGGGTCACACACACCTGCTGTTGTAGTTGTTGTTGCCGTTGTTGTGGTTTCTGCAGGGGTTGGATGAGATAGGAGAGAAAACAAGAGTTTAAAATAATTCAGGTCCATGGACAGGGACAACTTCTAGCAGACCAGGTTCTCCCAAGTCACATCTAACTTGTCCTTGAACATCTCTAGGTAGAGGTCAGAAAGAGCTTCCCTGGTCAGCATGGGACAGGGTCTCACCACCCTTAGAGCAAAGATTTCCTTCCTAATCTCTCATCTAAATCTCCCCTCTTCCAGATTTCAGCCGTTCATTCATGGAGGGATCTAGCAGATCACCCTAGGGTCACACATACCTTCTGTTGTAGTCGTCGTTGTGGTTTCTGCAGGAGCTGGATGAGACAGGAGAGAAAACAAACCTGCAGGTTAGTGCTGGTCCTTGCACAGGGTACGTGTGAGGTACCCATTACAGATAGGAAAATTTCAAACCAAACCTCACAGAGTCAGCTTTGAACTGGGATGAACCTCAGGAAGGGTACCAGGAACCTGACTTGGTCAGAGGGAAATGATGGAGACCAAATTTGAATCAATGCACGTGTAGAGTGCCTGTCCCTGTGCTTTTTTCAGTGCAAGTATTTCTCCTGCGTCAACCCCAAGACCCTTTTCCTGCTTGATTAAGCATGGAAGCTGAGCGAGAGATGACTGGGATGGTCCCTGAAGGTCATGAGTAAATCCATGAAGTTATACCCAGTGTGATGGGGAGCCAGTCAAGACCTGGTCGTTGCTTGGGCAGACACCTGAGCATGCAAGCCAGAGACGCTCTGTGTTAATTACAGGTGGTGGTGTCTTCTGCTTAAGAAGTAGTAGACGCTATAGCCGAGAAAAACATGAGATAACATGAAAGGTTTTCTTCTCTTTAAAAAGAGATTTTACACCCTGTCCCTTAGGGGCATCCTCTGCTGCATGCAATATTGTTCAAAGACTTATCAGTAACATCCCTATTAGTACCGTGGAATGGATTGGGTTTGGTTGGCCTTAGCTATAATTTAGTTCCATGAGCAAACATAACATCCACATGACCAGGCTGATCCAAGACCTTTCCAACTAAGGCATGAATACTTCTAGCTCTGGGGCAGAAACATCTTTGGAAAAGCTGGACTGGGTTCTCAGGGTCTCAGCACCCTCAAAGAAGAGAATCCTTTCCTAAGATCCAATATAAATCTCCCCTCTCTCAGATTTCAGCCATTAATTCATGGAGGTAACCGGCAGATCACCCCAGTGTCACACACACCTGCTGTTGTAGTCGTCGTTGTCGTCGTTGTGGTTTCTGCAGGGGCTGCATGAGACAGGAGAGAAAACAAGCATTAAAGATAACTCAGGTCCATGGGAAGGAACACCTTGGAGCAGACCATGTTCTCCCAAGTCACAGCCAACGTGAGCTTGAGCATTTCTAAGTTTAGGGAAGAGAGAGCTTCCCTGGACAAGGAGGGATGGGGTCTCACCACCCTCAGAGCAGAGACTTCCTTCCTAATATCTCATCTAAATCTCCCCTCTTCCAGATTTCAGCCATTAATTCATGGAGAGAACCAGCAGTTCACCCCAGGGTCACACATACCTTCTGTTGTAGTCGTCGTTGTTGTCGTGGTTGTGGTTTCTGCAGGGGCTGGATGAGACATGAGAGAAAACAAACCTGGAGGTTAGTGCTGGTCCCTGCACAGGGTACGTGTGAGGTACCCATTGAAGATAAGAAAAGTTCAATCCCAACCCTTATCCATTCAGGAGATGGGGAGCCAGTCAACACCTGGTCAGAGGTTGGGCAGACATCTGAGCATGCAAGCCAGAGACACTGTGTGTTACTTACTGGTGGTAGTGTCTTCTGCTTTAGAAGTAGTAGACTCTGTAGCTGTAAAGAAATGGAAGAGATGAATTGAAATATTTTCTTCTATTAAAATGGAGACTTAACGATGAGACTCTTGGAGAATCATTATTTGCTTGAAATATTACATGAAGATTTTTGAGGAACATTCGAACATTCAATAATGTTGTTATGGAATGGTTTGGGTTGGAAAGTATCTGAAATATAATTTGTATCCTTGGGCAGGAACACGTTCTACCAGACCAAGTCATTCAAGCCCCATCCAACCTGTCCTCGAGCACTTCTGGAGATAATGCAGCCACACCTTCTGGGAGACATGGGCTAGGGCTCTCAGAGCAAAGAATGTCTTCCATAATCTCTCATCTAAATCTTCCCTCTTCCTGATTATATCTGTTTTCATTTTGAGGGAACCATCAGTTCATCCCAGGGTCTCACATACCTGCTGGTGTAGTTGTCATTGTCGTGGTTGTGGTTTCTGCAGGGGCTGGATGAGACAGGAGAGAAAACAAACCTGCAGGTTAGTGCTGGTCCCTGCACAGGGTACGTGTGAGGTACCCATTGAAGATAAAAGTTCAAACCCAACCCCCCTCAGTCAGCTTCCAGCTGGGATGAACCCCGGGAAGGCTACAGGGAGTCTGGCTTGTTAGGAATGAGATGATGGAGAGGAAATGTGAATGCATGCAGGTGTAGTGTGCCTGCCCCAGTGCTTTTGTCAGTGCAAGTATTTCTCCTGCACCAACCCCAAAACCCTTTTCCTTCTTTATTGTTCTTGGAAGCCAAGGGAGAGTAGATTTGTATGGTCGCTGGTACTCATGGGTAAATCCCTGAAGTTATACCCCGTGAGGAGATGGGGTGCCAGTCAACTCCTGATCCTTGCTTGAGCAGACAACTGAGCAAGGAAGCCAGAGACACTGTGTGTTACTTACAGGTGGTACTGTCTTCTGCTTTAGAAGTAGTAGACTCTGTAGTTGTGAGAAAGAAGAGATGACATTAAATATTTTCTTCTCTTTAATTAGAGATTTTACACCTTGACCCTTAGGGCCATCCTCTGCTGATTGCAATATTTCTCAAATCTTACTTAGTAATACCCACTAATATCATCCTGAAATGTTTTGGGATTTGTCGGACCCTAAATGTAATTTAGCTGCAGAGGCAACTACAACATCCACATGATCAGGCGGATCCAACCCCCATCCAACCTGAATACTTGTAGGCATGGGGCAGAAACATCTTCTTTATAAAAGCTGGGCTGGGGTCTCAGGGTCTCAGCACCCTCAGGACAAAGGCTTCTTTTCTAATATCTCATCTAAATTCTTCCCACTTCTAGATTTCAGCCATTAATTCATGGAGGGAACCAACAATTCACCCCAGGGTCACACATACCTTCTGTTGTAGTAGTCGTCGTCGTAGTTGTGGTTTCTGCAGGGGCTGGATGAGACAGGAGAGAAAACAAAGCTGCAGGTTAGTGCTGGCCCCTGCACAGGATACATGTGATGTACCCATTGAAGATAAGAAAAGTTCAAACCCAACCCCACTGAGTCAGCTTCCAGCTGGGATGCAGCCCAGGAAGGCTACAGGGAGTCTGGCTTGTTAGGAGTGAGATGATGGAGAGCAAATGTGAATTCATGCAGGTGTAGTGTGCCTGCCCCTGTGCTTTTGTCAGTGCAAGTATTTCTCCTGTACAAAGAAAATGCCCCTTTCTCTCCTTTATTGTGCATGGAAGCCAAGGGAGAGTTGATTGGGATGGTCCCTTATAGATCATGGGTAAATCCATGAGGATAAAAACACACAGAGGACATGGGGAGCCAGTCAAGACCTGGTCAGAGGTTGGGCAGACATCTGAGCATGCAAGCCAGAGACACTGTGTGTTACTTACTGGTGGTAGTGTCTTCTGCTTTAGAAGTAGTAGACTCTGTAGCTGTAAAGAAATGGAAGAGATGAAATGAAATGTTTTCTTCTCCTTAAACAGAAATTTAACGATGAGACTCTTGGAGAATCATTATTTGCTTGAAATATTACATGAAGATTTTTGAGCAACATCCAATAATGCTGTTATTTAATGGTTTGGGTTGGAAAGTATCTGACATATAATTTGTATCCTTGGGCAGGGATACGTTCTACCAGACCAAGTCATTCAAGCCTCATCCAACCTGTCCTCGAGCACTCCTGGAGATAATGCAGCCACAACTTCTAGGAAACATGGGCTAGGTCCCTCATAGCAAAGAATGTCTTCCATAATCTCTCATCTAAATCTTCCCTCTTCCTGATTATATCTGTTTTCATTTTGAGGGAACCATCAGTTCACCCCATGGTCTCACATACCTGCTGGTGTAGTTGTCGTTGTTGTCGTGGTTGTGGTTTCTGCAGGGGCTGGGTGAGACAGGAGAGAAAACAAAACCTGCAGGTTAGTCCTGGTTCCTGCACAGGGTATGTGTGAGGTACCCATTGCAGAGACGAAAAGTTCAAACCCAACCCTGCTGAGTCAGCTTCCAGCTGGGATGAACCCTGGGAAGTTTTTAGGAAGCCTGGCTTGTTAGGAGAGGGATGATGGAGAGGAAATCTGAATGCATGCAGGTGTAGTGTGCCTGCCCCAGGTCTTTTGTCAGTGCAAGTATTTCTCCTGCACAAACAACATGCCTCTTTCTCTCCTTTATTGTGCATGGAAGCCAAGGGAGAGTAGATTGGGATGGTCCCTGAAGCTCATGGGTAGATCCATGATGATAACAACACAGAGAGGAGATGGGGAGCCAGTCAAGAGCTGGTGAGAGGTTGGGCAGAGAACTGAGCATGCAAGCCAGAGACACTGTGTGTTACTTACTGGTGGTAGTGTCTTCTGCTTTAGAAGTAGTAGACTCTGTAGTTGTGAGAAAGAAGAGATGACATTAAATATTTTCTTCTTTTTAATTGGAGATTTTACATCATGACCCTAAGGGGTATCCTCTGCTGCTTGCAATATTACTCAAATCCTTCTCAGTAACACCCACTAATAGTATTGTGGAACTTTCTGGTTTGGTTGGACCTTAAATATAATTTAACTCCACTGGCAAATACAACATCCACATAATCAGGCTGATCCAATAGCCATCCAACCGAGACGTGGATACTTGTAGGCATGGAGCAGAAACATATTATTTGGACAAGCTTGGCCAGGGTCTCAGGGTCTCAGCACCCTTAGAATAAAGACTTCCTTTCTAATATCTCATCTAAATCTTCTCTCTTCCAGATTTCAGCCATTAATTCATGGAGGGAACCAGCAGTTCACCCCAGGGTCACACATACCTTCTGTTGTAGTCGTCGTTGTTGTGGTTGTGGTTTCTGCAGGGGCTGGATGAGACAGGAGAGAAAAGAAACCTGGAGGTTAGTGCTGGTCACTGCACAGGGTATGTGTGAGGTACCCATAACACCTAAGAAAAAGTCAAACCCAACCCATACCCAGTGAGGAGATGGGGAGGCGGTCAAGACCTGCTCAGAGGTTGGGCAGCCATCTGAGCATTCAAGCCAGAGACACTGTGTGTTACTTACTGGTGGTAGTGTCTTCTGCTTTCGAAGTAGTAGACTCTGTAGCTGTAAAGAAATGGAAGAGATGAAATGAAATGTTTTCTTCTCCTTAAACAGAAATTTAATGATGAGACTCTTGGGGAATCATTATTTGCTTGAAATATTACATGAAGATTTTTGAGGAACATCCAATGCTGTTGTTATGGAATGGTTTGGGTTGGAAAGTATCTGAAATATAATTTGTATCCTTGGGCAGGAACACGTTCTACCAGACCAGGTTCTTCAAGCCCCATCCAACCTGTCCTCGAGCACTTCTGGAGATAATGCAGCCACACCTTCTGGGAGACATGGGCTAGGGCCCTCATAGCAAAGAATGTCTTCCATAATCTCTCATCTAAATCTTCCCTCTTCCTGATTATATCTGTTTTCATTTTGAGTGAACCACCAGTTCACCCCAGAATCACACATACCTGCTGGTGTAGTCGTCACCGTCGTTGTGGTTTCTGCAGGGGCTGGATGAGACAGGAGAGAAAACAAACCTGCAGGTTAGTGCTGGTCCCTGCACAGGGTACGTGTGAGGTACCCATTGCAGAGACGAAAAGTTCAAACCCAACCCCACTGAGTCAGCTTCCAGCTGGGATGCAACCCTGGGAAGTTTGAAGGGAGCCTGGCTTGTTAGGAGTGACAGGAATGAGAGGAAATCTGAATCCACGGAGGTGTAGTGTGCCTGCCCCAGTGCTTTTGTCAATGCAAGTATTTCTCCTGCATCAGCCCCAAAAACCTCTTCCCACTTTATTTTGCATGGAAGCCAAAGGATAGGTTATTGGGATGGTCCCTGAAACTCATGGGTAAATCCATGAAGTTATACCCAGTGAGGAGATGGGGAGCCAGTAAAGACCAGGTCAGAGCTTGGGCAGAGAACTGAGCATGCAAGCCAGAGACACTTACCAGTGGTAACCAGTGTGTTACTTACCAGTGGTAGTGTCTTCTGTTTGAGGAGCTACAGACTCATCTTCTGTGAGGAAGAAGAGATGAAATTAAATATTTTCTTTAGTTGAAATGGAAATTTTACATGGGAATCTTCAAAGGGGTCCTCAGCTCTTTTCAATGTCATACAAAATAATTTTGAGTAAGTTAAAAAAAAACTGTGTCATGGAATGTGTTGTGTTTGAAGGGACCTCAAAAACAATTCAGGTCCATGGGCAGGGACACCTTCTAGCACCCCAGGTTCTTGATGTGACCCCAGGTCACATCAAATTTGGCCTTGAATATTTCTAGTTACAGGTAAGAGAGAGCTTTCTCTGGACAACATGAGACAGGGTCTCACCACCCTCAGAGCAAAGACTTCCTTTTCTAATATCTCATCAAAATCTCCCCTCTCTCAGATTTCAGCCATTAATTCATGGAGGGAACCAGCAGTTTACCCCAGGGTCACTCATACCTGCTGTTGTGGTCGTCGTTGTCGTAGTTTCTGCAGGGGCTGGATGAAACAGGAGAGAAAACAAACCTCCAGGTTAGTCCTGGTCCCTGCACAGGTTACGTGTGAGGTACCCATTGCAGATAAGAAAAGTTCAAACCCAACCCCACAGAGTCAGCTTCCAGCTGGGATGCAGCCCAGGAAGGCTACAGGGAGCCTGGTTTGTTAGGAGTGAGATGATGGAGAGCAAATGTGAATCCATGCAGGTGTAGTGTGCCTGCCCCAGTGCTTTTGTCAGTGCAAGTATTTCTCTTGGACAAATAACGTGCCCCTTTCTCTCCTTTACTGTGCAAGGAAACCAAAGGATTGGTGACTGGGATGGTGCCTTACAAGTCATGGGTAAATCCCTGAAGTTATACCCAGTGAGGAGATGGGGAGCCAGTCAAGAGCTGGTCAGAGCTTGGGCAGGAGACAGTGCCCTGCAAGTTAGATGCAAGCCAGCAACACTAGGTGTTACTTACAGGTGGTACTGTCTTCTGCTTTAGAAGTAGTAGACTCTGTAGCTGTGATAAAAAAGAAGGGTTGAAATGAAATATTTTCTTTAATTTAAATAGAAAATTTCCCCTGAGAGTCTTGGAGAGTACTTCATTGTTTGCAATATTACATGAGGATTTTTGAGCAACATCCAATAACATCGTGGAACGGTTTGGGTTGGAATGTAGCTGAAATATAAGTTATATCCTTGGGCAGGGGCACCTTCTACCAGTCCAACTTTCTCAAAGCATCATCCGACCTGTCCTCAAACACTTCTAGGGATAGGGCAGCCTCAGCTTCTCTCAGAAATGTGGCTAGAGTCTCACTACATTTAAAGCAAAGATTTTGTTCCCATTTTCTCATCTAAGTCTCCCCTCTTCCAGACTTAAAACATTATCTGTGAAGGGAACCAGCAGTTCACCCCCAGTGTCACACATACCTGCTGTTGTAGTCGTGCCTTCTGCAGCATCTGGATGAGACAGGAGAGAAAACAAACCTGCAGGTTAGTGCTGGTCCCTGCACTGGGTACGTGTGAGGTACCCATTTTAGAAATCTAATGTTCAAACCCAACCCCACTGAATCAGCTTCCAGCTGGGATGCACCCCGGGAAGGTTGCTGGGGGTCTACCTACTGTAAGTATTTCTCCTGCACAAACAACCTGCCCCTTTCTCTCCTTTATTGTTCATGGAAGCCAAGGGAGAGGAGTTTGGGATGGTCCCTGATACTCATAGGTTAAACCATGAAGTTACACCCAGTGAGGAGTTGGGGAGCCAGTCAAAACCTGGTCAGAGCTTGGACAGACAACTGAGCATGCAAGCCAGAGACACTGTGTGTTACTTACTGGTGGTAGTGTCTTCTTCTTCTGAGTCAGAAGAGTCTGTAACTGTGAAAAAGAAGAAATGACAATAAATATTTTCCTTAATTTAAATGTGGGTTTTACCCTGAGACTCTTAGGAGAATCTTCAGCTCCCTGTAATATTAAAAAAACATATTTGAATATTCAATAATGGTGTAAGGGAATGTTTTGTGTATGATAAAATATTGTTTTGATTTTAATCTTAATTTTTCATTTTTGTTATTTATTCTAATCTTTCCTAATTTTTTTCCACGTATTGTTCTTAGCTGATAATTTCTGACAAATATTATATTGCATATTTGAGAAATCACATACAGTTTCTTTAATTAGGACATCCCACAACCTCTCTAGGCAGCCTGTGCCAGTGCTCCATCACCCTGACACTGAAGAAGTTTCTCCTGATATTGAGGTGCAACTTCCCACATTCTAGCTTAAACCCATTATTCCTTGTCCTGTTACTGGGCACCACTGAAAAGACCTTGGCTCCTTACTCTTTACACCCACCCTCTCAGATATTTATAGACATGCTTTGTATTACAACCCTGACATAATTTGGTTTGATCTTGCCCTATGGAGCATCACTGTTAGCAGGTGGGAGCTGTGCTGAGGAGGGCAGAGGGACACCAAGGTTTCTCCTCCCCAGCTTGCATCCTGGGCCACAGGAGGCAGAACAGGACCTGCCCTTCATCCTGGGCCAGCTTGATAAGAAAGTTGAGGACTTATAAATTGTTCATAATCCCAGTAGATAATGTTATAAATGGTGAGAAACACAGACTGGGAAATGGGGAATTTCATAGATGAAGCATTAGCTGCAGCATTTCTTGATATCTCCACTGATGTTCCCTCCTAACCAATATTTCAGCCAGGTTTCTCTAATACCCTGCACATTGTGATGGCCTTGGAATTAGAGAGACATCTGTGCTAGGAGAGGAGTCTGCTAGGAGGAGAAATTGAATGTCTGAAAGTCGCAATGAAAAGCACAAGTGTGATCTGAGGAGCTTTTGACTTGCTCTAAGGTAAAAAAGATGCAGGTAAGAGTGCCTCAGGTGAGCCAATTGTAAAGATCTCACCATACATACATGGAGACTTGATATCAGCAGGTAGACCTAATCACACGCCTCTTCCCCTCCCACCACATTTTCCTATGAAAATGAAGATGATCCTATCCTGCCTATTGCCTTTTCCAAGGCTAATCAAAGGCAGAGTTATTCAGTATTTTTACTCAATTCCCAATACTGAATCCATATATTACTCAAAATTTCCACACATGAGTATTGTAAATTGAATTTTCTCCTTGCCTTCAGCAGTAGTAGTTGGAGGTTCTGTGGTGTCTGTCACATCAGTGGTTTCATAGGGAGATGTTGGTGCAGCAGTGGTAGTTTTATTTGAGTTCATTGAGGACTCTGGAAGGCAGAGGAAATAAATTATTAGAGAACTTTAAGAATGAGAACTGAGACAATGGTGAAATCACTCAAATGTTTGATTTTGTGCAGCACTGGGTTGTGCTCCTTCTTGTCACCATTTTCAGACTCAGTGCTTGCTGTTACCAATCTTTGAGTTTTGTCCAGAACTTTTTGTTCCTCAACCACACAAAACAGCTTAGACACAAGGATCCTCCACAGGCACACAGCTCACATCTTATTTAATGGACTTAAAAATGGTTTGGGTTGAAAGTGACCTTCAAGATCATCCAGTTCCAACCCTACTGCCATGGTCAGGGACACCTCCCACTAGACCAGGTTGCTCCAAGCCCCATCCCACCCTGTCCTTGAAGCCACAACTTGTCTGGGCAATAAGGGCCAATGTCCCACCACAGTCACAGTGAAGAATTTCTTCATAATAACCAGTCTAAATCTCCCTTCTTCCTACTTAAATCCACATCTTTGTGGCCTCCTCTGCACATGCTTCAACACCTCCATGTCTTTTCCATCTTGAGAGCTCCAGAACAGGACACAGAGCTCCAGGTGGGGTTTCAGGAGAGCAGAGGGGGAGAATCATCTCCTCTGACCTGCTGCTCAGGATGCTCTTCATGAAGTCCAGACTATGGTCAGTGTTCTGGGCTCCAAGTGCACATTTCCAGACTCTACTCTGATGTCTCTTGTGATTATGGTCACAGGAAAACCCAAACACATTTTTAAGAGCAGACAATCTTTTGGTTTGGTTTTGGTTTTTTACCTGAACAGATGACACTGACATCCTCCTCATGAACACACTCATGTTTGCCCCAGCCATCGTTCTGACAGTCCCAAAGCTGAGATTCACTTCCTTTACACTGCACCTCGCTCAGGAAGATGTCATCTGTGCCAGGGCCAAAGTAAGCCTCATCCAAGACTGAAACAACTTCACCACAACCGAGCTGCTTGCACACAACGTTGCCACTTTCTGTCGCAAAGTCATCATCACAGACTGTCCCCCATTTGCCATTGTAGTAGACTTCCACCCTCCCAGAGCATTTGTCCTCTCCATCTACCAAACGCAGTTTTTTCTCTACAATTGAAGCAAAAAAGGATAGGTAAATATCTCTGTTTATTCTCAGAATGTCTAAACTTCTAACCTCTAAACTTGCCTCCCCATCCATGCAGGGATGGGCTGCCTGGTGTGTCCCCAGTACCTGGGGTTTACTGGGGAACACCTACAAGCTGGGCAGGGCGGAGAGATGGACAGAAGAACTGACACCAGGGGTTAATTCAGCTCTGTCCTCGTGGTCTGCTGAATGCAGGACCTGACCTCTATCATGGTAGGTTGTTGTGGCTGTGCTGGTGGGATAACCAGCTCACCTCCAGATGGCTTCTGTAGCTCTGCAGATGTGTGGTTCATTCACATGCAGGAGCTTCCCTCACTCTCTTACCTTTGGGTTTCAATGAGTGTTTTAGTCAGTGTAAAAATTTCTTCCATGCAGTACCTGAGCTTCCGGTTTGATCCTCCTCTTCTGCACGTGCTGCAACAGATAAGAAAAAAATAAGTATTGATGTAAGATGTCACAATTCTGGGTATGATTTGTGTGTTAGTGTGAGGTAATGCCCGGTGTGTGGGTTGTCAGTGATACTGCAGGAGATCCTTTGCCACCCCTTCCCCACAAGGCTCTCTGTATTACCTATTCATTCTGTCTGTTATTTCTATTGCAAACATAAAAAAAATTTCAGAGGCAGTACCTGGTTCAGCAAGGAGAGCAGCACTTAGCAGCAGCAGCAGCCAGGTGAGACAAGCTCGTTGGTCCATTGTGGTTGTAGCTGTCTGTTCAGCTGATGGCACCTTCAGAATTTATACTACATGGGTTCTGGTTTCCACCAAAGGTGTGTGCTCTGCAATTTGATCTTCCTTCCTGAATCTCTTCCAGCCCAATGCCAAGGCAATGATTTACTGAATATTTTCATTTCACAGGGTACATCCCGACATCCGGATAAGTAAATCCGGATCGCAGCAGTGCTGGTTCTGGATTGGCTACTGAGATCTTCCCAAACATTGCCCAGGACACCTTTGTGGTCTTGCTTTGCTGATGTTGTTATTCCAGGAACCAGTGATTTACGTGTGGAGGTTGGGCTGTTTGGTAAGGATTCTCTTAAATCACTCTGAGAATTATGCCAAAAGAAGAATAGCATCCTGGAAATGTCAGGAAAGTCTCAGCTAAATTCTTTGTTTCTTATTCCTACAAAGAGCAGTTTCTGTGCTTTTTCATATTCCTCTGACTCCTCTTTAACCTGGGACCTTTAACCATACCTCCAGCATGGTTCAGCTCTGCAGTTCTCTCTCTCTCTCTTTCAGCCTGCAGAGCAATACAAGAGCTGTAAGAGAGATTGGCCAAGGTTTGGTTGGGTGAACATCGTTTTTTGGGGTGTAACCAAGGATATGAGGGAGAAGGAAGAAGAGAGGGTCAGAGGGTGCTAAAGTTAGCTAAAACTGTGCAGGTGAAGGAGTGTGCAGGTAAGACCTGTGGGGCAGGAGCAGCTGCCAGGCCCTGTTGTGAGGAAGACAGGAGGGACTGAAGTCAGGGGGCCCTATGGAGTGATCTACACTGCTGTGCTGTGACCCCCAAGGTGGGTTGTTATGGATCAAACAAGAGAGAGCCTGATGAAGTGGAGCTTTTGCCTGACAGGACTTAGGAGATGAGCTTCTGGATCTGTGAAATATTACACAAAAGAATCCAGACACAACATATTTATCAGGTGAAGAGGAGAACCTAGCAACAGGTTTTTAATCCACTGGCCTGTAGGATGAGAGGCAGAAGATATTGCAGTGCCCATTTTAGTACACAGAAATCAAGACTGGGAAAAAGCATGAGAAATCATTGTGAAGAGAGAACATACAACAGCTTATGCTTGAGATTAACCTTTGCCATCTCTCTCCATGGTGGTTTTCCAGCTTAGGTGACTTGCAGGGAAAAAGAGAATTCCACCTACAAAGGGCATCCTATACAGCTGGAAAGGCTTTGCCTCTAGCAAACCATGGAGCCAGCAGAATCCCTCCAGCCACACAGTCTTCTCCTTGGAATGAGGTGCTGGTGACACCACCACCGTGGCCACTGACATCCCAAAGGGTACCTCCAGCTCTACCTCTCTCTGGAGTGTCAGGGAGGAGATGGATCTCAGATAGAGAGAGAAAAAAGCAAACCCAAATTGTTCTTAGCTGATTCAGAGATGAGCATCACCTCTCTCTTTCTGTGAAAGCTTTTTGTAATTTCTCAGCAGAGCAGGCTGTGTGGTATCTATGTTCTTACCTTCCCAGTGACTTCTTGAGCAAACAGAGTCATGTCAGGTATCCAAAGTCCTGGTTCCGTGTGTCTGTGTGAATGACTTGAATTCAGGGTCATTTCCTGAACGGACTTAAGTGTGTTTAGAGAAGATCCTTATAAATATATTTCTGTGCACGTAGCTCTAAGCTGGGCCTGAACAGTATGGTATGTACCAGTTCTATTTCCTGGCAAGAATTAAATGGTTTTATGCAAACATTTTTCACCTTTGAATCCCAGGCTGGTTTGGGTTGGAAGGGACCTTAAAGCTCACCCAGTCCCAAGCCCCCTGCCATGGTCAGGGACACCTCCCCCAGCCCAGGTTGTTCCAAGTCCCATCCCAGCTGGGCTGAGACACTGCCAGGGATGGGGCAGCCACAGCTTCTCTGGGAAACCTGGGACAGGGTCTTACCACCCCATAGTCAAGAATTTCTTCCTAAAACCCATTTCAAGCTTCCCTCTTCCCATTTAAATCTGCCCCCTCATCCTATCTCTCCATGCCCTTGTCTGAAGTCCTTCCCTGTATTTCACAGAGACCCTGCAGGCACTGGAAGTTGTTCTGAGGTGTTCCCAAAACCTTCTCCTCTCCAGGTTAAACAACCTCAACTCTCAGCCTCTTCCCATAGCTGAAGTGCTCCAAACATCTGAGCATCTTCATGGCCCTGTTCTGGACTTAAGTTGGATTTACTTCTGGTATGTTGGGTTCCATCTGGAGAAGCTGGTAATGAAGCTGCTACTCCAACCAAAAGAAACCCTGAGAGACTTTATATTAGATAAATATGTGAGACCTTGGTCATGATCTGTATGGAAGTGCAAAATCCTTTAGCTGGATGGAGGTTTTACTTGATAGGCAAAGGCAAAATAAAATCAAGTCTGTAGTAACATGAGAAAGACAAGTGTAGGTTAGAAATGGGGCACGATTTTTCAGCAGTGAAAGACTGGCCTTGAAAAACTGAAGCAGCATGAACTAGGATGTGGTAAATTCTCCATAAAATCAAAGATTTTAAGAGCTTGATTTTTAAGGACATAAAGGAAGGTGCTTGTTGAATGAAACCCCTCAGTGACTTCTGTGACTTGTCAGGCAGGAGTTCTGGCTAAATGGTCATAGTCTCTTTCTGGGTAAATGCTATGTAATATTTTCAAGCTGAATAAATTTAGTAGAAGTCTATGAGTAAAAGCAGAGTCCCATAATGCCTTCATTGCTATAATTTTTCTGTAAAATTTAACTTGTTAGGTTGTCTGCAAGTGCATTACTCTTTTGCTGCCTTTTGAGTCAAATTGTTTGATTTACATCCCTCTGAATCTGCCAGATGCAGTTTGTGTTTGCATTCAGGTCAATCTGTGATGCTTTTCTGAGGTCATGAAGCAAAGCCCCACAGCCTGGTTCACCTACTGGAAGAGAGCAGCAGCAAAGAACCACTTGCAAGCATCTCATAACTTTCTTTTGCAATTATATTTTATCCTCCACTATTGCAAAGACCCTGAGACAGTTCATTTGGAACCAGACATGCAAAATGTTTTTATTTTCTTTGTTTCTTTTAATTTCTGTTACTGCAGTTCACGAAACCTGAAGGACTGAAGAGTAAAATAATATCTAAACACACTTTAAGTCTTTGTTTGCCTAGTGCCAGAGAAAAGGGGAGTTCAGGAACACACCACAGATAAAGCCAATGGCAAAACTGGAAATGCCAGGTGACACGGGACACCTCAGCAATTCTATTCTGCAAGGTTGTCACCAAATGCACTTCAACACTCCTGTCATCCCCTTGCTCTGTTTTTCTAAAGATCATTGAATTCAGTTCTAAAGGTCAGGGCCATGTATAGGATTTACTGCTGCTGACTGTTCTGGTCCTCCAACTCTGAAAGGGCACTGCTTAACTGGAAGAGCTTCAGAGAACACCAGCAAAGATGATCAGAAGTTTAGAATGGCTTCCAGATAATAGGAAAATGGATTGAAGCATTTGAGGTCAGAACAGACATAAGTAGGGAAGTGAGGAGGTGCTAGAGGTCTGTAAATGTTTAGTATTGTCTGTAAATTGAAGTATTTTCTTCCAATACAATAGCTTAGTGGCCTGGAATGAGATGATGAATAAGGTGTGGGTTTGAAACAAAAAAAAGGAACTCTCTCTTTGTAGATGGATCTCTGCTGCAGAGTGAGGTGGATTTCAAAGAAACCAATGAGCCAGGTACATCCATGAAAGGAAAAGCTTTTGGTAATGAGTGAATGCCAAGACAGCCCTTCCTCTCTGGTTTAGAAAGTCTGGAATGATTTTTTTTGGTGACTGGGAGAGTATTCTGGCAAATATTATGCAGCCTTGGATCTGTGTCTTACCTGAGCATCCCCTGTTGACTCTTAGTGGTTTCAGGAGGGACTCATGTCCCAGGAGTTCCTGAAAGACTCTCCTGTCAGAGGGACCCTGCCTTGGAGCAGGTGATGAGTGTGAGGAGTCTTCCCCTGAGGAGGAAAAGGGTCAGAAACCCCGTGTGGGGAACTGACCCTGAACCCCCCCTGCCCTGTGCCCTGAGGCGAGGCAGCAGTGAAGCAATCTGGGACGGGGAGAAGGAGAGGGAGAAGGTATTAAGGTCTGGCTGTGTTTCTCTTTCTCTTTGCAGATTAAATTAATGTTTTCACTTCCCAGGTTGAACCTGTCTGGTTTTTGCCTGTTGCTGTCATTGGGGAATGCAAACCTCCCTGTCCTTGTCTCCATTAAGGAACCTTTAGGTGGGTTTTCTCCTCCCTGTCCCATGGTGGGGGGAAGGTGAGTGAGCAGAGCCCTGGTTGGTACCATCTGGACCCAAACCCTGACAGCAGCTTTGCTGTGCTCTCTCTCTGCCTCCCTGGGCTGTTCTGTAGCTCCCCAAGAGCAGCCCTGCAGCTGGGCTTCAGTCTCTGCTCAGGCTCAGCCCACATTTGAATCTTCTTCAAATACTATGACAGTTGTGTTCTCTGCTGACTATGCCAACTCCTACAGAGGATTTTCTGCTCAGTACAGCAGCATTCCCCTGCCAGCTCCTGTGGAGCCCAACAGGAAGAACATGTTCTACCTGGGGAGGATGATGGTTCTACCTGGGGGAGGGAGGAGAAAACTGTGGTCCTTCAGGGACTGCTCCCTCGTGCTCCTCCGTGGGCTGCAGGGACACAGCTGCCATCTCACCACAGGCTGTGGGGACATCTCTGCTCAGGCACCTTTCCCCCTCCTTCTGCACAGACCTCGGGGTCTTTGTTCTGGCATTGCTCTCTCACTGCATCCTATACTCTGCTCTATAGGTCTTTTTATATTATTTATACAGTTCTGGTTTTCCTTTCTTGAATATATTACTGGCAGAGCCACATCCAACTGCCCATCTCTGCTTGGCCTTGGGCAGAGGTGGGGCAGGGATAGGAATCAGGGGAGCTTCCAGCAGCTTCTCCCAGGAGCCACTCCTGTTCCCCCTCTGCTTCCAAAGCACCCCTGCACTGACCCAACACACAGGCTATAACCACCAGATTAGAAAAATTTCATCCATCTCTTTCTCTGAGATGACTGCTTTACTCCTTTACAGTTCTGCAATCCAGAAGATATTTTTCTCTATTATGAAGTGGAAAAGGTTATTGCTCAGATATCACTGGTTACAAGGGATGCTTGTCCTTTGATTTATGTCACTTGGTGAGCTCAGGAAGCAGCACTGGGATGTCTATCTGTAAGGCAGCTCAAACTTTCTTAAATGCTCAGTGTTTGAGATACTTGGTACAATGGGGAAGAACTGTGAGAGGGAAACAAAATCTTGATGAGAAAAATCACCCAGCTGATACAATTACTTTTTGTCACTGAGAGTATTTATTGAAGTTTGAGGTTTTACAGATCAGGAATATAGATCCAAAGGATCTGAAATTAAGGAACAGAAGCACAGATAAGATTAAATACCATTAGATTTACACCCGCCCTTATAATTTATTTTAGAAATTAGTAGCAGACGTGCAACACACCCACATGTAGAAATGATCAACATAGTGTTAGGGTTAGAAGAAACATGATCGGGGCTGTTATTTGGGGATGATGGCAAGAAGTGTGCTGCCACTTTCACTTGTGCTTCTTTTTTTTCAGATCCGACGTCTCCTGCTGCGGGGGGAGGAAGATCTGGAACGAGCAGATGAGGAAGATCTGGAACGACCAGCTGAGAAAGATCTGGAGCGAGCAACTGAGAAAGATCTGGAACGACCAGCTGAGTGGAGAGAAAATTAATTTTTTTTAGTTGTGATGGTGTCCCATGAGCAGCTCATTACTCTCTCCTACAACTGACCCCGAGGTTACACAAGTGACCACTGCCTGTCCCTTCTCCCCTGGGAACAGGATGAGCTTGCTGTGGTGCCCCGAGCTGTTTCTTTGCCTGCCAGAGCACCCTGGCATGGGCTGGCCAGCAGCCTGGCAGGATACAGGCAGCTCTTTTGTATGTATGGGTTTTTCCCTGGAATGGTGCAGATGTAGGGCAGCTCATCCCCTTGACCCTCACCCCAAGGATGGTTTGGCTGCCAGCCCCTGTTAGCAGCAGTGTGTGGTCCCCAGGCTCTCTGCCTGCTCCTGACCTCTCCCACTTCCCCTTTTCTTCTCTCCCCAGATCCCCCCTGCCCCTGAACTGCCAGGCTTTCCCAGCTCCCATCTCTTACCCACCATGTCCTGTGCTTAGGAAGAGAAGTCATTAAAACCCAGAAAGAATGAGAACACCTTACCTGCTTTTCCAGAACCTGAGCGTGATTTGGTATTGAATTTTGCTGAGGGAAAAAAACCCGAAACAACTTAAGAGGTGAGACTGAATAAGGAAAATGTGTGCTTTTATGTGATTCTTTAGTTAATAGGAATGTGTGTAATCAAGAATTGTATGTAATAGATAAATGAAATACTAATTAGTAACCAGTTGTTTTAATTACTAAATTAATTATTCGATTAATTAATTAAGAATGAGAAATCCTTACCTCGGGAGTTAAAACGCTGACGTGATTTAAGTCCTTGTTTTACCAAATGGAAAATAGAGGAACATAAAAAGTGAGACTCAATAAGGAAAAGATGTGATTTCGTATAATGAATTAATTAATTAATTATGAGGATACCTTACCTTTTTTTACAATACCTAGACGTAGTTTGGGACGGGTTTTTACTGAGGAAATAAACCCAAAAATAAAGTAAGACATGATTGAATAAGGAAAATGTATGCATTTATGTGATTGATTATTTGACTATTCAGAACGCATGTAATCAAGAAATTTAAGTGCTCAATTAATAATCATTAATAGTTGATAGTTTTAATAAATTGAGTACTGATTAATTAACCAATCAACTAATTAATTAAGAATGAATATATTACCTGCTTTGATAGCAAATACGCGTGGTCTGGAGATTATTTTTACTGAGAGAAAAAACCCAAACAAGAACATAAAAAGTGAGACAAAAGAAGCAAGATGTGTTCTTTTATGTAATAACAAATGAAGTAATTAAGAATGAGAATACTTTACCTTTCTTCTTACGAATCAGGAGAGGCTTGCGAAGGCGTTTTACTGATGGGAAAAAACCCAAACAAAACACAAAATTGAGATTGAATAAGTGAAATATGTGCTTATATATAATTAATACATTAAGTAATTAAGAATGAGAATACCTTACCTATCTTCTTACGAATGAGGCGAGGTCTGCGATATGATTTTCCTGACAGGGAAAAAACAATACAATAACATAAGATATGAATAATGAAAATGTGTGCTTTTCTGTAATCAGTGGACTAATTAATAAAGAATATGTGTAATCAAGAATGTTATGTAACAGATAAATGAATTATTAATTGTTATTTATTTTAATTTACAATTTTTTACTCAGTTAATTACTAATTAAGAATGAGAAAACCTCATTAAGCTAATACCTTTTTTTTTTTCTTTTGTGGACTTCTTTTGGGCTGTCAAAGAGAAAGTAAAACCAAATATCAGCAACTGTTACATGAAATATGAGCAAAGCGAAGACCATTAATGGAGAGGGAACCAGCAGTTCACCCCAGGGTCACACATACCTGCTGTTGTAGTCTTCTTTGTCGTGGTTTTTTTAGGGGCTGGATGAGACAGGAGAGAAAAAAAAGTTGTAAGTTAGTCCTGGTACAGATATCAAAGGCTCACACCAAACCCCACCGAGTCAGCTTCCAGCTGGGATGCACCCCAGAAAAATACAGGGAGCCTGGCTTGTTAGGAGTGAGATGATGGAGAGGAAATCTGAATCCATGCAGTGTGCCTGCCCCAGTGCTTTTGTCAGTGCAAGTATTTCTCCTGCACCAACCCCAAGACCCTTTTCCTACTTTATTGTGCATGGAAGCCAAGGGACAGATGACAGGGATGGTCCCAGAAACTCATGGGTAGATCCATGAGATTATACTCAGTGTGGAGAAGGGGAGCCAGTCAAGGAGAGCCTGGCCAGAGCTTGGGCAGACACCTGAGTATGCAAGCAGAGACACTGTGTGTTACTTACCAGTGGTAGTGTCATCTTCATCATAAACATAGTCTTCAACTGTGAGAAAGAAGAGGTGAAATTAAGAATTTATTTATTTTAAATGGAGATTTTACCCTGAGATCCTCGGGAGCAACCCAAGCTGCTTGATACATCACACAAGTCCTTTTGATTAACATCCAATACTGGTGTCATAGTATGGTTTGCATTGCAAAGGTCCTCACAGAGAGGTGTCAGGGAGCCAGTCAACACATGGTTAGAGTTTTGGCAGAGAACAGAGCATGAAATTCAGAGTAACTGTGTGTTACTTACAGGGGGTAGTCTCTTCTGGTTCAGAAGCTGTGAGAAAGAAGACATGAAATTAAATATTATCTTCATTTCAAGTGGAGATTTTTGCTCCCTGATGCATAGCAATTACGTTAGCTTCTTGCAATACCAACAAAGTCTTTACTGTAATATCCAATAATGGTGTTGGGATTGGTTTGTATTAGAAGGGACTTAAATATAGTTCAATTCAATGGGCAGGGACAGCTTCTCCCAAACAAGGTTCTTCCAATCCCCATCCAACCTGGTCTTGAAAACCTGAAGGAATGGGTAAGCCACAGTTTGTCTGAGGAGCCAGGGCCAGTGTCTCAGCCCCCTCAGAGCAAATAATTTCTTTCTAAAATGTCCTCTAATTCTCCCCCCTTCCACATTTAATCTCTTATCTCCTGCAGGAGATAAGATAAGTAGTCGTTGTTCTTTTTGTAGTGGCTGGAAGAGCCAGGAGAGAAAACAAACGTGCAGGTTAGTGCTGGTCCCTGCACAGGGCACGAGATACCCGAAATGGGTAAGAAATCTTAAACCATGAGTGGGTCATGGCACAGCTTATCTGAGCAACATGGTCCAAGGACTAAACACAATCTCAGCAAAGACTTTCTTCCCAATATCTCATCTAAGTCTCCACTCTTCCAGATTTAATCCATTATCTGTGGAGGGAACCAACAGCTCCCCCCCAGGGTCACACATACCTGCTGTTGTAGTTGTGGTTGTTTTTTTTGTAGTGGCTGGAAAAGACAGGAGAGAAAACAAACCTACAGGTTAATTCTTCTCCTTGAATGGGGTACATGTGAGATACTAATTACAAATAACAAATGTCAATCCATGAACAGGTCATGGCACTGTTTATCTGGGAAACATGGTCCAGGGTCTAAATATGATCACAGTGAGGAATGTTTTCTTGATATCTCATCTAAATCTAAACTCTTCCAGATTTAATACATTATCTGTTGGAGAGAACCAGCAATTCCCCCCCCCAGGGTCACACATACCTGCTGTTGTAGTTGTGGTTGTTTTTTTTGTAGTGGCTGGATGGGACAGGAGAGAAAACAAACCTGCAGGTTAGTGCTGGTCACTGTACAGGGCATGTGTGAGATACACATTATAGGTAACAAATGTTCAAACCATGAGCGGGTCATGGCACTGCCTATCTGAGCAACATGGTCCTGGGTCTAACCACAATCACAATGAAGATTTTATTCCTGATATATCATCTAAATCTCCCTTTTTCCAGATTTAATCCATTATCTGTTGGAGGAAACTAGCAGTTCTCCCCAGAGGGTCACACATACCTGCTGTTGTAGTTGTCGTTGTGGATGGGACAGGAGAGAAAACAAACCTGCAGGTTAGTGCTGGTCCCTGCACAGGGCACGTGGGTCATACCCATTACAGATAACAAATTTCAATCCAGGAGGGGGTCATGGCACTGCTTCTCTGGGAAACATGGTCCAGGGTCTAACCACCCTCACAACAAAGATTTTCTTCCTAATAAGCCATGAAAATGTCCCCTCTTCCAGATTGAATCCATTATCTGTTGGAGGGAACCATCAGTTTCCCCCCCAGGTCACACATACCTGCTGTTGTAGTTGTGGTTGTTTTTGTAGTGGCTGGAGAAGACAGGAGAGAAAACAAACCTGCAGGTTAGTGCTGGTCCACGAACAGGGTACATGTGAGGTACCCATTACAGATAACAAATTTCAATCCATGAATGGGTCATGGCACTGTTTTTCTGGGAATCCTGGTCCAGAGCCTTACCACCCTCACAGAAAAGAATTTTTTCCCAATATCTCATCTGAATCTCTCCTTTTCCAGATTTAATCCATTATCTGCTGGAAGGAACCAGCTGTTTCCCCCCAGGTCACACATACCTGCTGTTGTAGTGGTGGTTGTTTTTTTTGTAGTGGCTGTATGAGACAGGAGAGAAAACAAAACTGCAGGTTAGTGCTGGTCCCTTCAAAGGGCACAAGTGTGAAACTTGTTACAGATAACAAACTTTAAACTATGAATGAGTCATGCCATGTTTTTTCTGGACAACCTGATAGGGGATCTCACCACAATCACAGCATGAAGTTCTTTCTGATATCTCATCTAAATGTTCCCTCTTCCAGATTTAATCCATTATCTGTTGGAGGAAATCAGCAGTTCACCTCTAGGGTCACACATACCTGCTGTTGTAGTCGTAGTTGTTTTTGTAGTGGCTGGAAGAGACAGGAGAGAAAACAAACCTGCAGGTTAGTGCTGGTCCCTGCACATGGCACATTTGAGATATTCATTATAGGTAACAAATGTTCAAACTATACACGGGTGATGGCACTACTTCTCTTGGCAAAATGTTTCAGGGTCTAACCAGAATCACAGTAAAGAATTTCTTCCTAATATTACATCTAAATCTCCCTTCTTCCAGACTTGACCTATTATCTCTTGAAGGAACCAGCAGTTCATGCCCGGCTCACACGCACCTGCTGCTGTAGTTGTCGTTGTCTTGCTTTCTTCAGGGGCTGAATCAGACAGGAGAGAAAACAAACCTGGAGGTTAGTACTGGTCCCTGCACAGGGTACGTGTGAGGTACCCATTACAGATAAGAAAAGTTCAAACCCAGCCCACCGAGTCAGCTTCCAGCTGGGATGCACCACAGGAATGTTGCTCGGAACCTGACTTTGTAGGAGTGAGATGATGGAGAGCAAATCTGAATCTATACAGATGCAGTGTGTCTGCCCCAGAGGTTTTTTCAGTGCAAGTATTTCTCTTGCTGAAATCCCAAGACATTTTCCCCTCCATTAATTTGCTTGGAAGCCAAGGGAGAGGTGATTGGGAAGGTCCCTGAAGCTCATGGGTAAATCCATGAAGTTATACCCAGTGAGGAGATGGGGAGCCAGTCAAGACCTGGTCAGAGCTTGGGCAGACAACTGAGCATGCAAGCCAGAGACACTGTGTGTTACTTACAGGTGGTAGTTTTGTCTTCAGCATAGTCTTCATCTGTGAGAAAGAAGAGATTTAATGAAATATTTCCTTCATTTTAAATGGAAATTTTGCTGCAAGACCCTAGGGAGCATCCTCAGCTGTTGGCAATCTCACACAAAGCCTTTTAATTGACATCCAATACTGGTGTCATGTTATGGTTTGTGTTGGAAGGGTCCTTAAATATAATTTAGATTCATGGGCTGGGACACCTTCTATCTGACCAGGTTGCTCCAAGCCATATCCAGCCTGGCCTTGAACGTTGATAGAGGTCAGGTAGCCACAGATTCTATGGGCATCCTGGAAAAGGGTCTCACCATGCTCACAGCAAAGGCTTCATTCCAAATATCTCATCTAAATTGCCCCTTTTCCAGATTTAAACCCTTCTCTGACCACGGGAACCAGCAGTCCAGTTGCAGGATTACACATACATATGTGTTTTCTGCAGGTTGGTTCTGGTCCCTGCTCAGGTTATGTGTGAGGTGCCCATTACCGATAAAAAAAGTACAAACCCAACACCACTGAGTCAGCTTCCAGCTGGGATGAACCCCGAGAAGATTAAAGGGAAGCAGGATTAAAGGAAGGCTGTTAAGACCTCGTAAGAGCTTGGGCAGACAACTGAGCATGCAAGCCAGAGACACTGTGTGTTACTTACCAGTGGTAGTGTCATATTCTTCAGAATAAGCATAGTCTTCTTCTGTGAGAAAGAAAATATGAAATTATACATTATGCTAATTTTAAACTGAGGTTTTATTTTTCTTATTAATTCTACTCTCCCCTGGTTTTGGTTCTATGTATTATTCTTAGCTGATTGTGTCTGACAAATAATTGCAATGAATATTTAAGAAATCACATAAAGCTTGTTGAAGTAGGAGACCCCTCAACATCTCTGGGCAGCCTGTGCCAGTGATCCATCACCCTCACATTAAAGAAGTTTATCCTGATGTTCAAAGAGAACTTCCTATTTTCCTATTATTTATCTTTCTCTAGAAACCCAACCCTCAGTTATTTATAGACATTGCTAAGTTTTAATGTCCTCAGGCTTTTTGCAAAGAATCACCATTTAATGGTTGATGAGAAACACAGACTGGGAAAATGGGGAGATTCATAGATGAAGCATTAACTGCAGCATTTCTTGATATCTCCACTGATGTTCCCACCTAACCAATATTTCAGCCAGGTTTCTCTAACACCCTGCACATTGTGCTCATGCCCTTTTCCTGTCTGCAGCATGGTTGCGATTTCCACTGACCCCTGTTCCTCTGGGATTGCCTTGGAATTGGAGGAGAAATCTGTGCTAGGAGAGGAGGCTGCTAGGAAGAGAATCTGAATGTCTGAAAGTCACAATGAAAAGCACAAGTGTGATCTGAGGAGCTTGTGACTTGCTCTAAGTTAAAAAAGATGCAGGTAAGAGTGCCTCAGGTGAGCCAATTGTAAAGATCTCACCATACATACATGGAGACTTGATATCAGCAGGTAGACCTAATCATGTGCCTGTTCCCCTCCCACCACATTTTCCTATGAAAATGAAGGTGGTCTTGGCTATCACCTTTTTTAGTTGTTTTTGGGGATTCTGTGGTATCTGTCTCATCATCACTGTAGCTGGAAGATACAGCAGTGTCGTCTGTGGCATTCATTGAGGACTCTGGCAGGTAGAGCAAATAAATTATTAGTCAACTTTAAGAATGGCCATGAGAACTGAGACAAATGGTGAAATCACTCAAACATTTGACTTGGTGCAGCACGTGGTTGATGCTCATTTCTCATGCTTACCATTTTCAGACTCAGTGCTTGCTGCTATTTTCTTTGTATTTTTTCCAGAACTTTGTTTTGTTCCTCCTTAAATCCATTGTCCCATCATTTCAGGCCTTTCTCAAAACTCCCTCCCCAGCTTGCCTGTACCCCTTTAACGCACTGGGATGTCTCCTTGGAGCTTTCTCTTCTCTCAGTGGAACAACCCCAACTCTCTCAGCCTGGCTCTATAGCAGAAGTGCTCCAGTCCTCAAACCATCTTTGTGGCCTCCTCTGCCCATGCTTCAACAGCTCCATGTCTTTTCTATCTTGAGAGCTCCAGAACAGGACACAGAGCTCCAGGTGGGGTTTCAGGAGAGCAGAGGGGGAGAATCATCTCCTTTGACCTACTGCTCAAGATGCTCTTCATGAAGCCCAGACTATGGTCAGTGTTCTGGGCTCTAAGTGCACATTTCCAGACTCTACTCTCTTGTGATTATGGTCACAGGAAAACCCAAACACATTTTTAAGAGCAGGCAATCTTTTGGTTTGGTTTTGTTTTTACCTGAACAGATGACACTGACATCCTCATCATGAACACACTCATGTTTGCCCCAGCCATCGTTCTCACAGTCCCAAAGCTGAGATTCACTTCCTTTACATTGCACATTACTCAGGAAGATGTCATCTGTGCCAGCGCCAAAGTAAGCCTCATCCAAGACTGAAACAGCTTCACCACAACCGAGCTGTTTGCACACAACGTTGCCACTTTCCGTCTCAAAATTATCATCACAGACTGTCCCCCATTTGCCATTGTAGTAGACTTCTACCCTCCCAGAGCATTTGTCCTCTCCATCTACCAAACGCAGTTTTTTCTCTGCAATTGAAGCAAAAAAGGATAGGTAAATATCTCTGTTTATTCTCAGAATGTCTAAACTTCTAACCTCTAAACTTGCCTCCCCATCCACGCAGGGATGGGCTGCCTGGTGTGTCCCCAGTACCCGGGGTTCACTGGGGAACACCTACAAGCTGGGCAGGGCAGGGAGACGGATAGAAGAACTGACACCAGGGGTTAATTCAGCTCTGTCCTCATGGTCTGCTGAATGCAGGACCTGACCTCTATCATGGTAGGTTGTTGTGGCTGTGCTGGTGGGATAACCAGCTCACCTCCAGATGGCTTCTGTAGCTCTGCAGATGTGTGGTTCATTCACATGCAGGAGCTTCCCTCACTATCTTAACTTTGGGTTTCAATGAGTGTTTTAGTCAATGTAAAAATTTCTTCCATGCAGTACCTGAGCCTCCGGTTTGATCCTCCTCTTCTGCACGTGCTGCAACAGATAAGAAAAAAATAAGTATTGATGTAAGATGTCACAATTCTGGGTATGATTTGTGTGTTAGTGCAAAGTGATGCCTGGTGTGTGGGTTGTCAGTGATACTGCAGGAGACCCTTTGCCACCCCTTCCCCACAAGGCTCTCTGTATTACTAATTCATTCTGTCTGTTATTTCTATTGCAAACATAAAAAAATTTCAGAGGCAGTACCTGGTTCAGCAAGGAGAGCAGCACTTAGCAGCAGCAGAAGCCAGGTGAGACGAGCTTGCCAGTCCATTGTGGTTGTAGCTGTCTGTTCAGCTGATGGCACCTTCAGAATTTATACTACATGGGTTCTGGTTTCCACCAAAGGTGTGTGCTCTGCAATTTGATCTTCCTTCCTGAATCTCTTCCAGCCCAATGCCAAGGCAATGATTTACTGAATATTTTCATTTCACAGGGTACATCCCGACATCCGGATAAGTAAATCCGGATTGCAGCAGCACTGGTTCTGGATTGGCTACTGAGATCTTCCCAAACATTGCCCAGGACACCTTTGTGGCCTTGCTTTGCTGATGTTGTTATTCCAGGAACCAGTGATTTACGTGTGGAGGTTGGGCTGTTTGGTAAGGATTCTCTTAAACCACTCTGAGAATTATGCCAAAAGAAGAATAGCATCCTGGAAATGTCAGGAAAGTCTCAGCCAAATTCTCTGTTTCTTATTCCTGCAAGGAGCAGTTTCTGTGCTTTTTCATATTCCTCTGACTCCTCTTTAACCTGGGACTGGATACCTCCATCATGGTTCAGCTCTGCAGTTCTCTCTCTCTCTTTCAGCCTGCAGAGCAATACTAGAGCTGCAAGAGAGGCTGGCCAAGGAGACTTTAGGAGATGGGTTTCTGGATCTCTGAAATGTTACACAGAAGAGGCCAGACACAACATATTTATCAGGTGAAGGGGAAAAACTAGCAACAGGTTTTTAATCCTCTGGACTGTAGGATGAGAGGGAGAAGATATTGCAGTGCCCATTTAAGTACACAGAAATCAAGACTGGGAAAAAGCATGAGAAATCATTCTGAAGAGAGAACATACAACAGCTTATGCTTGAGATTAACCTTTGCCATCTCTCTCCATGGTGGTTTTCCAGCTTAGGTGACTTGCAGGGAAAAAGAGAATTCCACCTACAAGGGGCATCTATACAGCTGGAAAGGATTTGCCTCTAGCAAAGCCATGGAGCCAGCAGAATCCCTCCAGCCACACAGTCTTCTTGGAATGAGGTGCTGATGACACCACCACCGTGGCCTCTGACACCCCAAAGGGTACCTCCAGCTCTACCTCTCTCTGTAGTGTCAGGGAGTAGATGGATCTCAGCTAGAGAGAGAAAAAAGCAAACCCAAATTGTTCTTAGCTGATTCAGAGATGAGCATCACCTCTCTCTTTCTGTGAAAGCTTTTTGTAATTTCTCAGCAGAGCAGGCTGTGTGGTATCTATGTTCTTACCTTCCCAGTGACTTCTTGAGCAAACAGAGTCATGTCAGGTATCCAAAGTCCTGGTTCTGTGTGTCTGTGTGAATGACTTGAATTCAGGGTCATTTCCTGAGCTAAGTGTGTTTAGAGAAGATCCTCATAAATATATTTCTGTGCACGTAGCTCTAAGCTGGGCCTGAACAGTATGGTATGTACCAGTTCTATTTCCTGGCAAGAATTAAATGGTTTTATGCAAACATTTTTCACCTTTGAATCCCAGGCTGGTTTGGGTTGGAAGGGACCTTAAAACTCACCCAGTCCCAAGCCCCCTGCCCCCTGCCATGGTCAGGGACACCTCCCCCAGCCCAGGTTGTTCTAAGCCCCATCCCAGCTGGGCTGAGACACTGCCAGGGATGGGGCAGCCACAGCTTCTCTGGGAAACCTGGGCCAGGGTCTTATAAGAAATACTTAGAGATTTTATATTAGATAAATATGTGAGGCCTTGGTCATAGACTGTATGGAATTGCAAAATATTCAAGCTGATTGGAGGTTTTACTTGGTAGACAAAGGCAAAGTCATATTAAGTCAGTTCTTGGAGTACTTGTGTACTTCAAGCAGGAAGTCCTGAATGCACAGGAACAGCTGTCCCTCTGTGCCAAAAGTCAAGCCAGGGGGGAAGACAACTGGTCTGGCTTAACAGGGAGGTATTAAAGGAGATTTGGCTAAAAAGGGAGCTTACAGACTACGGAAAAAAGTGATGGCTACTGAGGGAGAGTTTAGGAGTATAGTTTGGTCACATAGAAAGAAAATTAGAAGGCACACTTTGTACTCAATCTTGCCACTTCTGTTAAGATAACAAAATGTCTTTCTACAACTACATCAACAGCAAAAGGAGGGGCCGGGAAAACCTCCTTTATTTATTGGACATGGGGGGAAACATAGTTACCAAAGATGAGGAGAAGGCTGAGGTATATAACACTTTCTTTATCTCAGTTTGCAACAGTAAGACAGGATGTCCTGAGGGCAGCTGCTTCTGAGGCTTGTAGAGAGAAATAAGAAGCTGAGCAGTTCCCCTGTAATCCTGGAGGGAACAGTTTGTGTTCTGCTGACCCACTTGGATCCTCACAAGTCTATGGGACCAGACAGGATACACCCCAGGGTGATGAGGGACCTGGGGAAGAGCTCACCAAGCTGCCCTCCATCATTTACCAACAGTCCTGGCTCACTGGGGAGGTCCCAGAAGTTGGTGAATGTCACAGCAATTCACAGAAAGGGACAAAAGGAGGACCCAGGAAACTCCAGGTCTGTCAGCCTGACCTCAGTGCCTGGCAGGGTTATGGAGCAGATCATCCTGGGGGCAATCACACAGCACCTACAGGATGGACAAGGGATCAGACCCAGCCAGCACGGGGTTAGGAAGGGCAGGTCCTGTCTGACCAACCTGAGCGCCTTGATGAGGTCTGGTGGATGAGGGGAAGGCTGTGGATGGAGTCTACCTGGACTCCAGCAAAGCCTTTGACACTATCTCCCACAACATTCTCCTGAAAAAGCTGTCAGCCCAGGGCTCAGAGAGAGGCACTCTGTGCTGGGTTAGGAACTGCACCAGAGTGGTGCTGAATGGTGCTGCATCCAACTGGCAGCCATGGTGTCCCCCAGGGATCAGTGCTGGGCCCAGTTCTGTTTAATATCTTTATTGGTGATTTAGATAAGGGAATTGAGACCATCATTAGCACATTCACAGACGACACTAAGTTGGAAGGAGGGTGGATCAGCTGGAAGGCAGGAGGGCTCTGCAGAGGGACCTGGACAGACTGGAGAGTTGGGCTGATTCCAACGGGATGGGGTTCTGATGTAAGGGTTAATATAAAAATGTAATTGTGTAGGGGTCACACTGGCCTGATAAAAGCTAACATAGAATGCTTGTTTGACAGAAATCAAGAAATTGTTTAGGTAGTCATCACCTTACAAGGGAAATATATGTGCTGAACTGATAACTAGAGCAACCTTGAGATAAGAAACAGAGCACTTGGCTGAAGCCTGAAGAAATGGGCATGCCCAGAGAAGAAGAGGTGAAAAGTTTACCTGGAGAAAGATCTTTGCTTCATTTTTACTTCATCCCCATGACCCCCCATAGCCTCCAGGAGCCACTACGCAATCACAGGAGGGAGGAGATTATGAAAATGACCTCCTGAGACTAATTTTAATACAAAGCAGAAGTCGGTGATGCACATTTATCGGCGTATTGTGAAATCTGACGAATATGTAAAACTTCAGTGCATGTAACAAAAGCCTCATTGCAAAATCGGTGCTCAGGGATTCCAGAGGAATTATCCCCTCGTGCTCCCAGCACTGGATAAACATTCCCCTCTCTATAACTTTCCAAGCTGTAGGGTTATTTTTCTGCAAGTCATTTTTTGGTACCCTGGATGGGACACTGCTCCACCCAGCTGCAGGATCAATGGGGAAACAGACAACCACAGCACGTGCCCTGAGATTTCTCGGAGGGATTCTGCTCCTAAGCTCTCACCGCAGGGGTGGACAAGAACTGTGGATGAGGTTTATTTGATTATAAGCTACAGGGACCCATAAGTTATTAGGGACACCTATGCTGGGTCAAGGCTGCCGAGGTAGAGAAGCAGAGATGTCTTGTGCAAGGCAGAACTCATTGGGTAAATAGAGGGCCCAAGAGGGAACGGTGATGTCTAGGACCCAAAGAACCTGTTGATGACTACATAAGAGGAAGGAGAAGGGTAAGAAGAAACAACCAGCTGGTGGGATACTAAGTGGGATCCTAAGTGATGTAGTGCTCAGATAACACTGGTTACAAGTGGTGCTTGTCCTTGGATACATGTCACTTGGTGAGCTCAGGAAGCAGCACTGGGATGTCTATCTGTAAGGCAGCTCAAACTTTCTTAAATGCTCAGTGTTTGAGATATTTGGTACAATGGGGAAGAACTGTGAGAAGGAAACAAAATCTTGATGAGAAAAATCACCAAGATGATACAATTACTTTTTGTCACTGAGAGTATTTATTGAAGTTTAGGATTTTACAGATCCAAAGGATCTGAAATTAAGGAACAGAAGCACAGTAAGATTAAAATACCTTTTGATTTACACCCACCCTTATAATTTATTTTTTAGAAATTAGTAGCAGATGTGCAACACACCCACATGTAGAAATGATCAACATAGTGTTAGGTTAGAGGAAATGTGATTGGGGCTGTTATTATTTGGGGATGATGGCAAGAAGTGTGCTGCCACTTTCACTTGTGCTTCTTTTGCCTCAGACCCGACGCCTCCTGCTGCGCCGGGAAGAAGATCTGGAACGAGCAGCTGAGGAAGATCTGGAACGACCAGCTGAGAAAGATCTGGAACGGGCAGCTGAGTGGAGAGGAAATGAATTTTTTTGGTTGTGATGGTGTCCCATTAGCAGCTCATTACTCTCTCCTACAACTGACCCTGAGGTTACACAAGTGACCACTGCCTGTCCCTTCTCCCCTGGGAAGAGGGTGAGCTTGTTGTGATGCCCCGAGCTGTTTCTTTGCCTGCCAGAGCACCCTGGCATGGGCTGGCCAGCAGCCTGGCAGGATACAGGCAGCTCTTTTGTATGTATGTGTTTTTCCCTGGAATGGTGCAGATGTAGGGCAGCTCATCCCCTTGACCCTCACCCCAAGGATGGTTTGGCTGCCAGCCCCTGTTAGCAGCAGTGTGTGGTCCCCAGGCTCTCTGCCTGCTCCTGACCTCTCCCACTTCCCCTTTTCTTCTCTCTCCAGATCCCCCCTGCCCCTGAACTGCCAGGCTTTCCCAGCTCCCATCTCTTACCCACCATGTCCTGTGCTTAGGAAGAGAAGTCATTAAAATCCAGAAAGAATGAGAACACCTTACCTGCTTTTCCAGAACGTGAGCGTGATTTGGTATTGAATTTTGCTGAGGGAAAAAAACCCGAAACAACTTAAGAGGTGAGACTGAATAAGGAAAATGTGTGCTTTTATGTGATTCTTTAGTTAATAGGAATGTGTGTAATCAAGAATTGTATGTAATAGATAAATGAAATACTAATTAGTAGCCAGTTGTTTTAATTACTAAATTAATTATTCAATTAATTAAGAATGAGAAATCCTTACCTCGGGACTTAGAACGTTGACGTGATTTAACACGGAATTTTACTGAGGGGAAAATAAAGCAACATAAAGGTGAGACTGAATAAGGCAAACATATGAATTCATATAATGAATGAATGAATTAATTATTAATAAGAATAGCTTACCTTTTTTTACAAGACGTGCACGTGGTTTGAAACGGGACTTTACTGAGGGAAAAAAGCCAAAAATAATGTAAGACATGAGATTGAATAAGGAAAATGTATGCATTTATGTGATTGAGTGATGCATTGATTATCCAGAATGTCTGTAGTCCAGAAATTTAGGTTCTCAATTAATAATTAATAATAGTTAATAGTTTTAGTTAATGAAGGATAAATTAACCAACCAACTAATTAATTAAGAATGAAAATATGTTACCTGCTTTGATGGGAAATATGACTGATTTGGACAGTTGTTTTACTGAGAGAAAAAAACCCAAACAAGAACATAAAATGTGAGACTAAGTAAGCAAAATGTGTGCTTTTATATAATTAATAATTGAAGTAATTAAGACTGAGAATACTTTACCTTTCTTCTTACGAAATAGGCGAGGCTTGCGAACACGTTTTACTGATGGGGAAAAAACCCAAACAATTACTTAAGATGTGAGACTGAACAAGCAAAATGTGTGCTTTTCTGTAATAAGTGAACTAATTAATAAGAATATGTGTAATCAAGAATGTATGTAATAGATAAATGAATTCTTATTAATAGTTAATTATTTTAATGAATAAATTTATTAGTCAATGAATTACTAATGAATAATGAGAAACCTTACCTTTGAATACAGGAATTGGTTTGGGAATGGGCTTTACTGAAGGGAAAAATAAACAACATAGTGAGACTGAGTAAGAATAATCTGTGCTTTTATGTAATCAATTAATTAATTAATTTAGAATAAGAATGCCTTACCTACGTATACAGGACTTATAACTAGTATGGGTTGGTTTTTTACTGAGGAAAAAAAACACAATGTAAGATGAGATTGAATAAGGAAAATGTATGCATTTATGGGATTGATTCATTAATAAGAATGTAGTTAAGAATATTAAGTGATCAATTAATTGTTATTAATAGTTAATATTTTTATTCATTGAAGGATTAATAACCAACCAATTAATTAATTAAGAATGAAAATATGTTACCTGCTTTGATAGGAAATTTGCGAGGTCTGCGACGGAATTTTACTGATGGGATAAAACAGAAACAACAACAATATAAAAAGTGAGACTGAATAAGCAAAATGTGTACTTTTATGTAATTAATAAATTAAGTATTTCAGAATAAGAATACGTTACCTATCTTCTTACGAATGAGGCGGTACTTGCGATGGCGTTTTGCTGATGGGAAAAAACCCAAACAATAACAGAGGATATGAGACTGAATGATGAAAATGTGTGCTTTTCTGTAATCAATCAAGTAATTTATAATGAATGGGTATAATCGAGCATCTTATGTAATAGATAAATTAATTATTAATTGTTATTTATTTTAATTAATTTTTTAAATCCGTGAATTACTAATTAAGAATGAGAAAACGTCAGAAGTTAATACCTTTTTTTTTTTCTTTTGTGGACTTCTTTTGGGCTGTCAAAGAGAAAGTAAAACCAAATATCAGTAACTGTTACATGAGGTGTGAGCAAAGCAAAGACCATTAATGGAGAGGGAACCAGCAGTTCACCCCAGGGTCACACATACCTGCTGTTGTAGTCTTCTTTGTCGTGGTTTTTTTAGGGGCTGGATGAGACAGGAGAGAAAAAAAAGTTGCAAGTTAGTCCTAGTCCCTTCACAGGGTACAGATAACAGAGTACAAATAACAAAGGTTCACACCTAACACCCCTGAGTCAGCTTCCAGCTGGGATGCACCCCAGGAAGGTTACAGGGAGCCTGGCTTGTTAGGAGTGACAGGATGAAGAGGAATCTGAATCCATGCAGGTGTAGTGTGCCTGCCCCAGTGCTTTTGTTAGTGCAAGTTTTTCTCCTGCATCCACCCCAAGACCCTCTCCTCCTCATTTTTCATGGAAGCCAAGGGAGAGGTGACTGGGATGGTCCCTGAAGCTCATGGGTAAATCTATCAAGTTATACCCAGTGAGGAGATGGGGAGCCAGTCAAGACCTGGTCAGAGCTTGGGCAGAGATCTGAGCATGCAAGCAGAGACACTGTTACTTACCAGTGGTAGTGTCGTCTTCTTCAGCATAAGCATAGTCTTCAACTGTGAAAAAGAAGAAATGAAATTAAATATTTTATTTATTTTAAATTAAGATTATCCTGAGACCCTAGGGAGCATCCTCAGCTGCTGGCAATCTCACACAAACACTTTTGATTAACATCCAATACTGGTGTCATGGTATGGTCCCCAAATATAATGTAGATTCATGGGCTGGGACACCTTCTGTCAGACCAGGTTCCTCCAAGTCACATCCAACCTGGCCTTGAACATTGACAGAGGTCAGGTAGCCACAGATTCTCTGGGCAACATGGGCCAGAGTCTCACCACGCTCACGGCAAAGACTTCATTCCAAATATTCATTCCAACCCTTATCTGAAGGTGGGAACCAGCAGTTCACTAAGGATCACACATACCTACACTTAAAAGTTTGTGCTTTCTGCAGGTTGGTCCTGGTCCCTGCACAGGGTATGTGTGAGGTACCCATTGAAGATAAGAAAATTTCAACCCAACCCCACTGAGTCAGCTTCCAGCTGGGATGCAGCCCCGGAAGATTAAAGAGAACTTCACTTCTTAGGAGTGAGATGATGGAGATGAAATCGGAATCCATGCAGGTGTAGTGTGCCTGCCCCAGTGCATTTGTCAGTGCAAGTATTTCTCCTGCAGCAATCCCAAGACACTTTTCCTACTTTATTGTGCATGGAAGCCAAGGGAGAAGTGATTGGGATGGTCCCTGAAGTTCATGCATAAATCTATGAAGTTATTCACGGAGAGGTGTCAGGGAGCCAGTCAACACATGGTTAGAGTTTTGGCAGAGAACAGAGCATGAAATTCAGAGTAACTGTGTGTTACTTACAGGGGGTAGTCTCTTCTGGTTCAGAAGCTGTGAGAAAGAAGACATGAAATTAAATATTATCTTCATTTCAAGTGGAGATTTTTGCTCCCTGATGCATAGCAATTACGTTAGCTTCTTGCAATACCAACAAAGTCTTTACTGTAATATCCAATAATGGTGTTGGGATTGGTTTGTATTAGAAGGGACTTAAATATAGTTCAATTCAATGGGCAGGGACAGCTTCTCCCAAACAAGGTTCCTCCAATCCCCACCCAACCTGGTCTTGAAAACCTGAAGGAATGGGTAAGCCACAGTTTGTCTGAGGAGCCAGGGCCAGTGTCAGAGTCTCAGCCCCCTCACAGCAAATAATTTCTTTCTAAAATGTCCTCTAAATCTCCCCCCTTCCATATTTAATCTCTTATCTCCTGCAGGAAACATCAGTTCCCTCCCAGGGTGACACATACCTGCAGTTGTAGTTGTTGTTCTTTTTGTAGTGGCTGGAAGAGCCAGGAGAGAAAACAAACGTGCAGGTTAGTGCTGGTCCCTGCCCAGGGCACGAGTGAGATACCCGAAATGGGTAACAAATTGTAAAGCATGACTGGGTCATGGCACAGCTTATCTGAGCAACGTGGTCCAAGGTCTAAACACTACCACAGCAAAAAATTTCTTCCTAATATCTCACGTAAGTCCCCCCTCTTCCACGTTTAATCCATTATCTGTGGAGGGAACCAGCAGTTCCCCTCCAGGGTCACACATACCTGCTGTTGTAGTTGTTGTTGTTTTTGTAGTGGCTGGGAAAGACAGGAGAGAAAAAAACCTGCAGGTTAGTGCTGGTCCCTGCACAGGGTACATGTGAGGTACCCATTATATATAACAAAGGTTTAAACCGTGAAAGGGTCGTGGCACTGTTTATCTGGGAAATATGGACCAGGGTCTAACCACAATCATAACAAAGAATTTCTTCCCAATATCCCATCTAAATCTCCCCTCTTCCAGATTTCACTTACTGTTTCCTGAAGTAACCAGCAGTTCCCCCCCGGGGTCACACATACCTGCTGTTGTAGTCGTGGTTGTTTTTGTAGTGGCTGGAGAAGACAGGAGAGAAAACAAACCTGCAGGTTAGTGCTGGTCCATGAACAGGGTACATGTGAGGTACCCATTTCAGATAACAAATTTCAATCCATGAATGGGTCATGGCACTGTTTTTCTGGGAATCCTGGTCCAGAGCCTCACCACCCTCACAGCAAAGAATTTTTTCCCAATATCTCATCTGAATCTCTTTCCAATTTAATCCATTATCTTTTGGAAGGAACCAGCAGTTCACCCCGAGGGTCACACATACCTGCTGTGGTAGTTGTCGTTGTTTTTTTTGTTGTAGCTGGAAGAGACAGGAGAGAAAACAAACGTGCAGGTTAGTGCTGGTCCCTTCACATGGGACATGTGAGGTACTCATTATTGACAAGAAATGTTCAAATAATGAATAGAGCATGCCACTGCTTCTCTGGAAACTATGGTCCAGGGTTTAACCACAATCACAGCAAAGAATTTCTTCCCAATATCTCATCTAAATCTCTCCTCTTCCAGATTTAATCCATTATCTCTTGGAGAGAACAATCAGTTCACCCCCCAGGTCACACATACCTGCTGTTGTAGTCGTAGTCTTTTTCTTTTTTGTAGTGGCTGGAAGAGACAGGAGATAAAACAAACGTGCAGGTTAGTGCTGGTCTCTGCACAGGGCACGAGTGAGTTACCCAAAATGGGTAACAAATCTTAAACCATGAGTGGGTCATGGTACTACTTATCTGAGCAACATGGTCCAGGGACTAACCACTACCACAGCAAAGAATTTTTTCCCAATAACTCATCTAAATCTAACCTCTTCCAGATTTAATCCAGTTAATCTATTATCTGTTGGAGGGAACAAGCAGTTCCATCGCAGGGTCACACATACCTGCTGTTGTAGTTGTAGTTGATTTTTTTGTAGTGGCTGTAAGAGACAGGAGAGAAAACAAACCTATAGGTTAGTGCTGGTCCCTGTACAGGGCACATATGTTGTCCTCATTATAGATAAGAAATGTCCAAATATTGAATGGGTCATGCCACTGCTTCTCTCTGCAACATGGCCAGGGTCTCATCACCCTAGCAGCAAAGAAATACTTCCCAATACCTCATCTGAATCTCCACTATTCAAGATTTAGTCCATTATCTCCCTGAAGGAACCAGCACTTCTCCCCCTGGTCACACATACCTGCTGTTGTAGTCGTTGTTGTTTTTTTTGTAGTGGCTGGAAGAGATAGGAGAGAAAACAAACCTGCAGGTTAGTGCTGTTCCTTGAACAGGGTACATGTGAGGTACCCATTACAGATAACAACTGTTCAAACCATGAATGCGTCATGGCACCGCTTTTCTGGGAAATATGGTCCAGGGTCTAACCACAATCATAGCAAAGAATTTCTTCCCAATATCTCATCTATATCTCCCTTTTTCCAGATTTCATCTACTAGTAGATTTCATAGTAGATTTCATCTACTATCTCCTGAATGAACCATCAGTTTCCCCCCAGTCACACATACCTGCTGTTGTGGTCGTGGTTGTTTTTTTCGTAGTGGCTGGAAGAGACAGGAGAGAAAACAAACCTGCAGGTTAGTGCTGGTCCCTGCAGAGGGCACATGTGAGATACTCATTATAGACAAGAAATTTCAAATCACGAATGGGACACGCCACAGTTTATCTTGGTACCCACATCAAGGATCAAACCACCCTCACAGCAAAGATTTTCTTCCTAATATGCCATGAAAATCTCCCCTCTTACAGACTGAATCCATTATCTCTTGGAGGGAACCAGCAGTTCCCCCAGAGGTCACACATACCTGCTGTTGTAGTCGTGGTTGTTTTTTTTGTAGTGGCTGTATGAGACAGGAGAGAAAACAAAACTACAGGTTAGTGCTGGTCCCTCTAAAAGGGTGTGTGTGTGCTACCCATTACAGCACACACTGTAAACTTTAAACTATGAATGGGTCATGCCACTGCTTCTCTCCACAACCTGGTCCAAGATGTAACCATCATTGCAGCAAAGAATTCCTTCCTAATACCTCATCTCAATCTCCACTATTCAAGATTTAAACTATTATCTCCTGAAAAAACCCAGCACTTCCCTCCCACATCACACATACCTGCTGTTGTAGTGGTTGTTTTTTTTTTGGTAGTGGCTGGAAGAGACAGGAGAGAAAACAAACATGCAGGTTAGTGCTGGTCCACGAACAGGGTACATGTGAGGTACCCATTATAGATAACAACTGTTCAAACCATGAATGGCTCATGCCACTGCTTTTCTGGGAAACATGATCCACGGTCTAAACTCAATCACAGAAAAGAATTTCTTCCTACTACCTCATCTAAATCTCCCCTCTTTCAGATTTCATCTACTATCTCCTGAATGAACCAGCAGTTTTTCTCCTAGATCACACATACCTGCTGTTGTAGTTGTGGTTGTTTTTGTAGTGGCTGGAAGAGACAGGAGAGAAAATAAACGTGCAGGTTAGACCTGGTCTCAGCACCTGTCACATCTGAGGTTCTCATTATAGACAAGAAATATACAAATCATGAATGGGTCATGACACAGCTTATCTGATCAAAACGGTCTGGGATGTAACCACAATCACAGCAAAGAATTTTTTCCCAATATCTCAACTAAGTCTCCACTCTTCCAGATTTAATCCATTATCTGTTGGAGGGAAGAAACAGCTCCCCCCCAGAGTCACACATACCTGCTGTTGTAGTAGTGGTTGTTTTTTCTGTAGTGGCTGGAAGAGACAGGAGAGAAAACAAACCTGCAGGTTAGTCCTGGTCACTTCACAGGGCACGAGTGTGAAACTTGTTACAGATAACAAACTTTAAACTATGAATGGGTCATGATATTGCTAATCTGAGCAATGTGGTCCAGGGTCTAAACTCAATCAAACAGCAAATAATTTCTTTCTAAAATGTCATCTACATCTCCCCTTTTACAGATTTACTGTATTATGCCCTGGAGAATCTAGGAGTTTCCCCCCAGGGTCACACATACCTGCTGTTGTAGTCGTGGTTGTTTTTGTAGTGGCTGGAAGAGACAGGAGAGAAAACAAACCTGCAGGTTAGTGCTGGTCCCTGCACATGGCACAAGTGAGGTACTCATTATAAACAAGAAATGTCCAAATCATAAATGGGACATGCCACTGCTTTTCTTGGTATCCTGATCTACGATCAAAGCATCCTCACAGCATAAAATTTCTCCATAATTAATCATATAAATCTCTTCTGTCTTCCAGATTTAATCCATTATCTGTTGGAGGGAACCAGTAGTTCTCCCCTAGGGTCACACATACCTGCTGTTGTAGTCGTGGTTGTTTTTTCTGTAGTGGCTGGAAGACACAGGAGAGAAAAAAAACCTGCAGGTTAGTGCTGGTCCCTGCACACGGCACATGTGAGGTTCTCATTATAGACAAGAAACGTCCAAATCATGAAAGGGTCATGACACATTTTATATGAACAAAATGGTTGAGGGTATAACTGCAGTCACAGCAAAGGCTTCCTTCCCAATATCTCATCCAAATATCCCATCTTCCAAATTTAAGCCATTAATGCATGGAGGAAATGAGCAGTTAATCCCAGGGTCACACATACCTGCTGTTGTAGTCGTCGTTGTTGTCGTTGTCGTCGTCGTTGTGGTTTCTGCAGGGGCTGGATGAGACAGGAGAGAAAACAAAACTTCAGGTTATTCCTGGTCCTTGCACAGGATGCATGTTAAAATCTCATAAATGATAACAAAGCTTAAACTATGAATGTGTCATGCCACTGCTTCTCTGAGAAACCTGGTCCAGGGTCTCATTGCCCTCACAGCAAAGACTTTCTTTCTAAAATGTCATCTAAGTCTCCCCTCTTTCAGATTTAATCCATTATCTGTTGGAGGGAACCAGCAGTTGCCCCAGAGGGTCACACATACCTGCTGTTGTAGTTGTTGTTGTGCTTCCTGCAGAGGCTGAATGAGACAGGAGAGAAAAAAAACCTGCAGGTTAGTGCTGGTCCCTGCACAGAGGACATGTATGATACCCATTACAGGTAACAAATATTAAACCATGAAGGGATATGCCCCTGCTTCTCTCGGAAACATGGTCCAGGATAGCACCATAATCACAGCAAGCTATTTCTTCCCAATATCTCATCTAAATCTCCCCTCTTCCAGATTTCAGCCATTAAGTCATGGAGGGAACCAGCAGTTCACCCCAGGGTCACACATACCTTCTGTTGTAGTCGTCGTTGTCGTCGTTGTTGTGGTTCCTGCAGGGGCTGGATGAGACAGGAAAGAAAACAAACCTGCAGGTTAGTGCTGGTCACTGAATGGGGTACATGTTAGGTACCCATTACAGGCAAGAAAATTTCAAACCAAACCCTGCTCAGTAAGCTTCCAGCTGGAGTGCACCCCGGGAAGGCTACAGGGAGCCTGGTTTGTTAGGAATGAGATGATGGAGAGCAAATTTGAATCCACGCACGAGTACTGTGACTGCCCCAGTGTTTTTTTCAAAGCAAGTATTTCTCCTGCATCAACCCCAAGACCCTTTTTCTCCTTGATTAGGCATGGAAACCAAGTGACAGATGATTGGGATGGTCCCTGAAACTTATGGGTAAATTCATGAAGTTATACCCAGTGAGGAGATGTGGAGCCAGTCAAGACCTGGTCAGAGCTTGGGCAGACAACTGAGCATGCAAGCCAGAGACACTGTGTGTTACCTACCGGTGGTAGCGTCTTCTCCTTCAGCATAGTCTTCATCCGAGAAAAAGAAGAGATTTAATTAGGTATTTCCTTTCTTTTAAATGAAGACTTTTACTTCAGAGTACTAGGGAGCATCCTCAGCTGTCTGCAATATTACACAAATCCTTTTGTTTAGCATCCAATACTGGTGTCATGGAATGTTTTGTGTGGGAGGCACCTTAAATGTAATTTAGTGCCTTGGGCAGGGACACCTTCTATCAGACCAGGCTGATCCAGGCCACACCCAACCTGGTCTTGAGCTCTTCTAGGGATTGGGCAACCCCAGGTTCTCTGGGCAGCCTGGAAAAGGGTCTCACCATACACAAAAGGCTTCATTCCAGAGCTCATCTAAATTGCCCCTCTTCCAGATTTAAACCCTTATCTGAAGGAGGGAACCAGCATTCCACTCCCAGAATTGCACATACCTACTCTTAAAGGGTTGTGTTTTCTGCAGGTTAGTCCTGGTCCCTGAACAGAGTATGTTTGTGGTACCCATTACAGATTAGAAAACCTCAAACCCAAACCCGACTGAGTCAGCTTCAAGCTGAGAGGCACCCTGAGAAGACTGAAGGGAACCTGACTTGTTAAGAGTGAGGTGACGGAGAGGAAATCTGAATCCATGCAGGTGTAGTGTGCCTGCCCCAGTGCTTTTGTCAGTGCAAGTATTTCTCCTGTGCCAACCCCAAGCCCCTTTCCCTCCTTTATTGTGCATGAAAGCCGAGGGAGAGGTGATTGGGATGTCCCTGAAACTCATGGGTAGATCCATGATGATAACAACACAAAGAGGAGATGGGGAGCCAGTCAAGACCTGGTCAGAGCTTGGGCAGATAGCTGAGCATGCAAGCCAGAGACACTGTGTGTTACTTACCAGAGGTGGTGTCATCTTCATCAGAATAAACATAGTCTTTGTGAGAAAAAAGATTTGAAATTAAACATTGTCCTCATTTCAAACTGAGTTTCCATTTTTGTTATTACTCCTGCTATCCCCCATTTTTGGTTCTACGTATTGTTCTTAGCTGATTGTCTCTGACAAATAATTACAATGAATAATTAAGAAATTGTATAAAGTTTTTTTAATTAGGAGACCCCACAACATGTCTGGGCAGCCTGTGCCAGTGATCCACCACCCTCACATTAAAGAAGTTTATCTTGATGTTCAAACAGAACATCCTATTTTCCACCATTATTCCTTGTCCTATTACTGAGCATCTTTCTCTAGAAACCCAACCCTCAGATATTTATAGACATTGCTAAGTTCTAATGTCCTCAGGCTTTTTGCAAAGAATCACCATTTTATGGTTGATGAGAAACACAGACTGGGAAAATGGGGAAATTCATAGATGAAGCATTAACTGCAGCATTTCTTGATATCTCCACTGATGTTCCCTCCTAACCAATATTTCAGCCAGGTTTCTCTAACACCCTGAACATTGTGCTCATGCCCTTTTCCTGTCTGCAGCATGGTTGCAATTTCCACTGACCCCTGTTCCTCTGGGATTGCCTTGGAATTGGAGGAGAAATCTGTGCTAGGAGAGGAGGCTGCTAGGAGGAGAAATTGAATGTCTGAAAGTCACAATGAAAAGCACAAGTGTGATCTGAGGAGCTTGTGACTTGCTCTAGGTTAAAAAAGATGCAGGTAAGAGTGCCTCAGGTGAGCCAATTGTAAAGATCTCACCATACATACATGGAGACTTGATATCAGCAGGTAGACCTAATCATGTGCCTGTTCCCCTCCCACCACATTTTCCTATGAAAATGAAGATGATTTTGGCTATCACCTTTTACGGTTGTGTTTTCCTCATTGTCATCAGCAGTAGTAGCTGGGGATTCTGTGGTATCTGTCTCATCATCAGTGTAGTCACAGGGAGATGGTTCAGCAGTAGTATTTGAGTTCATTGAGGACTCTGGAAGGCAGAGGAAATAAATTATTAGAGAACTTTAAGAATGGTCATGAGAACTGGGACAATGGTGAAATCACTCAAACGTTTGATTTTGTGCAGCACTGGGTTGGTGCTTCTTCTTGTCACCATTTTCAGACTCAGTGCTTGCTGTTACCAATCTTTGTGTTTTGTCCAGAACTTTGTTTTGTTCCTCAACGACACAAAACAGCTTAGATACAAAAAACCTCCGCGTGCAGTGAGTTCATGTCTACTCTGATTTAATGGACTTAAAAAATGGTTTGGGTTGGAAGGGACCTTCAAGATCATCCACTTCCATCCCTACTGCCATGGGGTTCCAACCTCCCAGTAGACCAGGTTGCTCCAAGCCCCATCCCACCCTGTCCTTGAAGCCACAACTTGTCTGGGCAATAAGGGCCAATGTCCCACCACAGTCACATTGAAGAATTTCTTCATAATAATCAGTCTAAATCTCCCTTCTTCCTACTTAAATCCACATCTTTGTGGCCTCCTCTGCACATGCTTCAACAGCTCCATGTCTTTTCTATCTTGAGAGCTCCAGAACAGGACACAGAGCTCCAGGTGGGGTTTCAGGAGAGCAGAGGGGGAGAATCATCTCCTTTGACCTCCTGCTCAGGATGCTCTTCATGAAGCCCAGACCATGGTCAGTGTTCTGGGCTCCAAGTGCACATTTCCAGACTCTACTCTCTTGTGATTATGGTCACAGGAAAACCCAAACACATTTTTAAGAGCAGACAATCTTTTGGTTTGGTTTTGCTTTTTTACCTGAACAGATGACACTGACATCCTCGTCATGATTACAGTCATGTTTGCTCCAGCCATCGTTCTGACAATCCCAAAGCTGAGATTCACTTCCTTGACACTGCACATTATTCAGGAAGATGTCATCTGTGCCAGGGCCAAAGTAAGCCTCATCCAAGACTGAAACAACTTCACCACAACCGAGCTGCTTGCACACAACATTGCCACTTTCTGTAGCAAAGTTATCATCACAGACTGTCCCCCATTTGCCATCATGGAAGACTTCCACCCTCCCAGAGCATTGGTCCTCTCCATCTACCAAACGCAGTTTTGTCTCTGAAATTTAAACAAAAAATGAATGGGTAAACATCTCAGTTTGTTTATTCTCAGAATGTCTAAACTTCTAACCTCTAAACTTGCCTCCCCATCCATGCAGGGATGGGCTACCTAATGTGTTCCCGGTACCCGGGGTTCACTGGGGAACACCTACAAGCAGGGCAGGGCAGGGAGATGGACAGAAGAACTGACACCAGGGGTAAATTCAGCTCTGTCCTCATGGTCTGCTGAATGCAGGACCTGACCTCTATCATGGTAGGTTGTTGTGGCTGTGCTGGTGGGATAACCAGCTCACCTCCAGATGGCTTCTGTAGCTCTGCAGATGTGTGGTTCATTCACATGCAGGAGCTTCCCTCACTCTCTTACCTTTTTCTTTGTATACGTATTTTTTCACATATTTATATTTGACCACTTTTTTGTCTGAGCATTCCTTTGAATATTCCTCTTCTGCACATGCTGCAACAAATAAGAAAAAAATAAATATTGATGTAAGATGTCACAATTCTGGGTATGATTTGTGTGTTAGTGTGAGGTGATGCCCGGTGTGTGGGTTGTCAGTGATACTGCAGGAGAACCTTTGCCACCCCTTCCCCACAAAGCTCTCTGTATTACTAATTCATTCTGTCTGTTAGTGTAACTACAAACATTAAAAAAAAATCAGAGGCAGTACCTGGTTCAGCAAGGAGAGCAGCACTTAGCAGCAGCAGCAGCCAGGTGAGACGAGCTTGCCAGTCCATTGTCGATGTAGCTGTGTTTTCACCTAATGGAACCTTCATAATTTATACTACATGGGTTCTGGTTTCCACCAAAGGTGTGTGCTCTGCAATTTGATCTTCCTTCCTGAATCTCTTCCAGCCCAATGCCAAGGCAATGATTTACTGAATATTTTCATTTCACAGGGTACATCCCGACATCCGGATAAGTAAATCCGGATCGCAGCAGCGCTGGTTCTGGATTGGTTACTGAGATCTTCCCAAACATTGCCCAAGACACCTTTGTGGCCTTGCTTTGCTGATGTTGTTATTCCAGGAACCAGTGATTTACGTGTGGAGGTTGGGCTGTTTGGTAAGGATTCTCATACACCCAGTCAAGTGACTTTCCAATTTACAACTGTATTAAATAAACACTCTGAGAATTATGCCAAAAGAAGAATAGCATCCTGGAAATGTCAGGAAAGTCTCAGCTAAATTCTCTGTTCTTATTCCTGCAAAGAGCTGTTTCTGTGCTTTTTCATATTCCTCTGATTCGTCTTTAACCTGGGACCTTTAACCAAACCTCCAGCATGGTTCAGCTCTGCAGTTCTCTCTCTCTGTCTCTTGCAGCCTGCAGAGCAATACAAGAGCTGTAAGAAAAGTTGGCCAAGGTTTGGTTGGGTGAACATCATTTTTTGGGGTGTAACCAAGGAAATGAGTGAGAAGGAGGAAGAGAGGGGCAGAGGGTGCTAAAGTTAGCTAAAACTGTGCAGGTGAAGGAGTGTGCAGGTAACACCTGTGGGGCATGAGCAGCTGCCAGGCCCTGTTCTGAGGAAGAGAGGAGAGACTGAAGTCATGGGGCCCTATGGAGTGATCTACACTGCTGTGCTGTGACCCCCAAGGTGGGTTGTTTTGGATCAAACAAGAGAGAGACTGACGAAGTGGAGCTTTTTCCTGACAGGACTTAGGGGATTTCTAGTGAAATAGTTTTGTGCTGAAAGTTAGGAGTCAAGCTTTCCCCATGAAGTGAAGTTTTGCTGCATGGGAAAATACATTCCTCTGTGCAAATAGTTTTTTTCTCACCTGTTTGTAAACATATAAGAAAACACAGTTTAAAGGACTAAAATCAGTAGGAAAATGCAAAGGTGTTCTGGAGGCTCCCACCACTGGAGGGCATCCAGGCATGGTCCAAAGATCTCTGGATAAGAGGATCCAACACCACGGTGCTTCTCTAGGGTCCATGAAGAGGCCTCCACTTCGGCAAACAGCTCTGAGTAAGCACTAAAAGAGCAGATATGTACAAGAGGCAGTTACAAAGAGCAAGACAGTGGTTTCCATTCCTCACTTGTCTCCTGCCAAGGTCCAAGGATATGTCTCTGCCCAAGTGGAGGTCAGGAAGAGCCCTGGGCCACCATGGGCACTCCTCTCTTTGATCTTCCCATGCAGCTCTTCACCCGTTTATCCTTAAAAGAGGATTCAGACCATGACACCTGGGAGCTCAATGGAGCAGCCTGCTGAAACCTGGATCCTCACACGAGTGAACTCGCCTGGGATGCAGTCTCCCTTATTGGAACAATGTTCTCAACTAGATATTGGGAGTCTTCACATCTTAGTTTTTTCCCCTTCCTCGTGACTCCAGAGTAAGTCCCAGCTCTGTCACTCCCAAAGGATGTTTAAGTTGCATGTCCACAATTATGCTACTTTTGATAACCTTCCTTGGAGAGGAAATAAAACATTTGGGGTTAAATTGTGTGGAATCTTCTAGACCTCCTTTGAAAGCCTCATTAATTATCAGGTTCCTAAAGGGGAAATATGATATTTCTGCTTCAAGACTGGAAATGCACAGTGAAGCGATTTGGGGCCAGGGAGAAGGTATAAAGGTTTGGCCATGTTTCTCTTTCTCCTTGTAGATTAAATTAATGTTTTCACTTCCCAAGTTGAACCTGTCTGTTTTTTGCCTGTTACTTTCATTGGGGAATGCAAACCTCCCTGTCCTTGTCTCCATTAAGGAACCTTTAGGTGGGTTTTCTCCTCCCTGTCCCATGGTGGGGGGGAGGTGAGTGAGCAGAGCCCTGGTTGGTACCAGCTGGGCCCAAACCCTGACAGCAGCTTTGCTGTGCTCTCTCTCTTTCCCTCCGTGGACTGTTCTGTAGCTCCCCAGGAGCAGCCCTGCAGCTGGGCTTCATTTTCCTACCCACTGTTAATCAGGGAAATTAATGTGGGTATGAGCACAGAATGGTGATCTCAAATCAAGGAGCTGATGACTTCAAAAAATATGGTTCCAGACTTGCTAAACCAGAGAGGAAGGGCTGTCTTGGCATTCACTCATTACCAAAAGCTTTTCCTTTCATGGATGTACCTGGTTCATTGGTTTATTTGAAATCCACATCACTCTGCAGCAGAGATCCATCTACAAAGAGAGAGTTTTTTTCTTTCTTTCAAACCCACACCTGACTGGTCTCATTCCAGGCCACTAAGCTATTGTACTGGAAGAAAATACTTCACATTAACTCTCCTCAAACATTTACAGAACTCTAGCACCTCCTCACTTCCCTACTTATGTCTTTTCTGACCTCAAATGCTTCAATCCATTTTCCTATTATCTGGAAGCCATTCTAAACTTCTGATCATCTTTGCTGGTGTTCTCTGAAGCTCTTCCAGTTAAGCAGTGCCCTTTCAGAGTTGGAGGACCAGAACAGTCAGCAGCAGTAAATCCTATACATGGCCCTGACCTTTAGAACTAAATTCAATGATCTTTGGAAAAACAGAGCAAGGGGATGACAGGAGTGTTGAAGTGCATTTGGTGACAACCTTGCAGAACAGAATTGCTGAGGTGTCCCGTGTCACCTGGCATTTCCAGTTTTGCCATTGGCTTTATCTGTGATGTGTTCCTGAACTCCCCTTTTCTCTGGCACTAGGCAAACAAAGACTTAAAGTGTTTTCTGATTTTCTTTTCTATTTGATTCTTCAGGTTTTGTGAACTGAAATAACAGAAATTAAAAGAAACCAACAAAATAACATTTTGCATGTCTGGTTCCAAATGAACTGTCTCAGGGTCTTTGCAATAGTGGAGGATAAAATATAATTGCAAAAAGAGTTATGAGATGCTTGCAAGTGGTTCTTTGCTGCTGCTCTCTTCCAGTAGATGAACCAGGCTGTGGGGCTTTGCTTCATGACCTCAGAAAAGCATCACAGATTGACCTGAATGCAAACACAAACTGCATCTGGCAGATTCAGAAGAATGCAAATCAAACCAATTGGCTCATCTTCTCCCATTTTCAGTAAGTGTTTCCTCCAGATGCTTTTGTGCCATTCCCTCCCATTAGAATATGGCACAAAAAAATGTCACCTCCAAGTAGTTCTCAGGACTGAACCTGTGTTGTGGACTCCAAGCTTAGGAGTCCAAAGTTCTCATTGCTTTTTGTTTCTTTTTTCCCCAATAAATTTGCTCCTTCTTCAAGCTGTGAAACAGAAAGTGTAAAAGTATATGATGGCCCTTCAACTAATTCTCCTCTTCTTGGACAAGTGTGTAACAACAATGATGCAGTCCCAGTACTTCAGTCATCTTCAAGCAGTTTAACTTTCCTCATAACAACAAACTCTGTGGCTTCTGCACAAAACTTCCTTGTCTTCTATTACTTCATTTCACCAGAAGCCAGTAATTCATTCAATACTATTTGAATCACAGCATTAAAAGAAACTTTTGCTGCAATTAGAGACTATCAATAGAATCTTTAACTAGCCTCAGATCCTCAGGACCCAGAGAATGGCGTGTGTATGGGAAATCAGTGAAAGGAAAGAGGCACCAAAAGAGTAATGCACTTGCAGACAACCTAACAAGTTAAATTTTACAGAAAAATTATCACAATGAAGGCATTATGGGGCTCTGCTTCTACTTGTAGACTTCTACTAAATTTATTCATCTTTAAAATATTACATAGCATTTACCCAGAAAGAGACTACGACCATTTAGCCAGAACTCCTGCCTGACAAGTCACAGAAGTCAGTGAGGGGTTTCATTCAACAAGCACCTTCCTTCATGTCCTTAAAAATCAAGCTCTTAAAATCTTTGATTTTATAGAGAATTTACCACATCCTAGTTCATGCTGCTTCAGTTTTTCAAGGCCAGTCTTTCACTGATGAAAAATTGTGCCCCATTTCTAACCTACACTTGTCTTTCTTGGGTTACTACAGACTTGATTTTATTTTGCCTTTGCCTATCAAGTAAAACCTCCATCCAGCTTAAGGATTTTGCACTTCCATACAGATCATGACCAAGGTCTCACATATTTATCTAATATAAAGTCTCTCAGGGTTTCTTTTGGTTGGAGTAGCAGCTTCATTACCAGCTTCTCCAGATGGAACCCAACATACCAGAAGTAAATCCAACTTAAGTCCAGAACAGGGCAATGAAGATGCTCAGATGTTTGGAGCACTTCAGCTATGGGGAGAGGCTGAGAGTTGAGGTACTACTGGGAAGGTAAGAACATAGATACCACACAGCCTACTCTGCTGAGAAATTACAAAAAGCTTTCACAGAAAGAGAGAGGTGATGCTCATTTCTGAATCAGCTAAGAACAATTTGGGTTTGCTTTTTTCTCTCTCTAGCTGAGATCCATCTCCTCCCTGACACTCCAGAGAGAGGTAGAGCTGGAGGTACCCTTTGGGGTGTCAGAGGCCACGGTGGTGGTGTCACCAGCACCTCATTCCAAGGAGAAGACTGTGTGGCTGGAGGGATTCTGCTGGCTGTATATCCTTTGATATAACCTTTGTAGGTGGGATTCCCTTTTTCCCTACAAGTCACCTAAGCTGGAAAACCACCATGGAGAGAGATGGCAAAGGTTAATCTCAAGCATAAGCTGTTGCATGTTCTCTCTTCACAATGATTTCTCATGCTTTTTCCCAGTCTTGATTTCTGTGTACTAAAATGGGCACTGCAATATCTTCTTCCTCTCATCCTACAGGCCAGAGGATTAAAAACCTGTTGCTAGTTACCCCCCTTCACCTGATAAATATGTTGTGTCTGGATTCTTTTGTGTAATATTTCACAGATCCAGAAGCTCATCTCCTAAGTCCTGCCAGGCAAAAGCTCCACTTTCAGGCTCTGTCTTGTTTGATCCAAAACAACCCAGTTGTGAAACGGGTGGATAGAGAGCAGGGCAGTGGAGCCTTCATCTTTGCCAGGATTTGTGGTTACTGTAAAGTAAGGAAGGTGACTGATTCCCTTTGGCCACCTAACTTGGGTTTTCTCCACTGTGCTTCACCGGTGCTCACCATGTTCTTGGGGGTCACAGCACAGCAGTGTAGATCACTCCATAGGGCCCCATGACTTCAGTCTCTCCTTTCTTCCTCAGAACAGGGCCTGGCAGCTGCTCATGCCCCACAGGTGTTACCTGCACATTCCTTCACCTGCACAGTTTTAGCTAACTTTAGAACCCTCTGCCCCTCTCTTCTTCCTTCTCCCTCGTTTCCTTGGTTACACCCAAAAAATGATGTTCACCCAACCAACCTTGGCCAATCTCTCTTACAGCTCTTGTATTGCTCTGCAGGCTGAAAGAGAGAGAGAGAGAAAGAGAGAGAACTGCAGAGCTGAACCATGATGGAGGTATCAAGTCCCAGGTTAAAGGGGAGTCAGAGGAATATGAAAAAGCACAGAAACTGCTCTTTGCAGCAATAAGAACAGAGAATTTAGCTGAGACCTTCCTGACATTTCCAGGATGCTATTCTTCTTTTGGCATAATTCTCAGAGTGGTTTAATCTGATTTAATACAGCTGTAAATTGGAAAGTCACTTGACTGGGTGTAGGAGAATCCTTACCAAACAGCCCAACCTCCACACGTAAATCACTGGTTCCTGGAATAACAACATCAGCAAAGCAAGGCCACAAAGGTGTCCTGGGCAATGTTTGGGAAGATCTCAGTAGCCAATCCAGAACCAGTGCTACTGTGATCCGGATTTACTTATCCGGATGTCGGGATGTACCCTGTGAAATGAAAATATTCAGTAAATCATTGCCTTGGCGTTGGGCTGGAAGAGATTCAGGAAGGAAGATCAAATTGCACAGCACACACCTTTGGTGGAAACCAGAACCCATGTAGTATAAATTCTGAAGGTGCCATCAGCTGAACAGACAGCTACAACCACAATGGACTGGCAAGCTCGTCTCACCTGGCTGCTGCTGCTGCTAAGTGCTGCTCTCCTTGCTGAACCAGGTACTGCCTCTGAAATTTTTTTTTAATGTTTGTAGTTACACTAACAGACAGAATGAATAGGTAATACAGAGGGCTTTGTGGGGAAGGGGTGGCAAAGGTTCTCCTGCAGTATCACTGACAACCCACACACCGGGCATCACCTCACACTAACACACAGATTATACCCAGAATTGTGACATCTTACATCAATACTTATTTTTTTCTTATCTGTTGCAGCACGTGCAGAAGAGGAGGATCAAACCGGAAGCTCAGGTACTGCATGGAAGAAATTTTTACACTGAATAAAACACTCATTGAAACCTAAAGGTAAGATAGTGAGGGAAGCTCCTGCATGTGAACAAACCACACATCTGCAGAGATACAGAAGCCATCTGGAGGTGAGCTGGTTATCCCACCAGCACAGCCACAACAACCTACCATGATAGAGGTCAGGTCCTGCATTCAGCAGACCATGAGGACAGAGCTGAATTAACCCCTGGTGTCAGTTCTTCTGTCCATCTCTCTGCCCTGCCCAGCTTGTAGGTGTTCCCCAGTAAACCCCGGGTACTGGGGACATACCAGGCAGCCCATCCCTGCATGGATGGGGAGGCAAGTTTAGAGGTTAGAAGTTTAGACATTCTGAGAATAAACAAACTGAGATGTTTACCCATTCATTTTTGTTTAAATTTCAGAGACAAAACTGCGTTTGGTAGATGGAGAGGACAAATGCTCTGGGAGGGTGGAAGTCTTCCATGATGGCAAATGGGGGACAGTCTGTGATGATCACTTTGCAATGGAAAGTGGCCATGTTGTGTGCAAACAGCTCGGTTGTGGTGAAGCTGTTTCAGTCTTGGATGAGGCTTACTTTGGCCCTGGCACAGATGACATCTTCCTGAATAATGTGCAGTGTCAAGGAAGTGAATCTCAGCTTTGGGATTGTCAGAACGATGGCTGGAGCAAACATGACTGTAATCATGATGAGGATGTCAGTGTCATCTGTTCAGGTAAAAACCAAACCAAACCAAAAGATTGTCTGCTCTTAAAAATGTGTTTGGGTTTTCCTGTGACCATAATCACAAGAGACATCAGAGTAGAGTCTGGAAATGTGCACTTGGAGCCCAGAACACTGACCATGGTCTGGGCTTCATGAAGAGCATCCTGAGCAGTAGGTCAAAGGAGATGATTCTCCCCCTCTGCTCTCCTGAAACCCCACCTGGAGCTCTGTGTCCTGTTCTGGAGCTCTCAAGATAGAAAAGATATGGAGGTGTTGAAGCATGTGCAGAGGAGGCCACAAAGATTGTTTGAGGGCTGGAGCACTTCTGCTATAGAGCCAGGCTGAGAGAGTTGGGGTTGTTCCACTGAGAGAAGAGAAAGCTCCAAGGAGATATTCCAGTGCGTTAAAGGGGTACAGGCAAGCTGGGGACGGAGTTTTTAGAAAGATCTGGAGTAATGGGAAAAATAGCAGTGGATTTAAAAAGTAAGAACAGAGATTTAGACTGGTTATTATGAAGAAATTCTTCAATGTGACTGTTGTGAGACATTGGCCCTTATTGCCCAGAGCGTTGTGGCTTCAACGACAGGGTTGAAGGGGGCTTGGAGCAACCTGGTCCAGTGGGAGGTGTCCCTGACCATGGCAGTAGGGTTGGAAGTGGATGATCTTGATCACTTTCAACCCAAATCATTTTTAAGTCCATTAAATAACACTTGAACTCTGTGCACGTGGAGGATCCTTGTGTCTACGATGTTTTGTGTGGCTGAGGAACAAAACAAAGTTCTGGACAAAATACAAAGATTGGTAGCAGCAAGCACTGAGTCTGAAAATGGTGACAAGAAGGAGCACGAACCCAGTGCTGCACAAAATCAAACATTTGAGTGATTTCACCATTGTCTCAGTTCTCATTCTTAAAGTTCTCTAATAATTTTTTGTCTATACATTCCAGAGTCCTCAATGAACTCAAATAAAACCACCACTGCTGCACCAACATCTCCCAGTGAAACCACTGATGTGACAGACACCACAGAACCCCCAACTACTACTGCTGAAGGCAAGGAGAAAATTCAAATTAGAAAACTCATGTGTGGAAATTTTGAGTAATATATGGATTCAGTACTGGGAATTCAGTAAAAATACTGAATAACTCTGCCTGTGATTAGCCTTGGAAAAGGCAATAGCCAGGATAGGATCATCTTCATTTTCATAAGAAAATGTGGTGGGAGGGGAACAGGCACATGATTAGGTCTACCTGCTGATATCAAGTCTCCATGTATGTATGGTGAGATCTTTACAATTGGCTCACCTGAGGCACTCTTACCTGCATCTTTTTTAACTTAGAGCAAGTCACAAGCTCCTCAGATCACACTTGTGCTTTTCATTGGGACTTTCAGACATTCAATTTCTTCTCCTAGCAGCCTCCTCTCCTAGCACAGATTTCTCCTCCAATTCCAAGGCAATCCCAGAGGAACAGGGGTCAGTGGAAATCCCAACCACGCTGCAGACAGGAAAAGGGCATGAGCACAATGTGCAGGGTGTTAGAGAAACCTGGCTGAAATATTGGTTAGGAGATATCAAGAAATGCTGCAGTTAATGCTTCATCTATGAATTTCCCCATTTTCCCAGTCTGTGTTTCTCATCATCCATAAAATGGTGATTCTTTGCAAAAAGCCTGAGGACATTAAATCTTAGCAATGTCTATAAATATCTGAGGGTTGAAACGCAAAGCACCAAAATGAAGATTCACTTCTTAAGAACACCAGTGGACGTGGACAAACACCCTTGTTCCATAAAGTCTGAAGTCAGTTAAATCTTACCCATGTCTATAGATATCTGAGGGGTGGGTGTCAAGAGGAAGGAGCCAAGGTCTTTTCAGTAGTGCCCAATAACAGGACAAGGAACAATGGGTATGAGCTAGAATTTTGGAAGTTCCATCTCAATATCAGTAGAAACTTCTTTAATGTGAGGGTAATGGAGCACTAGTAGAGCCTGCCCAGGGAGTTTGTGGGATCTCCTAATTAAAGAAACTGTATGTGATTTCTCAAATATTCATTATAATTAATTGTCCGGAACCATCAGATAAGAAAAATACATGTAACCGAAACCAGGTGAGAGTAGAATAAATAACAGAAATGAAATCTCAGTTTAAAATGAGAACAATAATATATCGATATATAATTGAATATTGAAAAAATTATTGAATGTTACTCAAAAATGTGTAATATTGAAAGCAGCTGCTGCGGTTCCTCTAGGAACTCTAGGTCCATTTAAAATAAAGAATATATTTAATTTTATTTCTTCTTTCTCACAGCTACCGACTCCCCTACTACTGAAGACAGTAGCACCAGTAAGTAACACACAGTGTCTCTGGCTTGCATGCTCAGTTGTCTGCCCAAGCTCTGACCAGGTGTTGACTGGCTCCTTGTCTCCTCACTGGCTATAACTTCATGGATTTACCCAAGATCTTTAAGGGTCCATTCCAATAACTTCTCCCTTGGCTTCCATGCACAAAAAAGGAGACATAGGTGTTTTGGTTGGTGCAGGAGAAATACTTGCACTGAGTAAAGCAGTGGGGCAGGCACCCTACACCTGCATGGACTCAGATTTCCTCTCCATCATCTCACTTCCACAAAGTCAGGCTCCCTGCAAACTTTCCAGGGTGTATCCCAGCTCATAGCTAAATCCATGGTATTTGGTTTGATCTTTTCCTATCTGTTATGGCTAGATCACAGGTAACCTGTCAGGGACCAGCACTAACCTGCAGGTTTGTTTTCTCTCCTGTCTCATCCAGCCCCTGCAGAAACCACGACAGCATCAGAGACTACAGCAGGTATGTGTGACCCTGGAGTAAACTGCTGGTTCCCTCCATGAACTAATGGCTGAAATCCGAGAAAGGGGATATTTAGATGAGATATTAGAAAGGAAGTCTTTGCTCTGAGGGTGGTGACATCCTGGCCAATGGTGCCCAGAGAAGCTGTGGCTGCCCAATATTTAGAAGTGTTCAAGGGCAGGATGGATGAGGATTGGAGCAACCTGGTTTGGTAGAATGTGTCCATTCCACATGGAAGTAAATTTTACTTGTGATCTATCCAAACCACTCTGTGATACCATTTTTGGATGTTACTCAGAAGGATTTCTGTAATTTTGACATAAGACTGGGTGGAGATGCTGAAACCATAGAAGGTTGTGCTGCCATTTAAAGGGACATAAACAGACTGGAGACTGGGATAGGGAGTAACTGACATAAAAAAGCATACCTGGATAGGTTCCTGTCTGACCTGCTATAGGTGACCCTGTTCTGGCAGGAGGATGGACTCAGCAATCTTCTGATGTACTTTCTTCTATAATTATGTTATTCTATGATTGTATTGCAGTTAGCTGTGGATGCTCCTAAGGGTGTCAGAGTAGAATCTCTATTTAAAGGGAAGAAAATATTTAATGCCTTCTATTCTTTCTCACAGCTGAAGACTCTACCACTACTGAAGCTGAAATCACTACCACCTGTAAGTAACACACAGTGTCTCTGGCTTGCATGCTCAGTTCTCTGCCCAAGATCTGACCAGGTGTTGACTGGCTCCCCATCTCCTCTGTGAGTTTATAAACTCATGAATTTACCCATGAGTTTCAGGGACCATCCCAATCATGTCTCCATTAGCTTCCATTGAACAATAAAGGAGGGAAAGGGGCTTAGGGTTGGTGCAGGAGAAATACTTGCACTGGCAAAAGCACTGGGGCAGGCACACTACACCTGCATAGATTTGGATTTCCTCTCCATCACCTCACTACTAAGAATCCCGTTTTTCTAAAACGTTCCTGAGGTGCATCCCAGCTGGAAGCTGACGTAGTCAGGTTGGGTTTGGACTTTTCTTATCTACAACGGGAACCTCACACGTACCCTGGGAAGGGACCATCACTAACCTGCAGGTTTGTCTTCTCTCCTGTCTCATCCAGCCCCTGCAGAAAGCACGACAGCGGCAGAGACCACGGCAGGTATGTGTGACCCTGGGGGGAAGTGCTGGTTCCCTCTGTCTGTTAATGGCTGAAATCTGGAGGAGAGGGAACATTTAGATATTATGAAGGCAGATTTTGTTGTTGAGGGAGCTGAGATCCATGCCCACATTTCCTATAATAGATTGTTCTGTCCCATGCTTAAAAGTAATACTGTCCTGGCTTGATGGCTCTTAAATCAGCCTGGGTATGTGGGTGTTGTCTTTGCCTGTGCAAATAAATTATATTTAAGGTCCAACCATACCCCAAAATTTTCCACTGTACTATTAGTGAGGGTTACTGAAAAGGCTTTGAGTAACATTGCAAGCAGCAGAGAAAGCTCCTAAGGGTCAGGGTGAAAAATGTCCAATTAAAGGGAAGGAAATATTTAATGTCATCTCTTCTTTCTCACAGCTACAGAGTCTACTACTTCTAAAGCAGAAGACAGTACCACCAGTAAGTAACACACGGTGTCTCTGGCTTGCGTGCTCATTTGTCTGCCCAAGCTCTGACCAGGTCTTGACTGGCTCCCCATCTCCTCACTGGGTATAACTTCATGGATTTACCCATGAGTTCCAGGGACCATCCCAGTCATCTGTCACTTGGCTTGCACGGCTAATAGAGGAGTGAAAGGATCTTGCGGTTGGAGCAGGAGAAATACTTGCACTGAAAAATAAAGCATTGGGGCAGGCACATTACACCTGCATGGATTCAGATTTTCTCTCCATCATCTCCCTCCTAAAAAGCCAGGCTCCTTGCAAAATTCCTGGGGTGCATCCCAGATGGAAGATTACTCAGTGGTGTTTGGTTTGAAATTTTCTTACCTCACTCATACCCTGTGCAGGGACCAGCACTAACCTGCAGGTTTGTTTTCTCTCCTCTCTCATACAGCCACTGCAGAAAGCACGACGACAGCGTCAGAGACCACAGCAGGTATGTGTGACCCTGGGGTGAAGTTATCAATGTTTATAAACATGTAAAAGGCTTGTGTGAGCAGGAGAGAATAAAGCTTTTCTCAGGTGTGATTAAGAATAGGACAAGGGACAATACTTATAAACTGGAGCACAGGTAGTCCTGAATAAATATTAGGAAGATTTTTTCACTGTGAGGGTGACAGAGCATAACCAGGCTGTCCCTGGAGCTTGTGGAGTCTCCTTCCCTGGAGACATTCAAAGCCCACCTGGATAGGTTCCTGTGTGACCTGCAACAGGTGAATCTGCTCTGATAGGGGTGTTGGAAGAGAAGATATTTTGGTAAATTCCAAACCCTCAGTTTCAATGATTTTATGATTCCATGGCTACACTGAGGTCAGTTGAGGATGCTCCAAAAGGCCTCAGAGTACAATCCCAATTTGAAACGAAGAAAATATTTAATATTATCTCTTCTTTAATATTATCTCTTTCTCACAACTACAGAGTCTACTACTTCTAAAGCAGAAGACAGCACCACCTGTAAGTAACACACAGTGTCTCTGGCTTGCATGCTCACTTCTTTGCCCAAGCTCTGACCAGGTGTTGACTGGCTCCCCATCTCCTCTGTGAGTTTGTAAACTCATGAATTTACCCATGAGTTTCAGGGACCATCCCAATCATGTCTCGATTAGCTCCCATGCACAATAGAGGAGGGAAAGACTCTTGGGGTTGGTGCAGGAGAAATACTTGTACTGAGAAAAGCACAGGGGCAGGCACCCTAAACCTGCATGGATTTAGATTTCCTCTCCTTCATCTCACTCCCACCAAGTCAGGCTCCCTGCAGCCTTCATGAGGTGCATCCAAGCTCATAGCTAAATCCATGGTGTTTGGTGTGATCTTTTCCTATCTGTAATGCGTACCTCACACGTACCATGTGCAGGGACCATCACTAACCTGTAGGTTTGTTTTCTCTCCTGTCTCATCCAGCCCCTGCAGAAAGCACAACGGCGGCATCAGAGACCACAGCAGGTACGTGTGACCCTGGGGTGAACTGCTGGTTCCCTCCATCTGTTAATGGCTGAAATCTGGAGGAGGGAACATTCAGATATTATGAAGGTAGATTTTGTTGTTGAGGGTGTCGAGGTCCTTGCCCACGTTTCCTATGATAGATTGTTCTGTCCCATGCTTTGACGTAATACCATCCTGGCTTGATGGCTCTTAAATCAGCCTGGGCATGTGGATGTTGTCTTTGCCCGTGCAAATAAATTATATTTAAGGTCCAACCATACCCCAAAATTTTCCACTGTACTATTACTGAGGGTTACTGAAAAGGCTTTGAGTAACATTGCAAGTAGCAGAAGATGCCCTAAAGGTTCAGGGTGAAAAATGTCCAATTAAAGAGAAGGAAATATTTAATGTCATCTCTTCTTTCTCACAGCTACAGAGTCTACTACTTCTAAAGCAGAAGACAGTACCACCAGTAAGTAACACACTGTGTCTCTGGCTTGCATGCTCAGGTGTCTGCCCAAGCTCTGACCAGGTCTTGACTGGCTTCCCATCTCCTCACTGGGTATAACTTCATGGATTTGCCCATGAGTTCCAGGGACCATCCCACTCATCTGTCACTTGGCTTGCACAGCTAATAGAGGAGAGAAAGGATCTTGTGGTTGGAGCAGGAGAAATACTTGCACTGAAAAAGCATTGGGGCAGGCACACTACACCTGCATGGATTCAGATTTCCTCTCCATCATCTTCCTCCTAAAAAGCCAGGCTCATTGCAAACTTCCTGGGGTGCATCCCAGATGGAAGATTACTCAGTGGTGTTTGGTTTGAAATTTTCTTACCTCACACATACCCTGTGCAGGGACCAGCACTAACCTGCAGGTTTGTTTTCTCTCCTCTCTCATACAGCCACTGCAGAAAGCACGACGACGGCGTCAGAGACCACAGCAGGTATGTGTGACCCTGGGGTGAAGTTATCAATGTTTATAAACATGTAAAAGGCTTGTGTGAGCAGGAGAGAATAAAGCTTTTCTCAGGTGTGATTAAGAATAGGACAAGGGGCAATACTTATAAACTGGAGCACAGGTAGTCCCGAATAAATATTAGGAAGATTTTTTCACTGTGAGGGTGACAGAGCATAACCAGGCTGTCCCTGGAGCTTGTGGAGTCTCCTTCCCTGGAGACATTCAAAGCCCACCTGGATAGGTTCCTCTGTGACCTGCAATAGGTGAATCTGCTCTAATAAGGGTGTTGGACCAGAAGATATTTTGAGGTAAATTCCAAACCCTCAGTTTCAATGATTTTATGATTCCATGGCTACACTGAGGTCAGTTGAGGATGCTCCAAAAGGCCTCAGAGTACAATCCCAATTTGAAACGAAGAAAATATTTAATATTATCTCTTTCTCACAACTACAGAGTCTACTACTTCTAAAGCAGAAGACAGCACCACCTGTAAGTAACACACAGTGTCTCTGGCTTGCATGCTCACTTCTTTGCCCAAGCTCTGACCAGGTGTTGACTGGCTCCCCATCTCCTCTGTGAGTTTGTAAACTCATGAATTTACCCATGAGTTTCAGGGACCATCCCAATCATGTCTCGATTAGCTCCCATGCACAATAGAGGAGGGAAAGACTCTTGGGGTTGGTGCAGGAGAAATACTTGTACTGAGAAAAGCACAGGGGCAGGCACCCTAAACCTGCATGGATTTAGATTTCCTCTCCTTCATCTGAATCCCACCAAGTCAGGCTCCCTGCAGCCTTCATGAAGTGCATCCAAGCTCATAGCTAAATCCATGGTGTTTGGTGTGATCTTTTCCTATCTGTAGTGGGTACCTGTCAATTACCCTGTGCAGGAACCATCACTAACCTGTAGGTTTGTTTTCTCTCCTGTCTCATCCAGCCTCTGCAGAAAGCACAACGGCGGCATCAGAGACCACAGCAGGTACGTGTGACCCTGGGGTGAACTGCTGGTTCCCTCCGTCTGTTAATGGCTGAAATCTGAAAGAGGGAACATTTAGATGTTATGAAGGCAGATTTTGCTGTTGAGGGTGTCGAGATCCTTGCCCACATCTCCTATAATAGATTGTTCGGTCCCATGCTTTGAAGTAATACCATCCTGGCTTGATGGCTCTTAAATCAGCCTGGGCATGTGCGTGTTGTCTTTGCCTGTGCAAATAAATTGTATTTAAGGTCCAACCATATCCAAAATTTTAACTTTACTATTTGAGAGCGTTACTGAGAAGGCTTTGAGTAACACTGCAAGCAGCAGAGGATGCCCTGAAGGTTCAGGGTGAAAAATGTCCAATTAAAGAGAAGGAAATATTTAATGCCATGTCTTCTTTCTCACAGCTACAGAGTCTACTACTTCTAAAGCAGAAGACAGTACCACCTGTAAGTAACAGCCAGTGTCTCTGTCTTGCATGCTCAGTTGTCTGCCCAAACTCTGACCAGGTCTTGACTGGCTCCTCATCTCCTCACTGGGTATCACTACCTGGATTTACCCATCACCTTTAAGGCAGATCCCAATCACCTCTCCCTTGGCTTCCATACACAAAAAAGGAGACATAGGTGTTTTTGGTTGGTTCAGGAGAAATACTTGCACTGACAAAAGCACTGGGGCAGGCACACTACACCTGCATGCATTCAGATTTCCTCTCCATCATCTTACTAACTCCAAGTCAGGCTTCCACCAGACTTCCTGGGGTACATCCCAGCTCATAGCTAAAAAGTTTGGTTTGAAATTTTCTTACATGTTATGGGCACCTGTCAATTACCCTGTGCCAAGACCATCACTAACCTGCAGGTTTGTTTTCTCTCCTGTCTCATCCAGCCCCTGCAGAAAGCACAACAGCGGCAGAGACCACAGCAGGTATGTGTGACCCTGGGGTGAACAGCTGATTTCCTCCATCTGTTAATGGCTGAAATCTGGAGGAGGGAACATTTAGATATTATGAAGGTAGATTTTGTTGTTGAGGGTGTCGAGGTCCTTGCCCACGTTTCCTATGATAGATTGTTCTGTCCCATGCTTTGAAGTAATACCATCCTGGCTTGATGGCTCTTAAATCAGCCTGGGCATGTGGATGTTGTCTTTGCCTGTGCAAATAAATTATATTTAAGGTCCAACCATACCCCAAAATTTTCCACTGTACTATTAGTGAGGGTTACTGAAAAGGCTTTGAGTAACATTGCAAGCAGCAGAAGATGCCAAGAAGGTTCAGGGTGTAAAATGTCCCTCTGAATTGAAGGAAATATTTAATGTCATCACTTCTTTCTCACAGCTACAGAGTCTACTACTTCTAAAGCAGAAGACAGTACCACCTGTAAGTAACACACGGTGTCTCAGCTCTCCAGTATCTCTTGCATGCTCAGTTGTGTGCCCAAACTCTGATCAGGACTTGACAGGCTCCCCATCTCCTCAATGGGTATAACTTCATGGATTTCCCCATGATTTTTAAGGGACATCCCAATAACTTCTCCCCAAGCAACTCTCCCTTGGTTTCCATGCACAATAAAGCAGGAAATGGGTCTTGGGGTTTGTGCAGGAGAAATACTTGCACTGACAGAAGCACTGGGGCAGGCACACTACACCTGTATGGATTCACATTTCCTCTCCATCACCTCACTCCTAACAAACCAGGCTCCCTGTAACTTTCCCAGGGTGCACTCCAGCTGGTAGCTGACTCAGTGGGGTTGGGTTTGAAATTTTCTTGCCTGTAATGGGTACCTCACATGTATCCTGTGCAGGGACCAGCGCTAACCTGCAGGTTTGTTTTCTCTCCTGTCTCATCCAGCCCCTGCAGAAACAACAACAACAACAACATCGGAAACAACATCAGGTATGTGTGACCCTGGGGAGAACTGCTGGTTCCCTCCATGAATTACTAACAAATCTTAGAGAGAGGAGATTTAGATGAGATATTGGGAATGAAGTCTTTGCTCTGAGGGTGGTGAGACCCTTGTCCAGGTTTCCTAAGGAAGATGTCTCTGTCCCATGCTTAGAAGTATTCAAGTCTCGGTTGGAAGGGTCTTGGATCAGCCTGGTCATGTGAATGTTGTCTTTGCCAGTGGAAGGAAATTATATTTAAGGTCCAAGCAAACCCAAAACATTCCACGATACTATTAGTGGTCGGTTATTTGGAGACTTTGAATAATATTGCCACAAATGGCCCTTAGAAATTGCCCGTAAGGGTCATGGTGTAAAATCCCCAAGTAAAGTGAAGAAAATATTTAATGTTCTCTTTCTTTCTCACAAATATAGAGTCATCTGCTCTGGCAGTAGAAGAAGCTACCACCAGTAAGTAACACATCTCACTGGGTATAACTTCATGGAATTACCCATGAGTTTCAGGGACATCCCAAGCAACTCTCCCTTGGCTTCCATGCACAATAAAGTAGGAAACGTGTCTTGGGATTGGTGCAGGAGAAATATTTCTTGTGACAAAAGCACTGAGGCAGGCACACTACATGTGTGTGGAATCAGATTTGGTCTCCATCATCTCACTACTAACAAGCCAGGCTCCCTGTAGCCTTCCCAGGGTGCATCCCAGTTGGAAGCTGACTCGTTGGGGTTGGGTTTGAAATTCTCTTACCTTTACTGGGTACCTCACACGTACCCTGTGCAGGGACCAGCACTAACCTGCAGGTTTGTTTTCTCTCCTGTCTCATCCAGCCCCTGCAGAAACCACAACGACAACAACGACTACAACAGAAGGTATGTGTGACCCCGGGGTGAACTGCTGGTTCTGTCCATGAATTAATGGCTGAAATCTGGAAGAGGGGAGATTTAGATGAGAGATTAGGAAGGAAGTCTTTTCTCTGAGGGTGGTGAGACCCTGTCCCATGCTGCCCAGAGAAGCTCTCTCTTACATCTACCTAGAAATGTTTAAGGACAAGTTAGATGTGACTTGGGAGAACCTGGTCTGCTAGAAGGTGTCCCTGCCCATGGACCTGAATTATTTTAATCTCTTGTTTTCTCTCCTGTCTCATCCAGCCCCTGCAGAAACTACAACAACGACGACCACAACAGAAGGTATGTATGACCCTGTGGTGATCTGCTGGAAGTAATGGCTGAAATCTGGAAGAGGGGAGAATTAGATGAGAGATTAGGAAGTCTTTTCTTTGAGGGTGTGAGAGCACTTCCCTTCTTGCCCATGGAAGCTTTTTCTTACCTATACCTAGAAATGTTCAAGGCCAAGTTGGCTGTGACTTAGGAGAACTGGCTGTGCTAGAAGGTGTCCCTACCCGTGGACCTGAATTATTTTTAAGGTCCCTTCAAACACAAATAATTCCATGATACAGTTTTTTGCATTTACTCAAAATTATTTTGTATTATATTGGAAGCAGCTGAGGATGTTTTTAAGGATCCCCATGTAAAATTTCCAATTTTAAGTGAAGAAAGAATTTAATTTCATCTCTTCTTCCTCACAACTACTGAGTCTATAGCTCCTCAGACAGAAGACACTACAACCAGTAACACACAGTGTCTCTGGCTTGCATGCTCAGGTGTCTGCCCAAGCTGTGACCAGGTCTTGATTGGCTCCCCATCTCCTCACTGGGTATAACTTCATGGATTTACCCATGAGTTTCAGGCAACATCCCAGTCATCTCTCACTTGTCTTCCATGCTTAATCAAAGAAGAAAAGGGTCCTGGGGTTTCTGCAGGAGAAATACTTGCACTGACAGAAGCACAGGGGCAGGCCCTCTACGTCTTCTTGGATTCAGATTTGCTCTCCATCTTCTCACTCACCAAGTCACTCTCCCTGTAACCTTCTCAGGGTGCATCCCAGCTGGCAGCTGACTCAGTAGGGCTGTGTTTGAAGTTTTGTTGTAGGGTATTGGAACCTCACATGTATCCTACGCAGGGACCAGCACTAACCTGTACGTTTGTTTTCTCTCCTTTCTCCTCCAGCTCCTGCAGAAACCACAACGACTGCAACAACCACAACGACAACAGCAGGTATGTGTGACCCTGGGGTGAAATGCTGGTTCCCTCCATGAATTAATGACTGAAATCTGAGAGACGGGAGATTTAGATGCAGTATCTGGAATGAATTATTTTCCATGAGTGTGGTGATACCATGACTCATGTTCCCTAAAAATCTGTCTCTGCCATTCCCTGAAAGTGCTTATGGCGGGAATGGATAGGAATTGGAACAATCTCTTCATGTAGAAGATGGCCTTGCCCATGAAATGAAATTCTATTTAAGATGCATTACAAGCCAAACCGCTCCATAATACTGTTCTTCAATTTTAATGAATAACATTTCTATGATATTGGAAGCAGCAAACGATGCCCCTAAGGATCATGGTATAATATCTCCATTTAAAGAGAAGGAAATATTTAATGATATCTCTTCTTTCTCACACCAACAGAGTCTACTACTTCTAAAGCAGAAGACAGTACCACCTGTAAGTAACACACAGTGTCTCTGCCTTGCATGCCCAGCTAACTGAGCATGCAAGCTCTGACCTGGTGTTGACTGGCTCCCCATATCCTCACTGGGTATAACTTCATGGATTTACCCATGATTTTTAAAGGACACCCCAATATCCTCTGCCTTGGCTTCCATGCACAATAAAGGAGGGAAAGGGTTTTGGGGTTGGAGCAGGAGAAATACTTGCACTGACAAAAGCCCTGGGGCAGGCACACTACACCTGCATGGATTCAGATTTGGTCTCCATCCTGTCACTCCTAACAAGCCAGGCTCCCCATAGCATTCCTGGGGTGCATCCCAGCTGGAAGCTAGGTCAGCAGGGTTTGGTTTGAAATTTTATTACCTGTAACGGCTACCTCATATGTGCAGGGACCAGCACTAACCTGCAGGTTTGTTTTCTCTCCTGTCTCATCCAGCCCCTGCAGAAACCACAACGACAACAACGACGACTACAACAGAAGGTACGTGTGACCCTGGGGTGAACTGCTGGTTCCTTCCATGAATTAATAGCTGAAATCTGATAGAGGAAAGATTTAGATGAGAGATTAGGAAGGGATTATGTTCTTTGAGGATGGTGAGACCCTGAGACCTTGTCCCAGCTTTTCCAAAGAAGATGTTTCTGCCCCATGCCTAGAAGTATTCAGATATTGGTTGGAAGGGTCTTGGATCAGCCTGGTCATGTGATGTTGTCTTTGCCCGTGGAACGAACTTATATTTAATGTCCAACGAAACCCAAAACATTCCACTGTACTATTAGCGGGAGTTACTGAGAAGGCTTTGAGTATCATCGCAAGCAGCAGAGGATGACTTTAGGGGTCATGTTGTAAAATATTTGTTTAAAGAGAAGAAAGTATTTAATGTTATCTCTTCCTTGTCACCACAACAGAGTCTACGACTTCTAAAGCAGAAGACACTACCACCTGTAAGTAACACACAGTGTCTCTGGCTTGAATGCTCAGGTGTCTGCCCAAGCTCTGACCAGGTCTTGACTGGCTCCCCAACTCCTCACTGGGTATAAATTCATGGAATTACCCATGAGTTTCAGGGAGATTCCAAGCAATTGTCCCTTGGCTTCCATGCACAATAAAGTAGGAAAAGTGTCTTGGGATTCCTGCAGGAGAAATACTTCTTGTGACAAAAGCACTGAGGCAGGCACACTACATGTGTGTGGAATCAGATTTGGTCTCCATCATCTCTCTACTAACAAGCCAGGCTCGCACTTGACTTCCTGTGGTGAATCACAGCTGGAAGCTGACTCTGTGGGGTTGGGTTTGGAATTCTCTTACCTTTACTTGGTACCTCACACATACGCTGTGCAGGGACCAGGACTAACCTGCAGGTTTGTTTTCTCTCCTGTCTCATCCAGCCCCTGCGGAAACCACAACAACGACAACGACAACGACGACTACAACAGAAGGTATGTGTGACCCCAGCATGAAATGCTGGTTCCCTTCATGAATTAATGGCTGAAATCTGGAAGAGGAGAGATTTAGATGAGAGATTAGGAAGGAAGTCTTTTCTCTGAGGGTGGTGAGACCCTGTCCCACGCTGGCCAGGGAAGCTCCTCCTTACCTATATTTAGAAATGTTCAAGGACAAGCTAGATGTGACTTGGGAGAACCTGGTCTGGTAGAAGGTGTCCCTGTTTGTGGACCTGAATGATTTTAAATTCTTGTTTTCTCTCCTGTCTCATCCAGCCCCTGCAGAAACCACAACAACGACGACCACAACAGAAGGTATGTGTGACCCTGGGGTGAAGTGCTGGTTCCCTCCATGAATTAATATCTGAAATCTGGAAGGGGTCTTAGAGGTATTAGGAAGCAAGTTTTTGCTCTTGAGTGTGCTGAGACCCTTGCCTATATTTCCCAAAAAATATTCTCCTGCCCCATGTTTAGAATTAATAACATCTTGGTTTGATGTGTATTGGATAAGCCTGGTCATGTGGATGTTGTCTTTGCATGTGGAAGTAATTTATATTTAAATATCAAAAACATATATGTTCTAATACCAAAAACATTCCATTTTACTATTGGTGAGTGTTACCGTGAAGTCTTTGAATAATATTGGAATCCGCATAGGATTCTCCGAAGGGTCACAGTATAATGTCTCCATTTAAATTGAAGAAAATATTTAATGTCATCTCTTCTTTCTCACAACTACAGAGTCTACTACTTCTAAAGCAGAAGACAGTACCACCTGTAAGTAACTCACAGTGTCTCAGCTCTCCAATATCTCTTGCATGCTCAGTTGTGTGCCCAAACTCTGATCAGGACTTGACAGGCTCCCCATCTCCTCAATGGGTATAACTTCATGGATTTGCCCATGATTTTTAAGGGACATCCCAATAACTTCTCCCCTGGCTCCCATGCACAATAAAGTAGGAAAAGGGCCTTGGGGTTGGTGCAGGACAAATACTTGCACTGACAGAAGCACTGGGGCAGGCACACTACACCTGTATGGATTCACATTTCCTCTCCATCACCTCACTCCTAACAAACCAGGCTCCCTGTAACCTTCCCAGGGTGCACTCCAGCTGGTAGCTGACTCAGTGGGGTTAGGTTTGAAATTTTCTTGCCTGTAATGGGTACCTCACATGTATCCTGTGCAGGGACCAGCGCTAACCTGTAGGTTTGTTTTCTCTCCTGTCTCATCCAGCCCCTGCAGAAACAACGACAACAACAACGACAACATCGGAAACAACATCAGGTATGTGTGACCCTGGGGTGAACTGCTGGTTCCCTCCATGAATTACTAACTGAAATCTTAGAGAGAGGAGATTTAGATGAGATATTGGGAATGAAGTCTTTGCTCTGAGGGTGGTGAGACCCTTGTCCAGGTTTTCTAAGGAAGATGTCTCTGTCCCATGCCTAGAAGTATTCAAGTCTCAGTTGGAAGGCTCTTGGATCAGCCTGGTCATGTTGATGTTGTCTTTGCCAGTGGAAGGAAATTATATTTAAGGTCCAAGCAAACCCAAAACATTCCACGATACTATTAGTGGTCGGTTATTTGGAGACTTTGAATAATATTGCCAGCAAATGGCCCTTAGAAATTGCCCGTAAGGGTCATGGCGTAAAATCCCCAAGTAAAGTGAAGAAAATATTTAATGTTCTCTTTCTTTCTCACAAATATAGAGTCATCTGCTCTGGCAGTAGAAGAAGCTACCACCAGTAAGTAACACATCTCACTGGGTATAACTTCATGGAATTACCCATGAGTTTCAGGGACATCCCAAGCAACTCTCCCTTGGCTTCCGTACACAATAAAGTAGGAAAAGTGTCTTGGGATTGGCGCAGGAGAAATATTTCTTGTGACAAAAGCACTGAGGCAGGCACACTACATGTGTGTGGAATCAGATTTGGTCTCCATCATCTCACTACTAACAAGCCTGGCTCCCTGTAGCCTTCCCAGGGTGCATCCCAGTTGGAAGCTGACTCGTTGGGGTTGGGTTTGAAATTCTCTTACCTTTACAGGGTACCTCACACGTACCCTGTGCAGGGACCAGCACTAACCTGCAGGTTTGTTTTCTCTCCTGTCTCATCCAGCCCCTGCAGAAACCACAACAACAACAATGACGACGACTACAACAGAAGGTATGTGTGACCCTGGGGTGAACTGCTGGTTCTGTCCATGAATTAATGGCTGAAATCTGGAAGAGGGAAGATTTAGATGATAGATTAGGAAGGAAGTCTTTTCTCTGAGGGTGGCGAGACCCTGTCCCATGCTGCCCAGAGAAGCTCTTTCTTACATCTACCTAGAAATGTTCAAGGACAAGTTAGATGTGACTTGGGAGAACCTGGTCTGCTAGAAGGTGTCCCTGCCCATGGACCTGAATTATTTTAAACTTTTGTTTTCTCTCCTGTCTCGTCCAGCCCCTGCAGAAACTACAACAACGACGACCACAACAGAAGGTATGTATGACCCTGTGGTGATCTGCTGGAAGTAATGGCTGAAATCTGGAAGAGGGGAGAATTAGATGAGAGATTAGGAAGGAAGTCTTTTCTTTAAGGGTGTGAGAGCACTTCCCTTCTTGCCCATGGAAGCTCTTTCTTACCTATACCTAGAAATGTTCAAGGCCACCTTGGCTGCGACTTAGGAGAACTGGCTGTGCTAGAAGGTGTCCCTACCCGTGGACCTGAATTATTTTTAAGGTCCCTTCAAACACAATTCATTCCATGATACAGTTTTTTGAATTTACTCAAGATTATTTTGTATTATATTGGAAGCAGCTGAGGATGTTTTTAAGGATCCCCATGTAAAATTTCCAACTTTAAATGAAGAAAGTATTTAATTTCTTCTCTTCTTCCTCACAACTACTGAGTCTATAGCTCCTCAGACAGAAGACACTACAACCAGTAACACACAGTGTTTCTGGCTTGCATGCTCAGGTGTCTGCCCAAGCTGTGACCAGGTCTTGACTGGCTCCCCATCTCCTCACTGGGTATGACTTCATGGATTTACCCATGAGTTTCAGGCAACATCCCAGTCATCTCTCACTTGTCTTCCATGCTTAATCAAAGAAGAAAAGGGTCTTGGGGTTTGTGCAGGAGCAATACTTGCACTGACAAAAGCACAGGGGCAGGCACTCTACGTGTTCTTGGATTCAGATTTGCTCTCCATCTTCTCACTCACCAAGTCACTCTCCCTGTAACCTTCTCAGGGTGCATCCCAGCTGGCAGCTGACTCAGTAGGGCTGTGTTTGAAGTTTTCTTATAGGGTATTGGAACCTCACATGTATCCTATGCAGGGACCAGCACTAACCTGTACGTTTGTTTTCTCTCCTTTCTCCTCCAGCTCCTGCAGAAACCACAACGACTGCAACAACCACAACGACAACAGCAGGTATGTGTGACCCTGGGGTGAAATGCTGGTTCCCTCCATGAATTAATGACTGAAATCTGAGAGACGGGAGATTTAGATGCAGTATCTGGAATGAATTATTTTCCATGAGTGTGGTGATACCATGACTCATGTTCCCTAAAAATCTGTCTCTGCCATTCCCTGAAAGTGCTTATGGCGGGAATGGATAGGAATTGGAACAATCTCTTCATGTGGAAGATGGCCCTGCCCATGAAATGAAATTCTATTTAAGATGCATTACAAGCCAAACCACTCCATAATACTGTTGTTCAATTTTAATGAATAACATTTCTATGATATTGGAAGCAGCAAACGATGCCCCTAAGGATCATGGTATAATATCTCCATTTAAAGAGAAGGAAATATTTAATGATATCTCTTCTTTCTCACAGCAACAGAGTCTACTACTTCTAAAGCAGAAGACACTACCACCTGTAAGTAACACACAGTGTCTCTGGTTTGAATGCTCAGTTCTCTGCCCAAGCTCTGACCAGATGTTGACTGGCTCCCCATCTCCTCACTGGGTATAACTTCATGGATTTGCCCATGATTTTTAAAGGACACCCCAATATCCTCTGCCTTGGCTTCCATGCACAATAAAGGATGGAAAGGGTTTTGGGGTTGGAGCAGGAGAAATACTTGCACTGACAAAAGCCCTGGGGCAGGCACACTACACCTGCGTGGGTTCAGATTTGGTCTCCATCCTGTCACTCCTAACAAGCCAGGCTCCCCATAGCATTCCCGGGGTGCATCCCAGCTGGAAGCTAGGTCAGCAGGGTTTGGTTTGAAATTTTATTACCTGTAACGGGTACCTCATATGTACAGGGACCAGGACTAACCTGCAGGTTTGTTCTCTCTCCTGTCTCATCCAGCCCCTGCAGAAACCACAACGACAACAACGACAACTACAACAGAAGGTACGTGTGACCCTGGGGTGAACTGCTGGTTCCTTCCATGAATTAATAGCTGAAATCTGATAGAGGAAAGATTTAGATGAGAGATTAGGAAGGGATTATGTTCTTTGAGGATGGTGAGACCCTGAGACCTTGTCCCAGCTTTTCCAAAGAAGATGTTTCTGCCCCATGCCTAGAAATATTCAGATATTGGTTGGAAGGGTCTTGGATCAGCCTGGTCATGTGATGTTGTCTTTGCCCGTGGAACGAACTTATATTTAATGTCCAACGAAACCCAAAACATTCCACTGTACTATTAGCGGGAGTTACTGAGAAGGCTTTGAGTATCATCGCAAGCAGCAGAGGATGACTTTAGGGGTCATGTTGTAAAATCTTTCTTTAAAGAGAAGAAAGTATTTAATGTTATCTCTTCCTTGTCACCACAACAGAGTCTACTACTTCTAAAGCAGAAGACACTACCACCTGTAAGTAACACACAGTGTCTCTGGCTTGTATGCTCAGTTGTCTGCCCAAGCTCTGACCAGGTCTTGACTGGCTCCCCAACCCCTCACTGGGTATAAATTCATGGATTTACCCATGAGTTTCAGGGAGATCCCAAGCAACTCTCCCTTGGCTTCCATGCACAATAAAGTAGGAAAAGTGTCTTGGGATTCCTGCAGGAGAAATACTTCTTGTGACAAAAGCACTGAGGCAGGCACACTACATGTGTGTGGAATCAGATTTGGTCTCCATCATCTCTCTACTAACAAGCCAGGCTCGCACTTGACTTCCTGTGGTGAATCACAGCTGGAAGCTGACTCTGTGGGGTTGGGTTTGGAATTCTCTTACCTTTACTTGGTACCTCAAACATACGCTGTGCAGGGACCAGCACTAACCTGCAGGTTTGTTTTCTCTCCTGTCTCATCCAGCCCCTGCAGAAACCACAACAACGACAACGACGACTACAACAGAAGGTATGTGTGACTCCAGCATGAACTGATGGTTCCCATCATGAATTAATATCTGAAATCTGGAAGAGGGAAGATTTAGATGAGAGATTAGGAAGGAAGTCTTTTCTCTGAGGGTGGTGAGACCCTGTCCCACGCTGGCTAGGAAAGCTCCTTCTTACCTATATTTAGAAATTTTCAAGGACAAGTTAGATGTGACTTGGGAGAACCTGGTCTGCTAGAAGGTGTCCCTGTTTGTGGACCTGAATGATTTTAATCTCTTGTTTTCTCTCCTGTCTCATCTAGCCCCTGCAGAAACCACAACAACGACGACCACAACAGAAGGTATGTGTGACCCTGGGGTGAAGTGCTGGTTCCCTCCATGAATTAATATCTGAAATCTGGAAGGGGTCTTAGAGGTATTAGGAAGCAAGTTTTTGCTCTTGAGTGTGCTGAGACCCTTGCCTATGTTTCCTAAAAAATATTTTCCTGCCCCATATTTAGAATTAATAACATCTCGGTTTGATGTGTATTGGATAAGCCTGGTCATGTGGATGTTGTCTTTGCATGTGGAAGTAATTTATATTTAAATATCAAAAACATATATGTTCTAATACCAAAAACATTCCATTTTACTATTGGTGAGTGTTACCGTGAAGTCTTTGAATAATATTGGAATCCGCATAGGATTCTCCGAAGGGTCACAGTATAATGTCTCCATTTAAATTGAAGAAAATATTTAATGTCATCTCTTCTTTCTCACAACTACAGAGTCTACTACTTCTAAAGCAGAAGACAGTACCACCTGTAAGTAACTCACAGTGTCTCAGCTCTCCAACATCTCTTGCATGCTCAGTTGTGTGCCCAAACTCTGATCAGGACTTGACAGGCTCCCCATCTCCTCAATGGGTATAACTTCATGGATTTGCCCATGATTTTTAAGGGACATCCCAATAACTTCTCCCCTGGCTCCCATGCACAATAAAGTAGGAAAAGGGCCTTGGGGTTGGTGCAGGACAAATACTTGCACTGACAGAAGCACTGGGGCAGGCACACTACACCTGTATGGATTCACATTTCCTCTCCATCACCTCACTCCTAACAAACCAGGCTCCCTGTAACCTTCCCAGGGTGCACTCCAGCTGGTAGCTGACTCAGTGGGTTTGAAATTTTCTTGCCTGTTATGGGTACCTCACATGTATCCTGTGCAGGGACCAGCGCTAACCTGCAGGTTTGTTTTCTCTCCTGTCTCATCCAGCCCCTGCAGAAACAACAACGACAACAACAACGACAACATCGGAAACAACATCAGGTATGTGTGACCCTGGGGTGAACTGCTGGTTCCCTCCATGAATTACTAACTGAAATCTTAGAGAGAGGAGATTTAGATGAGATATTGGGAATGAAGTCTTTGCTCTGAGGGTGGTGAGACCCTTGTCCAGGTTTTCTAAGGAAGATGTCTCTGTCCCATGCCTAGAAGTATTCAAGTCTCAGTTGGAAGGCTCTTGGATCAGCCTGGTCATGTTGATGTTGTCTTTGCCAGTGGAAGGAAATTATATTTAAGGTCCAAGCAAACCCAAAACATTCCACGATACTATTAGTGGTCGGTTATTTGGAGACTTTGAATAATATTGCCAGCAAATGGCCCTTAGAAATTGCCCGTAAGGGTCATGGCGTAAAATCTCCAAGTAAAGTGAAGAAAATATTTAATGTTCTCTTTCTTTCTCACAAATATAGAGTCATCTGCTCTGGCAGTAGAAGAAGCTACCACCAGTAAGTAACACATCTCACTGGGTATAACTTCATGGAATTACCCATGAGTTTCAGGGACATCCCAAGCAACTCTCCCTTGGCTTCCATGCACAATAAAGTAGGAAACATGTCTTGGGATTGGTGCGGGAGAAATACTTCTTGTGACAAAAGCACTGAGGCAGGCACACTACATGTGTGTGGAATCAGATTTGGTCTCCATCATCTCACTACTAACAAGCCTGGCTCCCTGTAGCCTTCCCAGGGTGCATCCCAGTTGGAAGCTGACTCGTTGGGGTTGGGTTTGAAATTCTCTTACCTTTACTGGGTACCTTACACATACTCTGTGCAGGGACCATCACTAACCTGCAGGTTTGTTTTCTCTCCTGTCTCATCCAGCCCCTGCAGAAACCACAACAACAACAACGACGACTACAACAGAAGGTATGTGTGACCCTGGGGTGATCTGCTGGTTCTGTCCATGAATTAATGGCTGAAATCTGGAAGAGGGGAGATTTAGATGAGAGATTAGGAAGGAAGTCTTTGCTCTGAGAGTGGTGAGACCCTGTCCCATGCTGGCCAGGGAACCTCTACATCTACCTAGAAATGTTTAAGGACAAGTTAGATGTGACTTGGGAGAACCTGGTCTGCTAGAAGGTGTCCCTGCCCATGGACCTGAATTATTTTAAACTCTTGTTTTCTCTCCTGTCTCGTCCAGCCCCTGCAGAAACTACGACAACGACGACCACAACAGAAGGTATGTGTGACCCGGGGGTGATCTGCTGGAAGCAATGGCTGAAATCTGGAAGAGGGGAGAATTAGATGAGAGATTAGGAAGGAAGGCTTTTCTTTGAGGGTGTGAGAGCACTTCCCTTCTTGCCCATGGAAGCTCTTTCTTACCTATACCTAGAAATGTTCAAGGCCACCTTGGCTGTGACTAAGGAGAACTGGCTGTGCTAGAAGGTGTCCCTACCTGTGGACCTGAATTATTTTTAAGGTCCCTTCAAACACAAATAATTCCATGATACAGTTTTTTGCATTTACTCAAAATTATTTTGTATTATATTGGAAGCAGCTGAGGATGTTTTTAAGGATCCCCATGTAAAATTTCCAATTTTAAATGAAGAATTTAATTTCTTCTCTTATTCCTCACAACTACTGAGTCTATAGCTCCTCAGACAGAAGACACTACAACCAGTAACACACAGTGTTTCTGGCTTGCATGCTCAGGTGTCTGCCCAAGCTGTGACCAGGTCTTGACTGGCTCCCCATCTCCTCACTGGGTATAACTTCATGGATTTACCCATGAGTTTCAGGCAACATCCCAGTCACCTCTCACTTGTCTTCCATGCTTAATCAAAGAAGAAAAGGGTCTTGGGAATTCTCTTACCTTTACTTGGTACCTCACACATACGCTCTGCAGTGACCAGCACTAACCTGCAGGTTTGTTTTCTCTCCTGTCTCATCCAGCCCCTGCAGAAACCACAACGACGACAACAACAACTACAACAGAAGGTATGTGTGACCCTGGCATGAACTGCTGGTTCCCATCATGAATTAATGGCTGAAATCTGGAAGAGGGAAGATTTAGATGAGAGATTAGGAAGGAAGTCTTTTCTCTGAGGGTGGTGGGACCCTGTCCCACATTGGCCAGGGACGCTCTCTATTACCTATACCTCAAAGTGTTGAATCCCATGTTGTCTGAGACTTGAGAGAACCTAGAGATGTTCAATGACAAGTTAGATGTGACTTGGGAGAACGTGATCTGCTAGAAGGTGTCCCTGCCCATGGACCTGAATTATTTTAAACTCTTGTTTTCTCTCCTGTCTCATCCAGCCCCTGCAGAAACCACAACAACAACAACGACCACTACAACAGCAGGTGTGTGTGACCCTTGGGGTGAACTGCTGGTTCCCTTGAAATGAAAACAGATTAAATCAATGAGAGAGGGGAGATTTAGATGACAAATTAGGAAAAAATTCTTTGCTCTGATGGTCCTGGCCTATGTTTCTTGGAGGCTGTCTGCCCCATCACTAGAAGTGTTCCAGGGCTAGTTGGATGGGGTTTGGAGAAAGCTGGTCTGGTAGATGTCCCTTCCCATGGGCCTAGATTATATTTAAGGTTATTTCTAACCGAAACCATTCCATGACAACGTTCTTTGATGTTGCTCAAAAATCTTCATGTACTATTGCAAGCAACAAATGATTCTCCAAGAGTCTCAGGGGAAAAACTCCTCTTAAATAGAAGAAAATATTTCATCTCTTCTTTTTTTTCATAGCTTCAGAATCTACTACTACTAAAGCAGAAGACACTACCACCAGTAAGTAACAGACAGTGTCTCTGGGTTTGGTTTGAAATTTGGTTTGAAATTTTCTTACCTGTAATGGGTACCTCACATGTACCCTGTGCAGGGATCAGCACTAACCTGCAGGTTTGTTTTCTCTCCTGTCTCATCCAGCCCCTGCAGAAACCACAACAACGACGACTACAACAGAAGGTATGTGTGACTCTGGGGTGATCTGCTGGTTCCCTTCATGAATTAATGGCTGAAATCTGGAAGACGGGAGATTTAGATGAGATATTAGGAAGGAAGCCTTTGCTCTGAGGCTGTTGAGACCCTATCCCTCCTTGCTGGGGAAGCTCTCTCTTACCTATACCTAGAACTGTTCAAGCCCACTTTGGCTGGGACTTGGGAGAACATGGTCTGCTTGAAGGTGTTCCTTCCCATGGACCTGAGTTATATTTAATGCTTGTTTTCTCTCCTGTCTCATGCACCCCTGCAGAAACCACAACGCCGACAACGACGACTACAACAGCAGGTGTGTGTGACACTGGGGTGATCTGCCGGTTACCTCCATGAATTAATGGCTGAAAGCAGAGAGAGGGGAGATTTATATTGGACCTTAGGAAAGGATTCTCTTCTTTGAGGGTGCTGAGACCCTGAGACCCCAGTCCAGCTTTTCCACAGATGTTTCTGCCCCAGAGCTAGAAGTATTCATGCCTAGGTTGGAAAGGTCTTGGATCAACCTGGTCATGTGGATGTTATGATTGCTCATGGAACTAAATTATAGCTAAGGCCAACCAAACCCAATCCATTCCACAGTACTAATAGGGATGTTACTGCTAAGTCTTTGAACAATATTGCATGTAGCAGAGGATGTCTCTAAGGGACAGGGTGTAAAATCACTTTTTAAAGAGAAGAAAACCTTTCATGTTATCTGTTGTTTCTAAAGTAGAAGACACTACCACTTGTAAGTAACACATTGTGTCTCTGGCTTGCATGCTCAGGTGTCTGCCCAAGCAATGACCAGGTCTTGACTGGCTCCCCATCACACTGGGTATAACTTCATGGACTTAACCATGATTTTCAGAGAGCATCCCAGTCATCTCTCGCTTGGCTTACATGCTTAAGCAAGGAGAAAAATTTGTCTTGGGGTTGATGCAGGAGAAATACTTGCACTGAAAAAAGCACAGGGACAGGCACTCTACACGTGCATTGATTCAAATTTGGTCTCCATCATTTCCCTCTGACCAAGTCAGGTTCCTGGTACCCTTCCTGAGGTTCATCCCAGTTCAAAGCTGACTCTGTGAGGTTTGGTTTGAAATTTTCCTATCTGTAATGGGTACCTCACATGTACCCTGTGCAAGGACCAGCACTAATCTGCAGGTTTGTTTTCTTTCCTGTCTCACCCAGCTCCTGCAGAAACCACAACGACGACGACTACAACGACGACTACAACAGAAGGTATGTGTGACCCTGGGGTTGATCTGCTTGATCCCTCCATGAATTAATGGCTGAAATCTGAGAGAGAGGAGATTTAGATGAGATATTAAGAGAGGTTTCTTTGCTTTGAGGGTGGTGAGAACCTGTCCCACATTGGCCAGGGAAGCTCTTTCTGACCTCTACCTAGAGATGTTCAAGGACAAGTTAGATGTGACTTGGGAGAACCTGGTCTGCTAGAAGGTGTCCCTGCCCATGGACCTGAATTATTTTAAACTCTGTTTTCTCTCCTGTCTCATCCAGCCCCTGCAGAAACCACAACAACGGCATCAACAACTACAACAGCAGGTGTGTGTGACCCTGTGGTGAACTGCTGGTTCCCTTCATGAATTAATGGCTGAAATCTGGAAGAGGGAAGATTTAGATGAGATATTGGGAAGGAAGCCTTTGCTTGGAGGCTGTTGAGACCCTGTCCCTCCTTGCGGAGGAAGCTCTCTCTTACCTATATCTTGAAGTGTTCAAGCCCACATTGGCTGTGACTTGGGAGAACCTGGTCTGCTAGAAGTTGTCCCTGCCCATGGACCTGAATTATTTTAAACTCTTGTTTTCTCTCCTGTCTCATGCAGCCCCTGCAGAAACCACAACGACGACAACGACGACTACAACAGCAGGTGTGTGTGACACTGGGGTGATCTGCCGGTTACCTCCATGAATTAATGGGTGAAATCTGAGAGAGGGGAGATTTATACTGGACCTTAGGAAAGGATTCTCTTCTTTGAGGGTGCTGAGACCCTGAGAGCCCAGTCCAGCTTTTCCAAAGATGTTTCTGCCCCAGAGCTAGAAGTATTCATGCCTTGGTTGGAAAGGTCTTGGTTCAACCTGGTCATGTGGATGTTATGATTGCTCATGGAACTGAATTATAGCTAAGTCCAACCAAACCCAATCCATTCCACGGTACTAATAGGGATGTTACTGATAAGTCTTTGAACAATATTGCATGCAGCAGAGGATGCCCCTAAGGGACAGGGTGTAAAATCTCTTTTTAAAGAGAAGAAAACCTTTTCAGTTATCTGTTGTTTCTAAAGTAGAAGACACTACCACCTGTAAGTAACACAGAGTGTCTCTGGCTTGTATGCTCAGGTGTCTGCCCAAGCAATGACCAGGTCTTGACTGGCTCCCCATCACACTGGGTGCAACTTCAAGGATTTAACCATGAGTTTCAGGGAGCATCCCAGTCATCTCTCGCTTGGCTTACATGCTTAATCAAGCAGGAAAAGGGTCTTGGGGCTGATGCAGGAGAAATACTTGCACTGAAAAAAGCACAGGGACAGGCACTCTACACGTGCATTGATTCAAATTTGGTCTCCATCATTTCCCTCTGACCAAGTCAGGTTCCTGGTACCCTTCCTGATGTGCATCCAAGTTCGAAGCTGATTCTGTGGGGTTCGTTTGAATTTTTCTTTCCTGTAATGGGTACCTCACACGTACCCTGTGCAGGGACCAGCACTAACCTGCAGGTTTGTTTTCTTTCCTGTCTCACCCAGCTCCTGCAGAAACCACAACAACGACGACTACAACAGAAGGTATGTGTGACCCTTGGGTGATCTGCTGGATCCCTCCATGAATTAATGGCTGAAATCTGAGAGAGAGGAGATTTAGATGAGATATTAAGAGAGGTTTCTTTGCTTTGAGAGTGGTGAGACCCTGTCCCACATTGGCCAGGGAAGCTCTTTCTGACCTCTACCTAAAGATGTTCAAGGACAAGTTAGATGTGACTTGGAAGAACCTGGTCTGCTAGAAGGTGTCCCTGCCCATGGACCTGAATTATTTTAAACTCTTGTTTTCTCTCCTGTCTCATCCAGCCCCTGCAGAAACCACAACAACGGCATCAACAACTACAACAGCAGGTGTGTGTGACCCTGGGGTGAACTGCTGGTTCCCTTAAAATGAAAAGAGATTAAATCAGGGAGAGGGGAGATTTAGATGACAAATTAGGAAAAAATTCTTTGCTCTGATGGTCCTGGCCTATGTTTCCGGGAAGCTGTGTCTGCCCCATCACTAGAAGTGTTCCAGGGCTAGTTGGATGGGGTTTGGAGAAAGCAGGTCTGGTAGAAGATGTCCCTTCCCATGGACCTAGATTATATTTCAGGTTTTTTCTAACCCAAACCATTCCATAACAACATTATTGGATGTTGCTCAAAAATCTTCATGTACTATTGCAAGCAACAAATGATTCTCCAAGAGTCTCAGATTAAAAACTCCTCTTAAATAGCAGAAAATATTTCATCTCTTCTTTTTTTTCCATAGCTTCAGAATCTACTACTACTAAAGCAGAAGACACTACCACCAGTAAGTAACACACAGTGTCTCTGGGTTTGGTTTGAAATTTTCTTACCTGTAATGGGTACCTCACATGTACCCTGTGCAGGGATCAGCACTAACATGCAGGTTTGTTTTCTCTCCTGTCTCATCCAGCCCCTGCAGAAACCACAACAACGACGACTACAACAGAAGGTATGTGTGACCCTGGGGTGATCTCCTGGTTCCCTTCAGGAATTAATGGCTGAAATCTGGAAGAGGGAAGATTTAGATGAGAGATTAGGAAGGAAGCCTTTGCTCTGAGGGTGGTGAGACCCTGTCCCTCCTTGCCAGGGAAGCTCTCTCTTACCTATACCTTGAAGTGTTGAAGCCCACATTGGCTGTGACTTGGGAGAACCTGGTCTGGTAGAAGGTGTTCCTTCCCATGGACCTGAAGTATTTTAAACTCTTGTTTTCTCTCCTGTCCCATGCAGCCCCTGCAGAAACCACAACAACGACAACTACAACAGCAGGTGTGTGTGACACTGGGGTGATCTGCCGGTTACCTCCGTGAATTAATGGCTGCAATCAGAGAGAGGGGAGATTTAGATGGGAGCTTAGGAATGGATTCTCTTCTTTGAGGCTGCTGAGACCCTGAGGCCCAGCTTTTCCAAAGATATTTCTTCCCTAGAGCTAGAAGTATTCATGCCTTGGTTGGAAGGGTCTTGGTTCAACCTGGTCATGTGGATGTTATGATTGCTCATGGAACTAAATTATAGCTAAGGCCAACCAAACCCAATCCATTCCACGGTACTAATAGGGATTTTACTGATAAGTCTTTGAACAATATTGCATGCAGCAGAGGATGCCCCTAAGGGACAGGGTGTAAAATCTCTTTTTAAAGAGAAGAAAACCTTTCATGTTATCTCATGTTTTTCTCGGCTATAGCGTCTACTACTTCTTAAGCAGAAGACACTACCACCTGTAATTAACACATTGTGTCTCTGGCTTGCATGCTCAGGTGTCTGCCCAAGCTCTGCCACCGTCTTGACTGGCTCCCCATCTCTTCACTGGGTATAGCTTCATGGATTTAACCATGAGTTTCAGGGAGCATCCCAGTCATCTCTCACGCGGCTTACATGCTTAATCAAGCAGGAAAAGGATACTGGGGTTGATGCAGGAGAAATACTTGCACTGAAAAAAGCACAGGGACAGGCACTCTACACGTGCATTGATTCAAATTTGGTCTCCATCATTTCCCTCTGACCAAGTCAGGTTCCTGGTACCCTTCCTGAGGTTCATCCCAGTTCAAAGCTCACTCTGTGGGGTTTAGTTTGAAATTTTCCTATCTGTAATGGGTACCTCACATGTACCCTGTGCAAGGACCAGCACTAATCTGCAGGTTTGTTTTCTTTCCTGTCTCACCCAGCTCCTGCAGAAACCACAACAACGACGACAACGACTACAACAGAAGGTATGTGTGACCCTGGGGTGAATTGCTTGTTCCCTCCATGAATTAATGGCTGAAATCTAGAAGCAGGAAGATTTAGATTAAGTATTAGTAAGGGATTGTTCGCATTGACCGTGCTGCGACCCTGCGACCCCATCACAGCTTTCCCAAAGAAGATCTTTCTGCTCCATGCCTAGAAGTATTCACATCTTGGTTAATTGGGTCTTGCATTAGCCTGGTCATGGCAATGTTGTCTCTTCCTGGGGAATGAAATTGTATTTTAGGAGCAACCAAACACAAAAGATTCCATAATATTATTAATGGGCGTTACTTAGAAAGCTCTGAGTAATATTGCAAGAGGCAGAGGAGGCTCCTAGGAGTCACGGGGTAAAAAGCCTAAGTATATCACAGAAAATATTTAAAGTAATTTCTTCTTTCTCACAATTACATAGTTTACTACTTCTAAAGCAGAAGGCACTACCACCTGTAAATAACACACAGTGTCTCTGGCTTGCATGCTCAGGTGTCTGCCCAAACTTTGACCAGGTCTTGACTGGCTCCCCATCTCCTAAATGGATATACCTTCACGGCTTTACCCATGGATTTCAGGGACCATTCCAGTCACCTGTCTCTTGGCTTTCATGCACAATAAAGTAGGAAAAGGGTCTTGGGGTTGCTGCAGGTGAAATACTTACACTGACAAAAGCACTGAAGCAGGCACACCACACGTGTGTGGATTCAGATTTGCTCTCCATCATCTCACAACTAACAAGCCAGGCTCCCCGTAGCCTTCCCGGGTGCATCCCATCTTGAAGCTTACTCAGCGGGGTTTGGTTTGAAATTTTCTTACCTGTGTTGTGCACCTCACACGTACCCTGTGCAGGGACCAGCACTAACCTGCAGGTTTGTTTTCTCTCCTGTCTCATCCAGCCCCTGCAGAGACCACAACAACGACAACGACGACTACAACAGAAGGTATGTGTGACCCTGGGGTGATCTGCTGGTTCCCTCCAAGAATTAATGGCTGAAATCTGGAAGAGGGAAGATTTAGATGAGAGATTAGGAAGGAAGCCTTTGCTCTGAGGGTGGTGGGACCCTGTCCCTCCTTGCCAGGGAAGCTCTCTCTTACCTATACCTTGAAGTGTTGAAGCCCACATTGGCTGTGACTTGGGAGAACCTGGTCTGCTAGAAGGTGTTCCTTCCCATGGACCTGAAGTATTTTAAACTTTTGTTTTCTCTCCTGTCTCATGCAGCCCCTGCAGAAACCACAACAACGACAACTACAACAGCAGGTGTGTGTGACACTGAGGTGATCTGCTGGTTACCTCCATGAATTAATGGCTGCAATCAGAGAGAGGGGAGATTTAGATGGGAGCTTAGGAAAGGATTCTCTTCTTTGAGGCTGCTGAGACCCTGAGGCCCATCTTTTCCAAAGATATTTCTTCCCTAGAGCTAGAAGTATTCATGCCTCAGTTGGAAGGGTCTTGGATCAGCCTGGTCATGTGGATGTTATGATTGCTCATGGAACTAAATTATAGCTAAGGCCAACCAGACCCAATCCATTCCACGGTACTAATAGGGATGTTACTGATAAGTCTTTGAACAATATTGCATGCAGCAGAGGATGCCCCTAAGGGACAGGGTGTAAAATCTCTTTTTAAAGAAAAGAAAACCTTTCACGTTATCTCATGTTTTTCTCGCTATAGCGTCTACTACTTCTTAAGCAGAAGACACCACCACCTGTAATTAACACATTGTGTCTCTGTCTTGCATGCTCAGGTGTCTGCCCAAGCAATGACCAGGTCTTGACTGGCTCCCCATCACACTGGGTATAACTTCATGGATTTAACCATGAGTTTCAGGGAGCATCCCAGTCATCTCTCGCTCGGCTTCCATGCTTAATCAAGCAGGAAAAGGGTCTTGGGGTTGACGCAGGAGAAATACTTGCACTGAAAAAAGCACAGGGACAGGCACTCTACACGTGCATTGATTCAAATTTGGTCTCCATCATTTCCCTCTGACCAAGTCAGGTTCCTGGTACCCTTCCTGAGGTTCATCCCAGTTCAAAGCTGACTCTGTGAGGTTTGGTTTGAAATTTTCCTATCTGTAATGGGTACCTCACACGTACCCTGTGCAGGGAGCAGCACTAACCTGCAGGTTTGTTTTCTCTCCTTTCTCACCCAGCTCCTGCAGAAACCACAACGACGACAACGACGACTACAACAGAAGGTATGTGTGACCCTGGGGTTGATCTGCTGGATCCCTCCATGAATTAATGGCTGAAATCTGGAAGAGGGGAGATTTAGATGAGATACTAAGAGAGGTTTCTTTGCTTTGAGGGTGGTGAGACCCTGTCCCATGCTGACCAGGGAAGCTCTTTCTGACCTCTACCTAGAGATGTTCAAGGACAAGTTAGATGTTACTTGGGAGAACCTGGTCTGCTAGAAGGTGTCCCTGCCCATGGACCTGAATTATTTTAAACTCTTGTTTTCTCTCCTGTCTCATGCAGCCCCTGCAGAAACCACAACAACAGCAACAACAACTACAACAGCAGGTATGTGTGACCCTGGGGTGAACTGCTGGTTCCCTTGAAATGAAAACAGATTAAATCAGGGAGAGGGGAGATTTAGATGACAAATTAGGAAAAAATTCTTTGCTCTGATGGTCCTGGCCTATGTTTCTGGGAAGCTGTGTCTGCCCCATCACTAGAAGTGTTCCAGGGCTAGTTGGATGGGGTTTGGAGAAAGCTGGTCTGGTAGAAGATGTCCCTTCCCATGGACCTAGATTATATTTCTGCTTTTTTTATTATACAAACCATTCCATGACAACATTATTGGATGTTGCTCAAAAATCTTCATGTACTATTGCAAGCAAGAAATGATTCTCCAAGAGTATCACATGAAAACCCCCATTTAAATTAAAGAAAATATTAAATCTCTTCTATTTTTTCATAGCTTCAGAATCTACTACTACTTCTTAAGCAGAAGACACTACCACCATTAAGTAACACACAGTGTCTCTGGCTTGCATGCTCAGTTGTTTGCCCAAGCTCTGACCAGGTCTTGACTGGCTCCCCATCTCCTAAATGGATATATCTTCATGGCTTTACCCATGAATTTCAGGGACCATTCCAGTCACCTGTCTCTTGGCTTTCATGCACAATAAAGTAGAAAAAGGGTCTTGGGTTTGGTGCAGGTGAAATTTTTGCACTGGGGCAGGCACACTACACGTGTGTGGATTCAGATTTGCTCTCCATCATCTCACTCCTAACAAGCCAGCCTCCCCGTAGCCTTCCCGGGTGCATCCCATCTTGAAGCTGAGTCAGTGGGGTTCGATTTGAAATTTTCTTACCTGTAACGTGTACCTCACACGTACCCTGTGCAGGGACAAGCACTAACCTGCAGCTTTGTTTTCTCTCCTGTCTCAACCAGCCCCTGCAGAAACCACAACCACGACGACAACGACGACTACAACAGAAGGTATGTGTGACCCTGGGGTGATCTGCTGGTTCCCTCCAAGAATTAATGGCTGAAATCTGGAAGAGGGAAGATTTAGATGAGAGATTAGGAAGGAAGCCTTTGCTCTGAGGGTGGTGGGACCCTGTCCCTCCTTGCCAGGGAAGCTCTCTCTTACCTATACCTAGAAATGTTGAAGCCCACATTGGCTGTGACTTGGGAGAACCTGGTCTGCTAGAAGGTGTCCCTGCCCATGGACCTGAATTATTTTAAACTCTTGTTTTCTCTCCTGTCTCATCCAGCCCCTGCAGAAACCACAACAACGACAACTACAACAGCAGGTGTGTGTGACACTGAGGTGATCTGCTGGTTACCTCCATGAATTAATGGCTGCAATCAGAGAGAGGGGAGATTTAGATGGGAGCTTAGGAAAGGATTCTCTTCTTTGAGGCTGCTGAGACCCTGAGGCCCATCTTTTCCAAAGATATTTCTTCCCTAGAGCTAGAAGTATTCATGCCTCAGTTGGAAGGGTCTTTGATCAGCCTGGTCACATGGATGTTACGATTGCTCATGGAACTAAATTATAGCTAAGTCCAACCAAACCCAATCCATTGCATGATACTAATAGGGATGTTACTGATAAGTCTTTGAACAATATTGCATGCAGCAGAGGATGCCTCGAAGGGACAGAGTGTAAAATCTCTTTTTAAAGAGAAGAAAACCTTTCATGTTATTTCAAGTTTTTCTCGCTATAGCGTCTACTACTTCTTAAGCAGAAGACACCACCACCTGTAATTAACACAGAGTGTCTCTGGCTTGCATGCTCAGGTGTCTGCCCAAGCAATGACCAGGTCTTGACTGGCTCCCCATCACACTGGGTATAACTTCATGGATTTAACCATGAGTTTCAGGGAGCATCCCAGTCATCTCTCGCTCGGCTTCCATGCTTAATCAAGCAGGAAAAGGGTCTTGGGGTTGACGCAGGAGAAATACTTGCACTGAAAAAAGCACAGGGACAGGCACTCTACACGTGCATTGATTCAAATTTGGTCTCCATCATTTCCCTCTGACCAAGTCAGGTTCCTGGTACCCTTCCTGAGGTTCATCCCAGTTCAAAGCTGACTCTGTGAGGGTTGGTTTGAAATTTTCCTATCTGTAATGGGTACCTCACATGTACCCTGTGCAGGGACCAGCACTAACCTGCAGGTTTGTTTTCTCTCCTGTCTCACCCAGCTCCTGCAGAAACCACAACGACGACAACGACGACTACAACAGAAGGTATGTGTGACCCTGGGGTTGATCTGCTGGATCCCTCCATGAATTAATGGCTGAAATCTGAGAGAGAGGAGATTTAGATGAGATATTAAGAGAGGTTTCTTTGCTCTGCGGGTGGTGAGACGCTGTCCCATGCTGACCAGGGAAGCTCTTTCTGACCTCTACCTAGAGATGTTCAAGGACAAGTTAGATGTGATTTGGGAGAACGTGATCTGCTAGAAGTTCTCCCTGTCCATGGACCTGAATTATTTTAAACTCTTGTTTTCTCTCCTGTCTCATCCAGCCCCTGCAGAAACCACAACAACAACGGCATCAACAACTACAACAGCAGGTGTGTGTGACCCTGGGGTGAACTGCTGGTTCCCTTGAAATGAAAACAGATTAAATCAGGGAGAGGGGAGATTTAGATGACAAATTAGGAAAAAATTCTTTGCTGTGATGGTCCTGGCCTGTTTCTCAGAGGCTGTGTCTGCCCCATCACGAGAATTGTTCCAGGGCTTGTTGGATGGGGTTTGGAGAAAGCTGGTCTGGTAGAAGATGTCCCTTCCCATGGACCTAGATTATATTTCTGCTTTCTTTCTAACTCACACCATTCCATAACAACGTTCTTTGATGTTGCTCAAAAATCTTCATGTACTATTGCAAGCAAGAAATGATTCTCCAAGAGTCTCAGATTAAAATCTCCGTTTAAATTAAAGAAAATATTTCATCTCTTCTATTTTTTCATAGCTTCAGAATCTACTACTACTAAAGCAGAAGACACTACCACCAGTAAGTAACACACAGTGTCTCTGGCTTGCATGCTCAGTTTTCTGCCCAAGCTCTGACCAGGTCTTGACTGGCTCCCCATCTCCTCACTGGGTATGGGTTGGGTTTCAACTTTTCTTATCTTCAATGGGTACCTCACACGTACCCTGTGCAGGGACCAGCACTAACCTGCAGGTTTGTTTTCTCTCCTGTCTCATCCAGCCCCTGCAGAAACGACGACAACAACAACTACAACAGCAGGTATGTGTGACCCTGGGGTGAACTGGTGGTTCCCTCCATAAATTAATGGCTGAAATCTGGAAGAGGGAAGATTTAGATGAGATATTAAGAGAGGATTCTTTGTTTTGATTGTGCTGAGACCCTGAGACCTTGGCCCAGCTTTTCCAAAGAAGATATTTACGCCCCATGCCTAAAGGAATTCTGGTCTCGGTTGGATTAGTATTGGATCATCCTGGTCATGTTGATCTTTTACTCTGGAATGAAATTCTATTTAAGGTCCAAGCAAACACAAAACATTCCACTGTACAGTTAGCTGGTCTTACAGAGAAGGCTTTGAGAAATATTGGAAGCAGCAGAGGATGCCCCTAGGGGTCAGGGTGTAAAATCTCCTTTTAAAGAGAAGAAAACCTTTTTCGGTTATCTTTTGTTTCTCTCAGCTATAGTGTCTACTACTTCTAAAGCAGAAGACACTGCCACCTGTAAGTAACACACAGTGTCTCTGGCTTGCATGCTCAGGTGTCTGGCCAAGCTCTGACCAGGTCTTGACTGACTCCCCATCTCCTCACTGGGTATAACTTCATGGATTTACCCATGAGTTTCAGGAAGCATGCCAGCCACCTCTCTCTTGGCTCCCATGCCAATTAAAGTATGAAAAGCATCCTTGGGTCGGTGCAGGAGAAATACTTGCACTGACAAAAGCACTGGGGCAGGCACACTACATTTGCATGGATTCGGATTTCCTCTTCGTTATCTCACACCTAACGAGCCAGGCTCCTTATCGCCTTCCCAGGGTGCATCCCAGCTGGGAGCTGACTCATTGGGGTTGGGTTTGAAATTTTCTTACCTGTAATGGGTACCTCACACGTACCCTGTGCAGGGACCAGCACTAACCTGCAGGTTTGTTTTCTCTCCTGTCTCATCCAGCCCCTGCAGAAACCACGACGACAACAACGACTACAACAGAAGGTATGTGTGACCCTGGGCTGATCTGCTGGTTCCTTCCATGAGGGAATGGCTGAAATCTGAGAGAGGATATTTAGATGAGATAGGAGGAAGGAAGTCATGCTTTGAGGGTGCTGAGACCTAGGACCCTGCCCAGCTTTTCCAAAGAAGATGCTTCTGTCCCATGCCTGGAAGTATTTAGGTCTCGGTTGGATGGGTATTTGATCAACCTGGTCATGTGGATGTTGTCTTTGCCCATGGAACTACACTATATTTATAGTCCAACCAAACCCAAAACATTCCACTGTAATATTAGTGGTATTACTGCTAAGGCTTTGAATAATATTGCAAGTAGCAGATGATGCACCTAAGGGTCAGAATGTAAAATCTCCTTTTAAAGAGACAAAAATATTTAATGTCATCTCTGCTGTCTCACAACTACATTCTTCTGCTCTCACAGTAGAAGACACTACCACCTATACTAAGACACAGTGTCTCCGGCTTCGATGCCAAGTTCTCAGCCCTAGCTGTGACCAGGTGTTGACTGGCTTCCCATCTCCTCACTGGGTATAACTTCATGGAAATATCCATGATCTTTAAGGCACATCCTAATACCCTCTTCCTTGGCATCCACGCATAATAAAGTAGAAAAAGGGTCTTGGGGTTGGTACAGGAGAAATACTTGCACTGACAGAAGCAGTGGGGCAGGCACACTACACGTGTGTAGATTCAGATTTGGTCTCCATCATCTCACTCCTAACAAGCCAGCCTTCTCATAGCCTTCCCAGGGTACATCCCAGCTGGAAGCTGACTCTGTGGGGATGGGTTTGAAATTTTCTTATTTGTAATGGGTACCTCACACGTACCCTGTGCAGGGACCAGCACTAACCTGCAGCTTTGTTTTCTCTCCTGTCTCATCCAGCCCCTGCAGAAACAACAACGACGACTACAACAGCAGGTATGTGTGACCCTGGGGTGAACTGCTGGTTCCCTCCAACAATTAATGGCTGAAATCTTTTAGAGGGAAGATTTAGATGAGAAAGGAGGAAGGAATTCTTTCCTTTGAGCATGCTGAGACCCTGAGACTCCAGCGCAGCTTTTCTAAAGAAGATGTTTCTGCCCCTGGTCTAAAAGTATTCATGTCTCAGTTGGAAGGGTCTTGGATCAGCTTGGTCATGTGGATGTTTTCTTTTCTTGTGGAACTAAAGAATATTTATGGCCAAGGAAACCCAAAACATTCCACAATACTATTAATGGGAGTTACTTAGAAGACTGTAGGAAAAGCGTCTTGGGGTTGGTGCAGGAGAAATACTCACACTGATAGAAGCACAGGGGCAGGCAATCTACACATGTGTGGATTCAGTTTTCCTGTCCATCATCACACTCCTAACAAGCCAAGCTCCCTGTAGCCTCCTTGGGTTGCATCCCAGCTGGAAGCTGACTTAGTAGGGTATGATTTGAACTTTCTTATATGTAAATCATACATCATATGTACTCTTTCTGGGACCAGAATTAACCTCCAGGTTTGTTCTCTATCCTGTCTCATCCAGCCCCTGCAGAAACCACAACGACAACGACGACAACAACAACTACTACAGCAGGTATGTGTGACCCTGGGGTGAAGTGCTGGTTCCCTCTCCATTAACAGTCTTTGCTTTGTGCATACCTGATGTAGGAAATACTCATGTGTGCCTTTTACTTTCTCTTTCACAGCCCCAACTGAATCCTCAATAGCAGAAAAGAAAGGTACTTTTCTTTTGTCCTCATTTCTTGACCAGTGTTAAGCAGTTGCGGTTTTTTTCATGTGAGTCACAAATGTATGTAAAACACAGACAATATCCAATTTCCTATTTTCTCTTCTCCCAGAAACAAGCTCAGCAGCTCCCACTTCTGCTGAAACAACCACTACCACTGGTAAGTTATGCTGTTGGGACTGACAGGGGAGAAATACCTACACTGATTGAAGTACTGGGGAAGGGGAAACCACTGGGGCAGACACCAGCAGCATTTCACATTTCTTGTCCCCATTAAGGCCAATAATGTCATCTTTAGTATTCAAGCCCCTACATTTTTCTTACTATGAGCTCTTTGTCCCTGTTCCTGAAATCTGTAGCTGCTAACATTTCCTAGTTTAAGTCATCCAGCTGATTGCAATATAGATATTAATTGATTCCATAAAAGCACACAGTTTCCTTATTCAATCTCACTTTTTCTGTTGTTGTTTGGCTTTTTCTTCTCCTCAGCAAAAGCCCGTTCCAAACCAAGCCCACGTCCTAGACCATCAGGTAACACATTTTAATGCTCAAATACTTCACAATTTGATAACAGTTATTAAATAGTAATTAACTGCTTGCATAACAGTCTTGATTACATACATTCTTTCTTAATGGACTGATTCCATAAGAGCACATAGTTTCCATTCTCAGTCTGACTTTTTGGATTTTTTGGGTTTTTCCCCCCAGTAAAACCCCGTCAGAAACCAAGTCCACGTCCGCGTCCTAAAAAGCCAGGTGAGGTGAACTGATTCTTAATTTATATTCAATTAATTACAAAAATAATTTATTGAATGACATTCTTGATTATCAAAGTCCTTAATTAAATATTCATTCCATACAAGCAGAAATTTTCCTTGTTCAGTCTCATGTTTACATTGTTGTTATTATTTGTTTCTGCTCAGTTAAACCCCGTCCAAAACCACGACCACGTCCAAAAAGGCCAGGTGAGGTGGTCTCATTCTTAATTTCTTTTTAATTACTAAATGATTAAAGAATCAGCAATTAAAAATTAAAAAACAGTAATTAATCAACTACATTTTATTCTTCATTACATATGTTCTTAATGAATTAATTAATGATATAAAAGCACAAATTTTCATTATTCAGGGTCAAATTTATTGTTGTTTGGATTTTTTTTCTATTTAGGAAAACCTCGTCGCAAAAAACAACCACGTCCTGTAACATCAGGTAATATATTCTGATCCTTAATTGCTTACTAATCTACAAAAAATTAATAAATATTACTAGATTTCATAACATTCTTGATTGCATACATTCAGAATTATTTATTTGAGAAATAGATCTGCATTAATTCAGATTGATCTCTAGCATCTCGATCCTAATAAGTCAGGTTCCCTGCAACCTTCCCGGGGTACACTCCAGCTGGAAGCTGACTCAGTGGGGTTGGGTTTGAAATTTTCTTATCTGTAATGGGTACCTCACACGTACCCTGTGCAGGGACCAGCACTAACCTGCAGCTTTGTTTTCTCTCCTGTCTCATCCAGCCCCTGCAGAAACAACAACGACGACAACGACAACGACGACTACACCAGCAGGTATGTGTGACCCTGGGGTGAAATGCTGGTTCCCTCCATGAATTAATGGCTGAAATCTGGAAGAGGGAAGATTTAGATGAGATATTAGGACAAAAATTTTTACTGTTGTGGGTACAAAGACCCTTGTCCAGGTTTCCCAAAGAAGATGTCTCTGTCCCATGCCCAGAACTATTCAGGCCTTGGCTGGATGGGTCTTGGATCAGCCTGGTCATGTAGATGTTGTCTTTGCCTGTGGAACTAACGGATATTTAAGGTCCAAACAAACAAAAAAATTCCACAATACTATTAATGGGGGTTACTTAGAAGGCTCTGAGTAATATTGCAAGCAGCAGAGGATGCCCCTAAACGTCAGGGTGTAAAATCTCCTTTTAAAGAAAAGAAAACTCTTGACGTTATCTCTTCTTTCTCACCACTACAGAGTCTACTACTTCTAAAGCAGAAGACACTACCACCTGTAAGTAACACACAGTGTCTCTGGCTTGCATGCTCAGGTGTCTGCCCAAGCTCTGACCAGGTCTCGACTGGCTCTCCATTTCCTCGCTGGGTAAAAATTCATGAATTTACCCATAATCTTTAAGGGACCATCCCAATAATCTATCCCTTGGCTTCCATGAACAATGAAGGGGGGAAAGAATCTCTGGGTTCTGTGCAATAGAAATACTTGCACTGACAAAAGCACTGGGGCAGGCACATTACACCTCCATGGATTCAGATTTGCTCTCCATCATCTCACTCCTAACAAGCCAGGCTCCCTGTAGCCATCCTGAGGTTCATCCCAGCTGGAAGCTGTATCAGTGGGGTTTGGTTTGAAATTTTCTTACCTGTAATGGGTACATCACATGAACCCTGCAGGGACCAGCACTAACCTGCAGTTTTCTTTTCTCTCCTGTCATCCAGCCCCTGCAGAGACAACAACGACGACAACGACAACAACGACTACAACAGAAGGTATGTGTGACCCTGGGGTGAACTGCTGATTCCCTCCAGGAATAATGGTTGAAATCTGGAAGATGGGAGATGTAGATGAGATATTAGGAAGGAACACTTTTTCTTTGAGCATGCTGAGTCCCAGGTTTCCCAAAGAAGATATTTCAGTCCCACACCTAGAAATATTCACGTCTCAGTGTGAAGGGTCTTCAATTAGGCTGGTCATGTGGATGTTGTGTTTGCCCATAGAAATAAATTATATTTAAGATCCAACCAAACCAGGAACATTCCCTTATAGCACTCTAGGATACCAATGAGAATGCTTTGAGTAATATTACAATGAGCAGAGGATGCCCTTAACAGACCCAATGTAAAATCTCCATTTAAATTGAATAAAATTTTTGATGTAATTTCTTCTTTCTCACAACTGCAGACTCAGCAGCCCTGGCAGAAAAAGAAGACACTACCACCTGTAAGTAACACACAGTGTCTCTGGCTTGCATATTCAGGTGTCTGCCCAAGCTTTGACCAGGTGTTCAATGGCTCCCCATCTCCTCTCTGTGTTGTTATCCACATAAATTTACCCATGAGCTTCAGGGACCATCCCAATCATATCTCCATTACCTTCTATGCAAAATAAAGGAGAGATAGAGTGTTGGGGTTGGTGCAGGAGAAATATTTGCACTGACAAAAGCACAGGGGCAGACACATTGCACCGGCATGGATTCAGATTTGCTCTCCATCATCTCACTTCTAACAATCCAGGCTCTCTGTAGCCTTCCCAGGGTTAATCCCATCTGGAAGCTGACTCAGTGGGCTTTGGTTTGAAATTTTCTTACCTATAATGGGTACCTCACACGTACCCTGTGCAGGGACCAGCACTAACCTGCAGGTTTGTTTTTCTCTCCTGTCTCATCCAGCCCCTGCAGAAACCACAACAACGGCAACGACAACGACGACTACAACAGCAGGTATGTGTGACCCTGGGGTGAAATGATGGTTTCCTGTCTTTCAATGGTCTTTGCTCTGCTCATACCTGATACAGGAGATACTGATGTGTACCTTTCAACTTCTCTTTCACAGCCCCAACTGAATCCTCAACAGCAGAAAAGAAAGGTACTTTTCTTTTGCCCTCATTTCTAGAACCGTTTTGTGCAATTCCCTTTTTTTCATGTGAGTCACAAATGTATGTAAAACACAGACAATATCCAATTTCCTATTTTCTCTTCTCCCAGAAACAAGCTCAGCAGCTCCCACTTCTGCTGAAACAACCACTACCACTGGTAAGTTATGCTGTTGGGATTGACAGGGGACAAATACCTAAACTGATTGAAGTACTGGGGAAGGGGAAACCACTGGGGCAGACACCAGCAGCATTTCACATTTGCCCTGGATCATCTCATTCCTATACACTCAGACTCCATGGAAATTTCCAAGGTGCATCCCAGATAGAAGTTGAGTCATTGGGTCTGCTTTGAACCTTAGTTTTTTACAGTGGGATTTATCTTCTGACAAATCTGAAATGCAAGTTCTGCTCATGCACTGAAAACATTCTGCCCTGGATGTTTGAGAGCAGACTAAAGGCTCCACATGGGCAATGGCACTCAGCTGCCTCAGTAAAACTTGGGTATTGTACTGACAGCTTACAGGAGACTCAACTTCAGAGCATGGGGCTGCCTGCTGAAACCATGGAGTAACCAGATTTCAGTCTTGTCCCCATTAAGGCCAATAATGTCATCTTTAGTATTCAAGCCCCTACATTTTTATTACAATGAGCTCTTTGTCCCTGTTCCTGAAATCTGTAGCTACTAACATTTCCTAGTTTACGTCATCCAGCTGATTGCAATATAGATATTAATTGATTCCATAAAAGCACACAGTTTCCTTATTCAATCTCACTTTTTCTGTTGTTGTTTGGCTTTTTCTTCCCCTCAGCAAAAGCCCGTTCCAAACCAAGCCCACGTCCTAGACCATCAGGTAACACATTTTAATGCTCAAATACTTCACAATTTGATAACAGTTATTAAATAGTAATTAACTGCTTGCATAACAGTCTTGATTACATACATTCTTTCTTAATGGACTGATTCCATAAGAGCACATAGTTTCCATTCTCAGTCTGACTTTTTGGATTTTTTGGGTTTTTCCCCCCAGTAAAACCCCGTCAGAAACCAAGTCCACGTCCACGTCCTAAAAAGCCAGGTGAGGTGAACTGATTCTTAATTTATATTCAATTAATTACAAAAATAATTTATTGAATGACATTCTTGATTATCTAAGCCCTTAATTAAATATTCATTCCATACAAGCAGAAATTTTCCTTGTTCAGTCTCATGTTTACATTGTTGTTATTATTTGTTTCTGCTCAGTTAAACCCCGTCCAAAACCACGACCACGTCCAGGAAAGAAAGGTAGGGTAATCTCGTTCTTAATTATTAAATTGATTAATTAATAACTCAGTAACAATAGAAGATAATTAATTGAATGCAGAACAGTCTTGACTACACACATACTGAATTAAATTTTTAATTCCATAAAAACACACTTTTTCTATGTTCAGTCTCACTTTTTATGTTGTCACTTTGGTTTTCCCCCTCAGTTAAACCCCGTCCAAAACCACGACCACGTCCGAAAAGGCCAGGTGAGGTGGTCTCATTCTTAATTTCTTTTTAATTACTAAATGATTAAGGAATTAGCAACTAAACATTGAAAAACAGTAGTTAATAAACCACATTATATTTTTTATTATATATATACTTAATTGTTTAATTGATGACATAAAAGCACAGGTTTTCATTATTCAGTGCCAAATTTATTGTTGTTTGAATTTTTTTCTATTTAGGAAAACCTCGTCGTAAAAAACACCCACGTCCTGTAACGTCAGGTAATATATTCTGATCCTTAATTGCTAACTAACTTATTAACAATTAATAAAAATAAATAAATATTGATTGCCTAACATTCTTGATTACATGCATTCAGAATCTTTAATTCGAGAAATAGATCTGCATTAATTCAGATTTGATCTCCAGCATCTCACTCCTATTAAGTCAGGTTCCCTGGTATCCTTCGTGGGGTGCATCCCAGCTGGAAGCTGGCCCAGTGGGGATGAGTTTGAAATTTTCTTACCTGTAATGGGTACCTCACATGTACCCTGTGCAGGGACCAGCACTAACCTGTAGCGGGAAGAGCCTTTCTTGCTCCTGAGGCTCAACGAGCTGCTGACCTCTCCATTGCCTTGCACCAGAGTGCGCTTCCCTCTGTGGGTGTGGGTCCCACCTTTATTGGACCCCTGGTCTTACTAATGCCCAATAGGGGGCCTGTCCTAACCAGGCACAGGTGGACTCACACCCACTCTTTGGCAACTCGAGGCACCTGGTTTGTCTTGTTTCCCTACACTAACCTGCAGGTTTGTTTTCTCTCCTGTCTCATCCAGCCCCTGCAGAAACCACAACGACGACGACGACGACGACGACAACAACGACTACAACAGAAGGTATGTGTGACCCTGGGGTGAACTGGTGGTTCCCTCCATGAATTAATAGCTGAAACCTGGAAAAGGGGAGATTTAGATGAGATATTAGGAAGGACGTTTTTGCTGTTGTGGGTGCAGAGACCTTTGTCCAGGTTTCCCAAAGAAGATGTTTCTGCGCCATGCCTAGAATATTCAGGTCTTGGTTGGATGAGTCTTAATTCAGCCTGGTCATGTGGATGTTTTCTTTCCCATGGCATTAAATTCTATTTAAGGTCTGTCCAACCAATCCCAAAACATTCACCATACTATTAGTGGTGTTACTGAGCAGGCTGTGGATAATATTGCAAGCAGTAGAGGATGCCCGTAAGGGTCACGGTGTAAAATCTCCAATTAAAGAAAGGAAAATATTTAATGTCATCTCTTCTTTCTTACAACTACAGACTCAGCGGCACTGGCAGAAAAAGAAGACACTACCACCTGTAAGTAACACACAGTGTCTCTGGCTTGCATGTTCAGTATTCTGCCCAAGCTTTGACCAGGTCTTGACGGGTTCCCCATCTCCTCACTGGGTCTAACTTCATGGCTTTACCCATGAATTTCAGGAACCATTCCAGTCACCTGTCTCTTGGCTTTCATGCACAATAAAGGAGGAAAAGGGTCTTGGGGTTGGTGCAGGAGAAATATTTTCACTAAAAAAAGCACTGGGGTAGGCACACTACACCAGATTTGCTCTCCATCATCTCACTTCTAACAAGTCTGATTCCCTGCAACTTTCCCGGGGCTCATCCCATCTGGAAGCTGACTCAGTGGGGTTGGGTTTCAACTTTTCTTATCTGTAATGGGTACCTCACATGTACCCTGTGCAAGGACCAGCACTAACCTGCAGGTTTGTTTTCTCTCCTGTCTCATCCAGCCCCTGCAGAAACCACAACAACTACGACAACAACAACTACAACAGCAGGTATGTGTGACCCTGGGGTGAAATGCTCGTTCCCTCTCCATTAACGGTCTTTGCTTTGTGCATACCTGATGTAGGAAATACTCATGTGTGCCTTTTACTTTCTCTTTCACAGCCCCAACTGAATCCTCAACAGCAGAAAAGAAAGGTACTTTTCTTTTGTCCTCATTTCTAGAACCGTTTTGTGCAATTCCCTTTTTTTCATGTGAGTCACAAATGTATGTAAAACACAATATCCAATTTCCTATTTTCTCTTCTCCCAGAAACAAGCTCAGCAGCTCCCACTTCTGCTGAAACAACCACTACCACTGGTAAGTAATGCTGTTGGGACTGACAGGGGAGAAATACCTACACTGATTGAAGTACTGGGGAAGGGGAAAACACTTATTCCTTATTCAATCTCACTTTTTCTGTTGTTGTTTGGCACTTTCTTCCCTTCAGTAAAAGCTCGTTCCAAACCAAGCCCGCGTCCTAGACCAGCAGGTAAGGTGTTCTCATTCTTAATGATTTCTTAATCAATAATTATTAATAACACTGGATATTAAGTAATAATTACACAGCATTGTTGATTACATTCATTCTTATTTAAAAATCGATTACATAAAAGTACAAATTTTCATTATTCAGTCTCAGTTTTTAAGCTGTTTGGGTTTTTGTCCCCTCAGGAAAATTCCGTCCCAAGCCACGTCCACGTCCTAGAAAGCCAGGTATGGTGTTCTCATTATCAATTTCTTTCAATTATTATTTATTATAACCAATGTATTAACAATTAAGGAATAGTTATTGTATAGTAATTAATCTATTGTATTATATTCTTGATTATATATGTTCTTAATTAACTAGTTCATGACATAAGAGCACACGTTTTCATTATTCAGTCTCACATTTCATGTTATTGGTTTCTCCCCTAAGGAAAACCCCGTCCCAGACCACGTCCTGGAAAGAAAGGTTAGGGGATGTCATTCTTAATTACTTTTTAACTAAAAAGTAGTAAATAGTAATTAGTTTATATTGTAACATTTTTTATTACATACTTTCATAAATAATTAATTGATTTAGTAAAATCACACATTTTCCTTACTCTGTCTCGTTTCTTATGTTATTGTGTTTTTTTTTCTCTTCTCAGTAAAACCTCGTCCCAGACCACGTCCTGGAAAGCCAGGTAAGGTCTTATCATTCTTAATTGATTAAATGGTTAATTAATATTTCTTAACCAAAATAAATGATAATAAATTATTAGATTATTTATGACATAGGATTCTTGGTTACATATATTCTTAATTAAATGACTGATTACATAAAAGCACACACTTATTCAGTCTCATTTCTTATGTTATATTTTTGGATTTTTCCCCTCTCAGGAAAACCCCGTCCCAGACCACGTCCATTTCCTAAGAAGCCAGGTATGGTATTCTCATTCCAATTATTAATCAATTAATTCCATAAAAACACATGTTTTCCTTATTTAGTCTAATTTCTTATATTATTCTTTGGTTTTTCTCCTCTCAGGAAAACCCCGTCCCAGACCACGTCCCGGAAAGCCAGGTAAGGTCTTATCATTCTTAACGGATTAATTGGTTCATTATTATTTCTTAACCAAAATAAATTATAAACTATTGGTTTATTTAATACATAGGATTCTTGATTACATATATTCTTAATCAAAAGATTGATTATGTAAAAGCACACATTTTCCTTCTTCAGTCTCATTTCTTATGTCATTTTTTGGATTTTTCTCCACAGCAAAACGCCGTCCCAGACCACGCCCACATCCTAAAAAACCAGGTATGGTATTCTCATTCCCAATTATCAACTAATTGATTACATAAAAGCACACATTTTCCTTATTCAGTCTCATTTCTTATGTTAATGGGTTTTTTTTCTCCCTTTAGGAAAACCCCGTCCCAGACCACGCCCACGTCCAGGAAAGCCAGGTATAGTGTTCTCATTCTTAATTGATTGATTGGTTAATTTAATATATAGGATTCTTGATTACATACATTCTTAATTAAATGACTGATTACATAAAAGCACACACTTATTCAGTCTGAATTTCTTATGTTATATTTTGGGATTTTTCCCCTCTCAGGAAAACCCCGTCCCAGACCACGTCCATTTCCTAAGAAGCCAGGTATGGTATTCTCATTCCCAATTATTAATCAACTGATTCCATAAAAACACATGTTTTCCTTATTTAGTCTAATTGCTTATATTATTCTTTGGTTTTTCTCCTCTCAGGAAAACCCCGTCCCAGACCACGTCCCCAAAAGCCAGGTAAGGTGTTCTCATTCTTAACTGATTAATTGGTTCATTATTATTTATTAACCAAAATAAATGATAATAAATTATTAGTTTATTTAGTACATAGGATTCTTGGTTACATATATTCTTAATTAAACGTCTGATTACGTAAAAACATGCATTTTCCTTATTCAGTCTCATTTCTTATGTTATATTTTGGGATTTTTTTCCCCTCAGTAAAACGCCATCCTAGACCATACCAGTTTCCTAAGAAGTCAGGTAAGGTGTTCTCATTCCTTCTGGGTTTTAATGACTTCTCTTCCTAAGGACAGGACATGGTGGGTAAGAGATGGGAGCTGGGAAAGCCTGGCAGTTCAGGGGCAGGGGGGATCTGGAGAGAGAAGAAAAGGGGAAGTGGGAGAGGTCAGGAGCAGGCAGAGAGCCTGGGGACCACACACTGCTGCTAACAGGGGCTGGCAGCCAAACCATCCTTGGGGTGAGGGTCAAGGGGATGAGCTGCCCTACATCTGCACCATTCCAGGGAAAAACCCATACATACAAAAGAGCTGCCTGTATCCTGCCAGGCTGCTGGCCAGCCCATGCCAGGGTGCTCTGGCAGGCAAAGAAACAGCTCGGGGCATCACAACAAGCTCACCCTGTTCCCAGGGGAGAAGGGACAGGCAGTGGTCACTTGTGTAACCTCGGGGTCAGTTGTAGGAAAGAGTAATGAGCTGCTAATGGGACACCATCACAACCAAAAAAATTCATTTTCTCTCCACTCAGCTGCTCGTTCCAGGTACAGCAGCCAGGGCCACATTTGCATTAGTCAAGCACAGCAGAATTCCATACAGGCTGTGTTTTACTCTCTTGCTCATACCTAGTTTCTTAACATGTGATTTCTTCTTCAGTCAAATTTGTTTTTCTGCCTAAATACACACGGCTGAGACTGCAGAAATACTTTACTGGCCTGTGTGGACCAAGGAGGCCTGGGATGCCAGCTGTAAAATTACAAGGGTAAATATTTACTTATGAGCATGAGGTGACCCAGCCACACTGTGGCACCCCTGGTGTGGGTTTTCCCTGGGCTCTTACCCCCTCCAAATGTCCAGGTACAACATGAGTGGACTAATGACTCACATCCACACCACTGATCACCAGCCCTAGTACAAGTTTGCAAAACAACTCCCTCCTGTAGTTGTCTTATCTGTCCAGGAGCATCCTTCATGGACATCTCTAAGCATCCATGAAGCCAAATCCCTCTTTCCAGGGTTGGGCTGTCCTTTAACTTGTTTTAATTAAGCACCAAGAATATCAGACTTTCAGTAACATTCCACCACCTCCTTACCTTACAGTTTATAATGTGAACCAACAGGTATTAATGAGGATAATACACTTTTATCCTCCCCAGACTGATGGATACAAGAGTGGGGAAAGGGATTTTCAGAACAGTGACCACCAGTAGACCCTAGAGCAATGCCAGAGGCTCCTTGGAAGGGGACACCTGAGCAACCCCCAGTGCAGACCTGGCATCATCTCCTGTGCCATGTTTCACACACCATACAAAGGCTGTGGCACAGGGGGCTATTTGGAATATATGGGTTTGAAATTAGCACATGCCAGGCTTGATCAAAATTATTTATGAAAAGAAAGTTCAGAAATATATTTTCAAGATTGTTACTTGATAATACCATGACCATGGCTTTGTGAATTTTTAAAAATCCTATCAGGTGCTTTATATTATGCATTTATATGCATGTGGGATATTTATATATTTGTTGTATTAGATATTATACCAACAGAAATATTTAAATTCCATACAGTTGCACCTCTGTTCAGGAGTTCTGCTCTGTGAATTGTGACTAACATCATGGTTAGAATCCTCTGCAGGAAAGTTTCCTCTAACCAACGAAACAAAAGGGCTTACTGACAATGTCTCATTTTTTCCTATGATAGTTATATCTAAGCTTTTCCATTTTTCATTTCTCAGGTGTGTAAAGGACCCAACCTGTGGGAAGTTCAACTTGCCACGCAGTAGACTTTACCCATTCAAGTTTGGTGCTCCCAAAAGCCCCAAAATCTGCCTACAGTGTGAAGTATCATCATGCATCACCTTCTCTTATTCCTCCCGCCACTACAAGGGCTATCGGAGGAGAGGCAAAAGAAGCTTAAGTGAAAGTGACAGCACAATTTTTACCATCATCCCCAAATGATAACAGCCCCAATCATGTTTCTTCTAACCCTAACACTATGTTGATCATTTCTACATGTGAGCGTGTTGCACGTCTGCTACTAATTTCTAAAAAATAAATTATAAGGGTGGGTGTCAATCAAAAGGTATTTTAATCTTAACTGTGCTTCTGTTCCTTAATTTCAGATCCTTTGGATCTATACTCCAGATCTGTAAAACCTTAAACTTCAATAAATACTCTCAGTGAAAAAAGTAGTTGTATCAGCTGAGTGATTATTCTCATCAAGACTTTGTTTCCCCTCTCACAGTTCTTCCCCCTTTGTCACGGTCTGTAACTATTAATATTTTATATTTTTTGTGTGAGGAAATATTAGCCACTACACATGCACAAACTACAAATGGCAAACAACCAGATTTATGTTTTGAATGAATTACAAGGATTTATTCAGGGGAAAATGACACCACTGTTTTGAAAGGGTCTTAAGAAGGAGTGACAGTGGGAGAGAAACAGGCAGAACAGGACTTTTTAAACAAATTATTCACCCCAGGCAAAGGGGCTATTAAAGAAAGAAAAAGAGCAATTAAGTTTTTTTACCCTCCAGAGAAAAGTTGCCTGTCTCTCTGTCTCTCTGAGATCACAGATACTCTGCAGCTCCTTGGTGCTGCTTTTCTTCCTCTCCTTGCTTCTCTCACCTCTGATCTTTTATATAGTAAAAAGTTCCTTCTTTTCATCAATTATTACCAGAGGCTGTGAATTTGGTAGCTGTGGGTCTTCCCTATGTATTCAGGTTTCCCCGGAATTCTAGCATTTGCTATCAAATTGCATTAGATGTCTGGTGGGTCTTAGCATTTTTTCTTTCTAGTCCTAACAAAGGAGGGGAGGGGCTGTTGATGAGATTTTGACAGTAGAAATAAATTTGCTACCTTTTTAAACAGTGTCATCTATGTCTGCAGAGCCAAGGTTCTGCTGATTGAGTAGTTGTGATGCATTTTAAAAGAGCAAACTAAGCTGAGGAGACAGAGGAATGCTGAATCAAGAGGCAATTTTTTTTTCTGTTCTCAATGTATCCACATTACACCATTGTACCAAGTATCTCAAACACTGAGCATTTAAGAAAGATTAAGCTACCTTACAGACAGATGTCCCAGTGCTGTTTCCTGAGCTCACAAGAGACATAAATCAAAGGACAAGCATCCCTTGTAACCATTGATATCTGAGCAATAACCTTAAATAGAAACTCAAAAATAATTGGAAAAATATATGCAGGTTTATTGCTGGAGATAAGGACTGTCAAAAATTCACTATAAGACTTAGCTTAATCCTTTTTCTTTCACTATCTTTTATAGTGATATCACTTTGAGTCAAGGAAGGGGTTTTTTATGACAATATTATTTTGTTCTATTCAGAACGACAGTGAGAAAAAAATACACTAGTGATTTTCACTTAATAATAGAGAAAAATATATTGCAGATTGCAGAACTGTAGAAGAGTGAAGCAGTCATCTCAGAGGAAGAGACTGATAAAATTTTGCTAGTCCGGAGGGTTTAGCCTGAATGTATCTAAACCAGTGCAGGGGTGTTTTGGAATTGAATTAGATTAAATTAACATTTTCCCATCCCAAGTTGAACCTGTCTGGTTTTTGCCTGTTACTGTCATTGGGGAATGCAAACCTCCCTGTCCTTGTCTCCATTAAGGAACCTTTAGGTGGGTTTTCTCCTCCCTGTCCCATGGTGGGCAGGAGGTGAGTGAGCAGAGCCCTGGTTGGTACCATCTGGGCCCAAACCCTGACAGCACATTGCTGTGCTCTCTCTCTGCCTCCCTGGGCTGTTCTGTAGCTCCCCAGGAGCAGCCCTGCAGTTGGGCTTCATTTTCCTACCCACTGTTAATCAGGGAAATTAATGTGGGTATGAGCACAGAATGGTGATCCCAAATCAAGGAACGGATGGCTGCATTGCTTCTGACTGAAAAGAAGGAAAAACGAGCAAATCTCTTACATATCAACCCTTTTCCAGATAAGTCACTTTACTCCTGTTACTCTGCATTCCCAGAGCCACATCCATCTTCCCATGTCTGTTCAGCTTGGGCAGAAGTGGGGCAGGGATAGGAATCAGGGGACCTTCCAGCAGCTTCTCCCAGGAGCCACTCCTGTTCCCCCCCTGCTTCCAAAGCACCCCTGCACTGACCCAAGACACAGACAGGCTATAACCACCAGAATACAAAATTTCATCCATTTCTTTCTCTGAGATGAATACTTTACAATCCACAAGATTGTTTCTCTAATCCAGAAGATATTTTTCTCTATTATGAAGTGGAAAAGGTTATTGCTCAGATATCACTGGTTACAAGTGGTGCTTGTCCTTTGATTTATGTCACTTGGTGAGCTCAGGAAGCAGCACTGGGATGTCTATCTGTAAGGCAGCTCAAACTTTCTTAAATGCTCAGTGTTTGAGATATTTGGTACAATGGGGAAGAACTGTGAGAGGGAAACAAAATCTTGATGAGAAAAATCACCCAGCTGATACAATTACTTTTTGTCACTGAGAGTATTTATTGAAGTTTGAGGTTTTACAGATCTGGAATATAGATCCAAAGGATCTGAAATTAATGAGTAAAAGCATAGTTAAGATGAGAATACCTCTTGATTGACACCCAGCCTTGTAATTTAATTTTTAGAACTTAGTAGCAGACGTGCAACACGCCCACATGTAGAAATGATCAACATAGTGTTAGGGTTAGAAGAAATGTGATTGGGGCTGCAAGATGGTAAGAAGTGTGCTGCTTCTTTCACTTGTGTTTCTTTTGCCTCAGAACCGACGGCTCCTGTTGCGGCGGGAACTGGAACCAGCAGCTGAGAAAGAACTGGAACGAGCAACTGAGAAAGATCTGGAACGAGCAACTGAGAAAGATCTGGAACGACCAGCTGAGTGGAGAGAAAATTAATTTTTTTTAGTTGTGATGGTGTCCCATTAGCAGCTCGTTACTCTCTCCTATAACTGACCCCGAGGTTACACAAGTGACCACTGCCTGTCCCTTCTCCCCTGGGAACAGGATGAGCTTGCTGTGGTGCCCCGAGCTGTTTCTTTGCCTGCCAGAGCACCCTGGCATGGGCTGGCCAGCAGCCTGGCAGGATACAGGCAGCTCTTTTGTATGTATGGGTTTTTCCCTGGAATGGTGCAGATGTAGAGCAGCTCATCCCCTTGACCCTCACCCCAAGGATGGTTTGGCTGCCAGCCCCTGTTAGCAGCAGTGTGTGGTCCCCAGGCTCTCTGCCTGCTCCTGACCTCTCCCACTTCCCCTTTTCTTCTCTCTCCAGATCCCCCCTGCCCCTGAACTGCCAGGCTTTCCCAGCTCCCATCTCTTACCCACCATGTCCTGTTCTTAGGAAGATTCTTAAAAACCAGAATCCTGGTTAAAAACCTTACCTGGCTTTCCAAGACGGGAGCGTGATTTGGAAAAGCGTTTTCCTTTGGGGGAAAAACACAAATAACAACATTAAAAGGTTGATTGAACAAGGAAGATATGTACTTCTATTCAATTAATTGATTAAATAAACTTTATATAATCAGGAATATTATGTATTGGAAATTATGCTGAAGTATTAAATAACTACTAGTTAAGAATGAGAGCACCTTACCTGGCTTTCTAAAACCTCCAAAACGGGGTGGTCCAGGACGGCGTTTTGGAAATGGGAAGAAACCTAAACAACAGCATAAAAAGTGAGACTGAACAGGAAAAAATTGTGCTTTTATGCATTCAATTAGTTAACTATGAACACATGTAATTAAGAAAGCTATATATTGTAACTTATGTTTAATATTTAATTAAAGAATAGTTAAGAATGAGAACACCTTACCTGGCTTTCTAGGACGTGGGCGTGGTTTGGGACGGGCTTTTGCTGAGGGAAAGAAAAAGCCAAATAATAGAAAAAGTAAGATTGAATAAGGAAACTGTGTGTTTTTATAGAATCAATTAATATATATATTGCAATCAGCTGGATGACAAACTAGGAAATGTTAACAGCTACAGATTTCAGGAACAGGGTTGTCATAGACAAATAGCTCCTACTAAGAAAAATGTAGTGGCTTGAACACTAAAGATGACATTATTGGCATTAATGGGGACAAGATTGAAATCTGGTTACTCCATGGTTTCAGCAGGCAGCCCCATGCTCTGAAGTTGAGTCTCCTGTAAGCTGTCAGCACAATACCCAAGTTCTACTGAGGCAGCTGAGTGCCATTGCCCATGTGGAGCCTTTAGTCTGCTCTCTAAGCATCCAGGGCAGAAAGTTTTCAGTGAATGAGCAGAACTTGCATTTCAGATTTGTCAGAAGATACATTGTAGAAAAATAAGGTTCAAACCAAACGCTTCTGAGTCATCTTCCATCTGGGATGCACCCTGGGAAGGTTGCATGGAGCCTGGCTTGTTAGGAGTGAGATGATAGAGACCAAATCTGAATCCATGCAGGTGTAGTGAGTCTGCCCCAGTGCTTTTGTCAGTGCAAGTATTTCTCCTGCACAAGCCCCAGACCCCTTTCCCTCCTTTATTATTCATGGAAGCCAAGGGAGAGGTGACTGGGATGGTCCCCAAAGCTCATGGGTAAATCCATGAAATTATACCCAGTGGGGAAATGATGAGCCAGTCAAGACCTGGTCAGAGCTTGGGCAGAGAACTGAGCATGCAAACCAGAGACACTGTGTGTTACTTACGGTCTGCACTGTTTCCTTCTTTAGGAGGAGGTCTTTCATCTGTGAAGAAGAGATGAAATTAAATATTTTCCTCATTTTTATCTGAGATTTAATTTCATGAGCTGCTAACCCTAATCTTTTCCCATGTTTTTTGTTCCATGTATTGTTCTTAGCTGATGGTTCCAGACAAATAATTACAATAAATTTTTGATAAGTCACATACTATTTGTACAATCAGGAGACCCTAAACCTCTCTGAGCATTGTGTGCCAGTGGTCCATCACCCTCAAATTAAAGAAGTTTCTGCTTATGTTGAGGTTTAACTTCCCCCATTGGAGCTTAAACCCCTTTTTCCTTGTTCTATTACTCGGCACCACCGAAAAGACCTTGGCTCCTTCCTCTTGACACCCACCCCTCAGGTACTGGTAAGATTTAATTGCCTTCAGATTTTGTGGAACAAGGGTGTCTGTCCACATCTACTGATGTTGATAAGAAGTGAATCTTCATTTTGGTGCTTTGCGTTTCAACACTGAAATTATTTGGTTTGATCTCCTTGCCCTATGGAGCATCACTGTTAGCAGATGGGAACTGTGCTCAGGAGGGCAGAGAGACACCAAGGTCTCTCCTCCCTAGCTTGCATCCTGGGCCACAAGCATTAGCTGCAGCATTTCTTGACATCTCCACTGATGTTCCCTTCTAAACAATATTTAACCAGGTTTCTCTAACACCCTCCATGTCGTGCTCATATCCTTTACCTGGTTTCAGCTCGGCTGGCATGTCCGCTGACCCCTGTTCCTCTGGGATGCCCTTGGGACCGGAGGGCCCATCTGCATTAGGAGAGGAGGAGAAATGGAGTATTTGAAAGTTGCAATTAAAAACACAAGTGTGAACTGAGGAGCTTGTGACTTGCACTAAGTGAAGAAAAGATGCAGGTAAGAGTGCCTCAGATGAGCCAATTGTAAAGATCTCACCATACATACATGCAGTCTTGATATCAGCAGGTAGACCTAATCACATGCCTGTTCCCCTCCCACCACATTTTCCTATGAAAATGAAGATGATCCTATCCTGGCTATTGTCTTTTCCAAGGCTAATAACAAGAAGAGTTATTCAGTATTTTTACTAAATTCCCAGTGTTCCTCCTGTGTGCTCTAACAAAATATTCATATATTACTCAAAATTTCCACAGATGAGTTTTGTAATTTGAATTTTCTCCTTGCCTTCACCAGCAGGAGGCGCGGGTTTTGCAGGATCTGCCACAATGATGTCGTCGCCGGGAGGTATTGGTGAAGGCTCATCTGAGGGCTTCTCTGGATCAGCTGGAGGCTTCTCTGGATCAGCTGAAACTTAGAGCAAATAAATTATTAGAGAACTTTAAGAATGGTCATGAGAACTGAGGCAATGGTGAAATCACACAAAGCAGTTTAGATACAAAAGGCATCCACATGCAGAGTTCATGTCTAGTCTGATTTAATGGATTTATAGAATACTTCAGGTTGGAATGGACCTTCAAGATCATCCAGTTCCAACCCCCCTTCCATTGGCAGGGACACCTCCCAATTGACCAGGTTGCTGCAAACCCCATCCAACCTGGCCTTGAAGCCGCAACTTCTCTGGGTAACCTGAGCCAATGCCTCACCACTCTCACAGTAAAGAATTTCTTCCTAATATCCAGTGTAAATCTCCCATCTTCCATCTTAAAACCATGTCCACTTGCCTTATCACTCCATGCCCTTGTCAAAGTCTCTATTCAGTTTTCCTATAGCCCCTTCAGGTACTGTAAGGTGCTCTAAGGTGTCCATGGAACCTTCTCTTCTCCCAGTGGAACAACCCCAACTCTCTCAGCCTGTCACCGTAGCAGAGGTGCTCCAGCCCTCTGAGCATCCCTGCAGGGATGGATGAGCTTCCTGGTGTTTCTGTGTCCCCAGTACCTGGGGTTTACTCTCTCACTGTCTTACCTTTTGGTTTAAATGGTTGTAGTACCCAGTCCAAAATTTTGTTCCACCCACTTTCTGGGTTTCCCTGTGGTTTCCACCATTTTGCATTTACTATGACAGATAAGAAAACATGTCTTACATTGATGTAAGATGTCACAGTTCTAGGTATAATTTGTGTTTACATCCTTCACCTCTGGAGAAGGGGTTGCTGGGAGCTGAGCTCTGCTAGGGTTCCCTTGGGCAGTAGAAAGAGGAACTTTTTATGCTCTGTGTGGTTACCACAAAAGCCAGGGAGGCTGTGAACCATTTTTCTGTGCAGACGGTGACAGTTTTGGCTGAGAGCCCAGCATGACAGCTTAAATCTTTGCAAATTCCTGCTCAGGTCTGCACAAAGTCTGCCTCACTTTGTCTAACCCTGCAATGAAGAACATACTTTACACTCCTTAAAGTATTTAAAAATGCACGTGTGATTAAATCAGCCCATGGCATCATGGTTCAGATACCAGGGGATGAAATGGTCTGGCAGAACAGGATAGAAACCAGGGGGCTGATCATGTAGTTTTGACAACCTGTAGTTTTAGTCTCATAAATAGCCTTGGAAAATTTAATTATATTAACTAAAAGGAAAAAGGATTTAGGCTACCTGGGGTCAAAGCAGGTTTTTCAAATAGCAGCTTTTAAAAATTACATCGATGCCTCTGAAGAGCTGTATCTGATTCAGTAACTAAAATAAGGAGAAATTCTATTTATATATTTATCTTCAAATACTAATTTTCCCAGATTTTAGTGATACTAAAGTTTTGGGTTTTCAAGAAAGGATCCCAAGTCCTTCTTTCAGCCTACACTGGGTCAAATCAAGTACAAAAGTGAACCTATGGAATAAAGACCAAGATTGTAAGGTTGCTGAAGTGCTGGGATTTGACCACTTAGTTGAAATGCAGCTTGGTCCTCTTTGATGCTGAACTGCCCTCTGGGTTGCCTTTGTTTTAGAAATAATGAATTATTGCAAATCCCTAAATCTAATCTGCATGAAATTTCCTCTTTCTGTAAGGGATTGATAAGATTTTATTTGTGGTGTCCATGCGGATAATTAAAGAACAAAAGTATCTAATCCAAACCAGAAAGGCTATAAGGCAGCTTTGCTTGAAGTTTGAGGGAACATGATGTAGATGTAAAGTGTATTTCCACCTGGGCTTCTTTTTCTCTATACATCTACATTTTTCAATTATAAGAATAGCAGTATTTAAACACCAAAAATAGAGTATTGCAAGATGACTTGTTAGAGAACCACCGCTCCACACTTTTACCCTTGTAGAAGAGAAACAAAGGAAATATTCTCCAGCCTTCTTCATCCTACAACCTTCCTAGGCTATAATTTGAAATATAAATAAGATATATTTTGAGATATAACCTATGGATTTGATCTGCATCTTTGAATCATGAGACAAATTAAGCCATCCATCTTACAACCCAAAGCTTGTCAGTGATACTGCAGGAGACGCTTTGCCACCCCTTCCCTCCAAGGCTCTCTGTATTACCTATTCATTCTGTCTGTAATATTTCCCTGCAAACATAAAAAAAAAATTTCAGAGGCAGTACCTGGTTCAGCAAGGAGAGCAGCACTTAGCAGCAGCAGCAGCCAGGTGAGACGAGCTCGTTGGTCCATTGTGGTTGTAGCTGTCTGTTCAGCTGATGGCACCTTCAGAATTTATACTACATGGGTTCTGGTTTCCACCAAAGGTGTGTGCTGTGCAATTTGATCTTCCTTCCTGAATCTCTTCCAGCCCATTGCCAAGGCAATGATTTACTGAATATTTTCATTTCACAGGGTACATCCCGACATCCGGATAAGTAAATCCAGATCGCAGCAGCGCTGGTTCTGGATTGGCTACTGAGATCTTCCCAAACATTGCCCAAGACACCTTTGTGGCCTTGCTTTGCTGATGTTGTTATTCCAGGAACCAGTGATTTACTTGTGGAGGTTGGGCTGTTTGGTAAGGATTCTCTTAAATCACTCTGAGAATTATGCCAAAAGAAGAATAGCATCCTGGAAATGTCAGGAAAGTCTCAGCTAAATTCTCTGTTCTTATTCCTGCAAGGAGCAGTTTCTGTGCTTTTCCATATTCCTCTGACTCCTCTTTAACCTGGGACTGGATACCTCCATCATGGTTCAGCTCCGCAGTTCTCTCTCTCTCTCTTTCAGCCTGCAGAGCAATACAAGAGCTGTAAGAGAGATTGGCCAAGGTTTGGTTGGGTGAACATAATTTTTGGGGTGTAACCAAGGAAACGAGGGAGAATGAGGAAGGGAGGGACAGAGGGTGCTAAGTTAGCTAAAACTGTGCAGGTGAAGGAGTGTGCAGGTAACACCTGTGGGGCAGGAGCAGCTGCCAGGCCCTGTTCTGAGGAAGAGAGGAGAGACTGAAGTCAGGGGGCCCTATGGAGTGATCTACACTGCTGTGCTGTGACCCCCAAGAACATGGTGAGCACAGATGGAGCACAGTGGAGAAATCCAAGTCAGATTGCCAAAGGGAATCAGTCACCTTCCTTACTTTACAGTAACCTGTAAAAATGATAAATCCTGGAGAAGAAGAGTCCACTGTCCTGCTCTCTACCCACCTGTTTCACAGCTAGGTTGTTTTGGATCAAACAAGACAGAGATTTCTTTCTTGTCTTCAAGGGGCAAGCACACATGGTTCCTCTCAGTCCTGTGTGTTACATTCCCCTAAACACAGACTGCATGGAGCCTGAGGATGTGGAGCTTTTGCCTGGCAGAACTTAGGAGATGAGCTTCTGGATATGTGAAATATTACACAAAAAAATCCAGACACAACATATTTATCAGGTGAAGAGGAGAAACTAGCAACAGGTTTTTAATCCACTGGCCTGTAGGATGAGCAGGAGAAGATATTGCAGTGCCCATTTAAGTACAAGTAAAGACTAGAAAAAAGCAAATTGTTCTGAGCTGATTTAAAAATTAGCATAAATTTCCCTTCCCCTTTCCCTTCTTTTCCTTCTCCTTTCCTTTCCCCATCAAGTGAGGTTTTGCTGAATGGGCAAAACCATCCCTCCCTGAAAATAGATTTTTTTTTTATCATCTGTTTGTAACTATACAAGGATTTTGGAATGTATTTTGGGATGTATGGTTGCATAGTTGTATATGTGACACTATAGGACACCTAATAAGGGGCAAGTTCTCCATGCTGCTTCCCATCTCTGACTGAGAAAGTTCTCCAGCATTTGCAAACAAAATTAACAAAATTAATCCCAGCAAGGGCATCTGAGCATTGAACTTCCATGGAGAAGTAGTGTTATGATTCCTGTAAGGATCTGGAGCTAGTACAGTTTAAAGGACTAAAATCAGTAGGAAAATGCAAAGGTGTCCTGGAGGCTCCCACCACTGGAGGGCATCCAGGCACGGTCCAAAGATCTCTGGATAAGAGGATCCAACACCACGGTGCTTCTGTAGGGGCCATGAAGAGGCCTCCACTTCAGCAAACAGCTCTGAGTAAGCACTAAAAGAGCAGATATGTACAAGAGGCAGTTACAAAGAGCAAGACAGTGGTTTCCATTCCTCACCTGTCTCCTGCCAAGGTCCAAGGATATGTCTCTGCCCAAGTGGAGGTCAGGAAGAGCCCTGGGCCACCACAGGCACTCCTCTCTTTGATCTTCCCATGCAGCTCATCACCCATTATCACTAAAAGAGGATTCAGACCATGACACCTGGGAGCTCAATGGAGCAGCCTGCTGAAACCTGGGTCCTCACACAGCTGAACTCACCTGACACATCAGGGCTGACCTGGAGAGACATGGGAAACACTCCTCTCAGGTCATGAAACACGTTTAGCAAGGACCTGCTTAGCTGTTTAAGAAATACATTATTATTATTATTATCATCATCATCATCATCATTATCATTATCATTTTATTATTATAAAATACATTTTTACAAAAAGTTGTTTATTCAAGTGTAATAATTACAAACCAAAATATTGATTTTGGAAGAAATGTCATGTTCTGATTCATCAGTTCTACATTTTGTTTCTAAAATCAGGGAAGATCTTTCAAAGGAACTTTTGAGGCCTTCAAGATGTGCATGTAAGGAAAGCTTCCTTATTTTTTTCTACTTTGAAAAAAGAAACAAGCAAACAAACAAATTGGGAATGAACATGGAAATAAAATAATGTGTTGTAACAAGTTGGAAAAGATATAACAGTAAAAGTGAGCAGAGGAGCCCAAAACTGCCTTTTTTCTGCTTTTCCCAGCCCCAGTCCCTGCCTCCTCAGGAACAGAACTATTACCTGATAACAGAAACTCTTGTCCTGTAGATATAAATATCTCTGCACACCTGAGCTCAGTGCAGCATATGTGCAAGACAGGCTGATAAACAGCTTCTGCACAGCTTTGAGGAGTAATTTGCATTTGGAAATGCAACTCTGTTGAGGTTTGGTTGTCTGCTCCTCTTACAGCCCAAGACATTGGATATTCACCATTTTTCCCATGCCATCACTAAGGAGATGTGTAGTGCCCTGACACTGATTGCTTAACTGCCCCAGTATATTGTCAATTATAATAAATCCATATTGTTGCAAGGATTCTTTTTCCATGTTTCTTCTCTGCCACCCATTCCAGTAAATTCCAGTAAACCTGGTAGGTTCTGAATTGGAAGATATTCATGCACAATATAGGGAGAAAAAGGTGAAGCCTGGGTGGAGTAAATCACAACCTCATTAACAGAACTTTCAAACAAAGCTTGGATTTCCAAGAATTTAAACTGAATTTACAAGAACTCACTTTGAATTCTCACTTACAGTGAGTTTATTGGCAAAGCAAAGTGAAAATTTTACTTTTGAAGCCATCTCCTGTGGACAAAAACAAACTACTGATTGCTGGGTTTGGCTTCCTGGTCCCAGAGGGGAATTGCCTTGGGATAAGGATGTCACCATCCAGCCTTGGGAAGCCCCAGGCCACCCAGGGAGGGAAAATCATTGTCAGAGGTGGAGGCCATGCCAATGTAAATGGGTATCAGTGCTCTTGGCTCTGCACACAGTAGGAGAGATCACTTCATCCTGTTACCCAGCTAAGGCTTCTGTCAACACAGCTTGCTTACCTTGGCATGTGCAGCTTTCCTGCAGCTTTTTCTGCTTTTTACGTTCACGTGGACAATGGTACAATCTTCATTGAAAGGGTTTCTCAGTTTCTAGCAAATTCCTGAGGTCTCAGCAGGTCCCATGAGCAGGGGTCTCAAACAGAGTACAGCCAAAGCCTGTGGTTGCCTCCAGGACCCTTTAAGCATTTGTTATTACAAAACATGGAAAGGCCTTCAAGTGCATCAGGGATCCCAAGGCATGAGGTGTGCCCAATACTACCTTTCAATTTCTTTTAAGTATATTTTGATACTAAAATTAACACCATAAGAAACGGGGATTGAGGTGCACAGTCTAACCAAATGCTCTGCTAAATCCTTCAAGAACAAAGAGCCATTTTATGAAAGATACATTTCTATTTAGACATTTATCTCCTGAGAGTTTGGGGAGACCATAGCAATTTATCAGGATTTTGATTCAGAAACATCCCTACATAAGAATAATCAACACTTTACCAGTTAAATAGTGCACAGAAACAACACAAAACTTGGCACACAAATGGCCAAATCAAAACCCCACCAACTCCCAAATTAAAGTCATCAGAGCTCAAACCACTGAAAAGGAGAAGGGAGTAATCTGAGCTAATGTTTCTACTGGTTTTGATTAATTGACTCCTTCTGATATTCCTTCTCATGAGTAGTGTTCAATTAAGGGAAAAAAAATGGATTAGTAACACTCACAGAAAATACTGGGAGTTGTTCCTGAGTGAAACTCAAAGATTTTTTAATGCAATATTAGAGCCCTAATAGAGGACTTTAGTGGGGCCCTCGAATGGTTCCTGCCCTCCCACAACCTCAGCTAATGCAGTTAGAGACTTGGTATGGAAAAAAGAAGGAAGAGTTATCAGCAACATTATGCTATGGAAGGATTATTAGTTATTTGTGATATCTTACAACCACATCAGTCAGTACTACATCAGTGAGTCACCTCCAGAACTACTCCAGAGTTTTAAATTTTCTTTTTCTAAGACTTTGGGCTTTTGATAGTGTTTTCTGGTGAAGAATTACTTCGTGTGTAAGAAGTTCCATCCTTACAGTACTCTGTAAATCTGCATATAAAATGATTCTTAATTCTCCTTAAAGATTAAAAATCCTGGACACTATGTAAATCAGTATTACTGCTTCCATCATGATAAAAATATATTTCAAGAAGTTCTTCTCATAAATAAACAACAGAAGGAACTAAATCAGATGTAAATTTGTAATTATATAAACAGGATGTTGCTTATGCTAGGGAAAATTATTTTAAGTTAGAAACAAAAGAGACAAAATGTACAGTTTAGCAATCACTTTTTGCAAAATTAACTGTAATTTTAGAATGGGTTCTTCACTAAGAATACTGTTGGTGACTGGAATAGGGTCCCCAGGGAAGTGGTCATGGCACACAGCCTGCCAGAGTCTGAGGAGCATCCTCATGATGCTCTTAGTCATATGGTTTAGTTTTGGGTAGTTCTGCAAGCAGCATGGAGTTGGACTTGATGATCCTTATGGATCCCTTCCAACTTGAGACATTCTATGATAACACTTCACCTATCTTTGCAAAACCTCTTTTTGTTTCAGAAAGTGTTCAGCAACTGACTAATGAAGGTCTTTGTTATGCATGTGTTCTGAAGGTGAAAAACATGCTGAGGCATGAGATTATGAGCTGACTTCCCTCAGGTCCTTAGCAACTTGAAAATCAATGGAGAATAGGATGAGATTTTGCAATTTTTTCACCATCTGGTACTAACCAAAGTTGCCAAGGTTAAATTTGGGAAAGGACGTGGAATTCCCAGAAGTCTGAGTGAGGCACTTCCTTCTTCAGATGGGTCTGACACAAACCTGGTTCCTTCACATCACTCTCTGCCCCTGGGCTGTCAAGGAGTCGTGACTCTAAACCTTTGGATTTGATTTATGCTGATTATCTCACTCAAATAAATCATCTGCAGACACTCAATAGAAGCTTTGTTAAGGTGAAGCATGTGGGATTAGGACCTTAACTTCATGAAAAATGTCCTGTGGGAAAGCTTGTTGGTTCTATAAGGACAGAACATGCCTCAGGATTGCCTTTTGGTGTTCTTCCTTAGTCTTGGGAGTAAGGAATATAATTGGTTAATACAGATTGCAGGTTATAAAAATAATGGGATGGTGGTATAAAAGTTTTGGGTGGGCTCTGAGTGACATCGATTAAAATGAACTAAAAAGTTTGGAACCTTAGCTGGATGGAAGTTTGCAATGTCAAATGTTGAGTTAAAAAATTAGGGAGGGAAATTATCTGTGTAGGAGAGAACTTTGATACTGGTAAAGAAGCCATAGCACTGTTGAGAAAAGAATTTTCCAGTTCAGGGGAGCACTTTTGGCTCTGCCAAAAATTAAAAATTAATTGTGACTTTTCTTGATAAAACAAAGTCATATCCACAAGTAAATGACAGTGGAACCCTGGTGGCTGTCATGTTTCCCTTCATACCACCCCCTGAGAGAACTTCCCCATAGGTTGTTCTCATTCCCTCTGTACTGCACATCATTCATGGCAAAATTCCTTGAGCTGTGAGAAAAAATGAAGTCTCCTGAAGATGATACAGCTTGTCCACAAACCTGCTGGTTAAAGGCAACTTCTACATCACTTCTATCCCAGAAATTATCACAAATGTTTCCCAAGGTTCCCTTATGAGATATTTTAACATGCCCTTCACTCTGGTTCCATCCATTCACCAACTTCATTGACATGAAAGGAAGAAAATTTTTCTGAATTTGGGTGCTTCATGGAAAGACAGAATCAGAGACCAATGCAGGCTGGAAGGACCTCCAGAGAGCTCTGTTCCAGCCTCTGGTTGAGGTAGGTCCAGAGCTGGTTGGTCCTGGACATGTCTATGAAACCTTTGAATGCTTCTAAGGATGGAGATCACACCACTTCTCTGGGTTTCTGTTCCAGTGTTTGACCACCTCATTAAAAAAAAAAAAAAAAATCCTTTATATCTAGGTGGAATTTTCCAAGTTCTGACTTGTGCCTCCTGTGGACCTCTGTGGAGAGACTGGCTCCATCTTCTCTGGTCCCTCTCAGTAGCTGACTGTAGATGGCAATAAAGTTTTCCTTTCTCATTCTTAAGGCTGACCAGGCTCAAGTCCACCAGCATCTCCTTATACATCTTTTAGTCCAGTCCCCTGAAGATCTTGATGACCTTTTGCTCTGGGGTGCCCTTGCCTCTGGTGCTGGAGGCAATTGTACAAATCAGTGCCCAGGGGAAGGATCACTTCTTGTGACCCTCTGGCAATGCTCAAAGGGCACGATGTTGGCTCATGGTCAACTTGTTGTCCATCAGGAACTCCAGATACTTTCCTGGAGTCTCTCCAGCTGGCTCTCTGCCTGTGCTGCTGCCCTTCAAAGTCTCATCTGGCTCTCAAAGATAGGAAGATGAAATGAGGCAGCACAAAGCAGGTCAGATGAGACCTCTGTGCTATTCTCACTTCACTGGTTATGGATGAACACACACAATTAACCTGCTTCAGTGCTTCTGCTTTTCAGGATCCTTGGGGCAAGGAGATACTCTTGAAGCCTGTACTTCCAAAACATTCATATTCCTGAATAATTCCCTCTCTGCAGCACAGGACCCACAGTAGCTCTGCTCTGAGCAAACATCAGATGTCGACATTCAGGTGGCTCTGTATATCCAGTCAAGCCTCATTTATCCCAACTTAACATTTAGATGGGTGTAATCTGAAGAAGTTCTTGACCTTATTCTCTGGTAAACACTAACAGGACAGAAAAGCTGCTCACCTGTCTGCCTCTGGGCTGTTCCTAACCTGTACACACCTGCAGCTCACCATGATTTTACCAAATACCTGCTCTCTGGGGTCTCCTTTCAGTGTATCATATTTTTGTCTAAGCTCTTCCAGTACATGAAAGAAAATTAATTTCTCATAATTATGGTTTTTTTCCTACAATGCATCGAAAGTCAATACAATACATGTGTATTCTACATCACATTAAAAGAAACATAGGGGGGGTTGAACTAGATGAACTTTAAGGTCCCTTCCAACCCAAGCCAGCTGGGGATTCTATGAAATAATTAAAATCTTTGGTGGCACCTTCAGACCTCAAACCCAATAAACCCCCATGATGTCTACTGGTTCCAGTGGGCACTCATTTCAGAGGAAACCACAAGATAGCACTGAAGAGCATAAGGTGCAGTCCCTGGCCCCTGCAGACATCCTGGGTGCAGCAGTAGCATCCCAGCAGGGCTCAAAGTGGGACCCAGGGTAGCCAGGTTCCTTTTAATGCTGCTAAAACCTCTGTCAAAATTTATAACTGAATATTTCAAGGGCTGGGCTCTGCATTTTGACAAGCCTGATTGTTTTTTTTCCCAATGAGTAATTTAATACAGATCCTTTTACCTTTAAAAACATTTCTGTTATTATTTTTTGCAAGGGCTTGTTTATAATACTTTGTTTTTTGGTTACCTTAATTATCATTCAAAACCCTTCTATGAGACCATTGGTTAAATCCTTACCTTGAAATATCCAAGAGGAACTTTGGATCTTTGGCCAGCCCCAGAGGAACCAGCTGAATGCAACCAGGGAGAAAATCACCCATGCCATGGGAAAAATGATGGCAGACTTTTCCCCACCTCTCAGCTTCTCCACTCTCCTAAAGCAGAGCTGGGGGGGGGTGGTTGTGTTTCCCCATCCCCTTGCAGGTTGAATTCCCCAGGCCATGGCCACCGTGGAGTTTCTGCCCAAGGTCCTTCAAAGGAGGCTGAGAGGGTTGCAGGGATTTGCAGCATCTCCCACCTTGGATTCCTCATGCTGTGCAGGAGCCAGCAAAGAAAACCCCAGCCAGGGAACCTCTGGTGCAGGGGACCACCAGCTGGTTGAGGTCCTAGCCCCATGCTCCTGTGGCTTGCACACCATGGCCATTTGCTCTCCTGCAGCTGCAAGCTGGGGCAATGTGTTCCTTATCTGCTAGGAAACAAGATGGGTTTTGTTTGTTTGTTTGGTTTTTTCCCAAAAAAGCAATATCAGCAACCCCTAAAGCAGCAGCCCCTAAAGACTGCAAGACCTCCAATCTGCATTTTAAACAGTTAATTTTCAGCTTGATCTTTAAGTGTCATCCCAGCTGTCATCCTTCACAGCCTTTGGGAAGCATCTCATGTGATGCCTGAATAAATCCTTGCAGTGTTGGCAGAGAGTAGGCCACTTGTCTTCCTCAACAATGCATTCCTTAGAGAAATCCAGTGGACTTTCATGAAACAAAGAAGGTTTGTGTCACACTGGCAAGGTTCAGCTCAAGTGTTTACATGCACAGTGTGCAGCTTTTGGATTCCAGGAGCTCCAAAAGAAGCTGAAGCAATAGATCTTGGCCACTGCCCTCCAACTGGGGCTTTGTGGTTGGTTTTCTGAGCCTGCAACTTGGGATGGCAGGATCTAACACTTTGGAAAGAAGGCCTTGATTTGCAACATTAAACTATGTTCCCTGCCACCTCTTTGCATGGGAGAACAGTGCTCTTATATCAGGATAACTTAATTTTCATCAGATCTCATGTGAGAAAGAGCTCTGCTCTAATCCATGCTTAGCAAAAGAAGATTGTGGTGATTTAGGCCAAAAGTTTCAGAAACACTTCAACATCGCCAGCTGAACCTGTGTATAAACTTCTTATAACCAGGTAACTTCAGCAAACAAGGATCCCCCAAATCAGTGTCCTGCTGTGCTAGCAACTGGTCAGGCACAGAAGGAAATTTATTCTTTGTACCAAGTCCCAGAGCCTAAATTAAAAAGCAGGGAGCAGAAGGGATGAAGGAGACGAGGCAAAGAGTTACAAGATCCTGACGTGCACTGGGAAGCTGGAAGCATGATCAGAGCAGGGAGGAGAGAAGAGGAAAAAGCAGCAAGAAAGACATATGAATAAAATATAAAAGACAATTCCCATCACCAGGAGATGGATTTTAGCCTAACACTGATCTGGCTGCAGCTGTTCAAACCTCACATTTTCTCTGTTCTATTTAATCACTCACACCCACAAAAACCTTCCTGAGCCTCAGCAGGGTTGTATGGCCATGTCTGAGGACAAAATACAGCCCTCACAGTCTTCCTACAGAAAGAGAAGGAAAGAGAGAAGCCATCTCTCTGAAACTATTGTTTCTGACAACTTAAAAAAGAAAATCCCCCCAAAAAAGAAGAGGTGGGTCATTCAAGCTTGGCATGCTACTTAGAACAGCATCAGCCCAATTCATTTCTACATCACAGTCTGTGGCTAATTCATTTATCTCAGAAAGAACAAAGAAAAATCTTATTGGATGAGTACCAGGGCTTTTGGGGCAAAAGAGGTGATCCGAGCATTATTCTAGGAAACAAAACCAAATCTCACTCCCAGTTTCCTCAGCATATTAAAATATGCTCTTCACATCACAGTTCTTGAGCCTGAGATAGAAAATCTCATGAAACACAGAAGCTGCTCTGAGAGTTTGAATATCTCCTTAGGTTTTTTTCCCCAGCTAGATGTAAACTGCCCAAACAAATAAAAATTATCTTAAAAAAATCCAAGCAAACACGAAAAGAGAACAACCAAAACAAAGAAAAACAAATAAATATTGAAAAATTCTCCTCCTTGTAGCATAAAGCAGTTAACAGAAAATGTGCAAAAAAGTTGGGTTTGGGTTCAGGGATACAGGAGAGCAAAGGGCTGTGGGTCTGTTTATCTTGGACATGTCACAGATGGAGGGCAGGGGCAGGACAGCCTCAAGAAAAATCTTTGCTTTTTTCCTCTGAGTTTTTTAAAGCATGGTAGACAACTCAGCAACCCTGATTTCCCATTCAAGCTGTTAAAAAGTTAAAAAAACTTTCTTAACTTTAAAAAAAGTCCTATTAAAAAAAGCTTACCTGTGGTTGGTGAGGTTGGTGGAGTTAACTGAAAAAAAAAAAAAAGATAAAATGATCAGTCAAGTGAAAATGATCACCAGAGTATATATTAATTTAGCTACTTAATTAGAACTTGGGGCACACTCAGGCATTAAAAGGCATTAAAGCTAAGCACAATGTTGTGCTTAGATGCTGAATTCAGCCTGATATCCATGAGTATCTGTGGACTTCTATGGCAAGGCTTGGAAAGAAAGGAATGAAAACAAGAAAAAAATGTTTCTCTCACCCATACCCTGCAGACCCAAATTAGCTATTTTTTAATGTCAGTCTACAAAACACTGGGACCTTTTATTAACAGCTGAAAAATGGATCTGCATATTGGCTATGGGATCCAGAAACAACACAATATTTATACCAAATTATAAATATTTTTATTGTATGTTCCTGAGAAGGAGGACTACAGAAGTTTGCAGTATCTGCTTCAGATTCCAGAATTAGAATAGAAACATAAACAGGACACCAAAGCACAGGAAATTCAACATACAAACAAGCAAACAAGAGTTTTGCTTTAACCCCAGTGCTGGCCAAACAGTTTGCATGATAACGCTGGGAACAGCCCCTGGCAGGAACCTCTATTGAGTCCATACATTTATTTATTTTTTTTCCAAAAAAAAGTGTGGGATTTGAAACCAAGTTGCTATGGATCCCTTCTCTTTCTGTGAAAAAAACAAACCTTCCCAGGTGTCACTTTGGGGGAGTTGTTCAGGGATGTGCACTTTCTTTGGAGTCAGGATACCTGCAGCTCAGTGGTGTGGATACATGGTGTAATTCAGTCATTGTTATCTCCCAACATAGCTCACACTACATAGGTCAAAATTTGCAAGTGATTTTAGCATGATGCTACAAACAACATGTAGTTGGTGCTGAGACTGTTGGTTGAGTATATACTACTGAGTGAACAATACTACATGACTGAGGGGAGTTGGAGCCAGATGATCTTCAGGGTCTCTTCCAACCCAAACCATTCTATGATGATAAGGATGAAGGGTAGTGAGAGAAACACTAGGAAGAAATTAAATAATCTAATTCCAAAGTTGGACAGGGACAGTTACTCAATGCTAAAACTTACTTAGTGATGGTTGGTTTCCCAGAGAAGCTGTGGCTGCCCCATCTCTGGCAGTGACTCAGCCCAGGCTGGATGGGGCTTGGAGCATCCTGGTCAAGTGGAAGGTGACCCTGCCCAAGGAAATGGGGTTGGAACCAGGTGATCTGTAAAGTCCCTTCCAACCCAAACCATTCTGTGATTCACTCTATTATTCTCTGAGGTGGAGGGGGTGACAACAAGAAGCCTCCAGAAAGTTCATTTAAAAAGAAGAGAGGCAGTGGTCTCCACATGCTCCTGGTGCTTGACATCCTTCTGTTAGCAGGCACCAGGCTGCACTCTGTGGTTGGCAGAACACTGATCCCACACCAAATGAATAAACAAGAAAAAAACCCAAAGGCCAACTAAACAATTTGTGTTTACATTTTGGCTTTCATTTTGACTAGGACATGAAAGACAAAAATCCCAGAGCGTGCCTTTCGTGTTGTCACACACCAGTGGTAAATCTTTATGTAGGATTTGGTTGTTTGTATTTCCAGCATATTGCAGCCTGACGAATGAGTGTGCTCAACACATTCTGAAAGGCTGGGTGAGTCCTGAGAGGGAAACTCCTTACAGTCACAAAATATACAACCATGGAAAAATAAAGAAATAATTTTATCACGATCAGCAACTAAAAATATTAAAAATTGAACAAAACATTGCCTACTGGGAAGGAGATATGAAATTCCCAACATTTAAATGACATTTTGATGAGATCTGAAAAGTCTTCTGACTGAGATTCAAAGTGCTGGGTGAGATTTATGGGTCTGCTGAGTGTAGGGTTTGTGTCACTAGTTTCCAATTATTTTGGCAATCCTTTAGATCAGGTTGTGTGGTTCAGCCTTGAATATTGCAAACAAAACACTTTTAACAGCTCGGTTTCTTTTGATTTTGGATTTATTTAAGCTAGAGAAGTGAAAAACAACAGAAAAAACCATCAGTCTCCAAATAAGTAAAACAGACCTCAAAAGAAAGAGAGAAAATTACTCCCCATGGTCAGGAGGAACAGGGCAAGAGCTAAGGGCTGTTGTTGAACAGCAACAATGAAAACTAAGGGTAGACATGAAAAGCCTTTTCAACAGTGATGGTAATTTCCTTAGCATGAGAAGAGATTGTCCAGGCAAGTTGAGGAAACCTCTGACAGAAAGATGTTGGGCTGGGGTGGTGGTCCTGAGGGTGCAGAGGGAAGCTGCAGCTGAAATGCTTTTGATGGTCTGGGCAAGCAGTGGTGCTGTAACTCAGGAGGAGGTGGCATTGGGGTGGCTGTCAGGGAGGATGGAGGCAGTGGCAGGGACCTGGTGGCTCTGTGGTGGTCATGGGGTCAGGTGCCATGATGTGGAGTGAAGGCACAAGTCTGTGCCAGGGATCTCAGGAGCAGGAGTTGGGAGTTGTGAGGAGATAACAGAAATGGCAGGAGAGAAAAGAGCAACAATATCTGCACTAAAATGGATGAGGAAGTTTTTCCCAGAGCTCTCAGGACATGATGATTTCTGTGCTCAGCTCTACAGATACATCCTACTGTCAATGAGGAACCAAGGAGTCTTCCCCTCTGAGGTCTGGACACATCTTCTGACTTTGCTACCACCAGATGATATTTTATTTTTTACCCACCCTTTACAGTTTAACTCCATTAAAGTGCCATGCTTCAGCCACACAGAGCTGTGCCAACATCCATCCAACACTGAGGTACCCCACACCCCTTCACAGCATCATGTAGAAGTGTTCCCAAACACAAGCAACAGGCAGAAAGTCAAACATTGGAGGGAACACCTTCTCACACAGAGAAACATCCTGTAGAGGACAGTTATTCCTCACTGGTGTGTAAAATAGTTTCTGCCACCCTTCCTCTCTCCTCACCTTTGGAGATGCTCCAACAGCAGTGGTTGCAGGGCCTGCTTGGGTGGGGGAGGATGCCCAGGGACTAAAGAAGCACCTGCTCTTGGGAGGAAACATGGGGTGGGGAAAATGCAGAGACAGGTCCTTAAAAGTGCCCTAAACAACGTGGGTCACTTTGTCTGTGACACACAGGAGAAAGTGGTGGAAAACAAAAGGAAAGGTATTTCTGAGTAGTCAGCAATCTGCCTTCTAGGCAGATGTTTTTTGGGGGAATTTGCATATGCAGAAAGAAAAAGATTAACCTACACTGACATCTTTAGACATCTCCTATGTAATGTTTCAGAAGCAGGGGCTTGGTGAATCTTTAATCCAACAAACCAAACTCTTCAACACAGTAAAATAGTTCTTTGTATTTTAATCACAGAGTCTTTGAAAGACAAAATAGAATTATTGCTTTCGAAATATTCCCTCCTTTGATTTGGAATTGCACTGCTCATGTAACAGATTAGCTTGGAAATCTCTGCATTTTATAAATAAGCACAGATCTATCATTATATCAATGAGTAATTTAGCATTAAGAGTAAAATAATTAGAACACTGCATAGCCACAATTTCAGATATCCTGGTAAGATAATTTTTTACATTTCCTTTCCAGACATGGCTTACTACTTTTATCCAGATTAAATCTCCTTTCCATTTAAAAAACCTTGAAACACTTATTGATGCCTCATTCATTTTTTTTTCTCCAGCTCACAAAATGGTGAAGCTTGAGATAAATGGTCCTAGAAGGGTGAGAGAAGAGAAACAAAGAGGAGAAAAATGATGCAATGATTGTACCAAGCAGCTTGTGACACGAATGTGGAAAATATTTCTTAATCACTTAAGAAGTGCTGGGATTACAAAAGTGTTCTCAAGCACTGTAATGGTGCATTGTAGATAAAGACCTAAGTGGTCTGAGAGGAAATACAAGGGATATTTATTTGGCTTTACCAGTACTGCTACTCTGAGCACTCCCTTCACGAAGCTGAAGGGGTCCCACAACCACACTGACTTTTTCCTCAGCAGAACTTGTATCTCTCTTGAACCTCCTGGCACAGCCCCGGTAGCAGTGGGAGGAATGGTCCTGGAGCCTGCAGACCACCAGCTCACACCTCAGGTAAACCAAACTGTGGTGGTTCATGAACTCAAAGGCATTGAACTTGAAGCGAGCAAAGTGGCTGCTGGGGGAGTTGTATGTGGTGTAGGAAGAGTCTTGAACACAGCTAGAAAGAAAGGAGAGTCAGTTTTGGTGGATTAAAAAAACACGTACATTCCTCTAAAAACACAGTAGGTAATATCACAGCCAGGCACTGAGAACACAGTAAGATAGAATTGCAACTCTTATAGCATAATATAGATTAAAAAAAACCAAAAAACAAAACACAACAAAAAAACAAACAAACCCAAAACCAGATTTAAGTCCTATGAATCACAGAACCATAGAATGGCTTAGGTTGGGAGGGAGCTCAGAGCTCATTCCTCCAACCTCCCAGCCATGGGCAGGGACACCTCTCATCCAGACAAGGATGCTCAAGGCTCATCCAACCTGGGCTTGGACACCTCCACAGAGGGGACAGCCACAGCTTCCCTGGACAATCTGTTCCAGAGTCTCACCACCCTGGTACTAAAGAACTTCTTCCTAATATCCAGTCTAAACCTATTCTCCTTCAGTTTAAATCCATTTCTCCTTGTCCTGTCAATAAACTTGCCTATCAAGAAGTCCCTCTCCAACCTTCCTGTAGGTTCCCTTCAGGGACTGGAAGGCAGCTCTAAGGTCCACCCCCCCAAAGTCTTCTCTTCAGACTGAACAATCCCAGCTCCTTCAACCTTTCCTGGGAGCAGAGGTGCTCCAGCCCCTGGATCATCTTTGTGTCCCTCCTCTGGACTCATTCTGACAGATCTGTGTCCTTCTTCTGGTGGGGACACCAGAACTGGGTGCAGTACTCCAGGTAAGGCAGTTAGAGCTTTGGCAACTTTTTTTTTTTCTTTTCTTTTCTTTTGTTCCCAAGAGAAGGACACTATGATAGGTGTGTAGAAGGGAGAATAGACTTTTACTAACATCTGTGCTAAAATGCACCTGGTTTTACTGAAATGGTTAACCCCTGGAATGATAGATTCCTGCTGCCACCTTTCAAAATCTCATCCACCTCACTCCCATTACTTTGAATTTTGCATATAGGACAAGGATGAAGAAGATGGAACAAAATGTTAGTAAGGTCCAAATGCCATTTCTTATTTTCAGGCTCATACTTTAAAAATTAAAAAAAAAAAAAACACCAAAACAACACAACAAAACCCAAAACAAAACAAAACAAAACAAAAAAAACCCAAAACAAACAAACAAAAAGCCTTTTAACAGTGTTGATAATGAGAGCTAAACCAATTTAGACTGGCTCTGTTCTTTTAAATACATGCAGAAAGGGTGTTACAGCTATGTTTCTAATGACTGGAAAAAGCTCTTACCCATCCTTGATGATATTGTAGACCAGAGTGTTAAAATCTTGAGGATCAGGAGATGCCACACATGTGTCCACAAACACAGACAGATTTGGGTCAGAGCTGTGAAGATAAGCTTGAAGGTACAAATTTTGGTTCAAGTCAACGTAGTATGGAGAGCTGTGCACTTGCTGCAAGAATGATGAGGAATCATAAAAGGTGATGTTCAAGTCATATCTTCCAAACTGATTTTCTTGCAGGTCTATAGTATCCTCAGCAGCATACATCACTTTCATCCATGTGTTGTGTAGCATCTTGCAACTGATATGTAAATGAATGTTCTTTTTCCTCTTGATTATGTTTCCAGAAGATGTAATTATGATCATGTTGGAATAGTTGATTGTGTCATCGTTCTCCTGGTTAACATGTAATTTAAAATTAGGAATTGCTTTTTTTGTCAGGTTTCATGTTCTAAGCTTTGATAGAGCAATATGAATTATTATATGAACTATATATGAATTATAATATTTACTTAAAATTGTAGATTCATCTTAAATTCTTTCAACCCAGAAGCTTAGTGTTTGTCTTTTCTGCCTACACATTGTAAATAAACTTCCTGAAGTATAAACGAAATGAACTTGCTGAAACTAAACAGAAATCAGAGAAAAACTGTTAAATCCAAGACAGAGCCAGCTCATTGAACACCAAACTGCATTGGCTGTTGACACCAATGTTATTATTGGGTTGACCACAGTCATCCCAAACCTGAACTTAAAACTCTCCATTTACTTTAAATAATGGAAAGCTCATGTAACTTTCTCCCATGCTTTCCACCTGAGAAGCTCATTTCTATGAAGCATGGGGAGGACACAGAAAGCTAAAACCCTCTGGGTCCTGTTGGTTCACTTCTTTGCAGTGGGGACCACAACAGCCGTTCCATGCAGTCTGTTCTAAGTGGATCCTGCAATGCAGGGCAAGCTGCAGTGACTGTACCTCTTGTGTTGTCCCACAGCCATTGTAGGGGATGTTGAATATCACCTCCTGTGAGGTGATTGTTGGCCTACAGCTGCTGTTGTTCAGGGTGACCATCTGAGCCGAGTAGCCTTGAGACTCCAGGTAGTCCCTGCTAACCACTGCGTGCATGTAGTCTGGCAAGCACAGAAGAGCTGGTGGAAGAAGAGAGAATCTATGTTAGAGACTCCTCCAGCAATGTGTTAATGATCGAAGGTTGTAATTGAACCCTAATGCCTTATTTTTATTTTTTTTTGTCTTAATTTGGAAGGTAGACAGTACACACACCAAACCCATCATGTTTCACATACATCATTTGATTTCCCTGACATCTTAAACACATACAAATATTTTCCAGGCAAACAAAACCAGTAAACAACCTTCTCCCTTGAGAAACCCCAACAGGGAACTTACTAGTGTTCTGATCTGCTGGAATGGAGGAGTAGTGAGCTAGAAACCCTCCAAAGGTGTAGTTAGAATCACTGTGGAAGCGAACGGTCATCATGTTTGAAGAAGAGATGAACGTGGGAAAGGAACCAGAACAAAGTCTCCCAAGAAGAGGGGAAGAGTGTGGAGGCCCATCGTAGACTTCAATGTAGTCATACTGACACCTGCTGCTTTGCATCCTGGTGAAGAAATGTCAGCACCTTGTCAAATGTATTCAAATGTATCTGATTCAGCTGCCTAGCACCTAATAAAATTTTGCAGCACCTAAAGTTTTCATGGCAGAAGTTTTGTTTGTTTTGTATGCAACTGTAGCAAATATACTGGAAAAAAAAGATACTGCACTAATCCAGATTTTGTTCTAGTTTCCCAACTGCTGGATGTTATTGAATGTATCTTTAAAATTGGGAAAGTTGACTGTTTCAAAGATGTTTTCAAGCTTCTTCAGTAAGTTTTGACTTTGAGATTTGCCCAGGAATCAATGTTTTACTTACAAAATATCTCTAAACATGAGCATAACACGGAAATTGTTTTCCACTTGTATTTCCCACACGCAGTCAGCGTTGTTTGGATAACTTCCAGGGTAGAAGGGACTTTGCAGTATCCCAGAGGAACCTGAGACTGAGCCACCACAAAAATAAGGTGCTGCAGAAAGAAATGGAAGAGAATTTACTTACAGGATGTTCTACAACATTGCACTTGAGCTGTACACATCTTATCCACAGGTCTCCTGCTGGCTGCAAGTGATATTCTGTATGACTCAAATCAAAGCAAATATTTGGGTTTGCTCTAGGTTTACTTTCGTGTTGCATTTGGGATTTCCTGTCACATCCCTGGTGTCAGACCACCCTCTTCAGGCTGGGCTGGTAACACCTTGATGCTTTCTATTCTGCTCTCTCCTTTCTGCAGCCAAGGTCTAATTCTGGGAGGGGCCATGACAGTAAAAATGGAAGTACCTTCTTAAGAGACAGCACCCCCTCAGTTACTCTGCTGCTTCTCTTTATTCCCCTAAGGACTCTAGGGGATAAATAAGCTGCAATTCTTCTGGGAAACTCTGCGATTTTATGGTCACAGACTGAAATAAGCACTCCAGGCTGCTGGGCCAAGTTTTAAATATATCTCGTTTCTCCTATGAGCATAGCTTCAAAATAAGCTTTCACTTTCCTGCCAGCATGAATGACACAAAATTCTTATGATAAACACAAAAACTATGAAAAGTTCCTTTACAGGAAGATAAGTGCAAGCTCTACACTTGAAAGAAAGAAAGAAAGAAAGGCCGAACAGAGAGACATTAAACAAATTTAAAAAGTGGGAAGTGACTTAGAAGAGCTTTACCTGATGGATGCGTTGGGGTCTCTGGAGCAGCTGTAAATGTGAAGAAAGAAGAGTAAGACATGTTGGCGAGGAGAAAAGTGTTGAGGCACAGCCATGGCCCCACCTTGGTGCATAGAGTACAACGATGGGGCTGTGTTCATGGAGTGGATGGGAACACGGGGGCCAGGCACAGGGGATGGGGGAGCTGGTGGTCCCTGCATCCCACCCACCTGCACAGACAACGCTGGCATCCTCGCTGTGCGTGCAGTCGTGCACACCCCATCCCCTGTGCTGGCACACCTGGAGAGAGGGCTCGTCCCCGCGGCATTCCACATCATCCAGGAAGATGGGGCCAGAACCCTGGCCGAAACGGGCGTTTCCTGGGGCTGCCATGGGTCGGCCACATCCCAGCTGCCTGCAGACAACCTCGGCATCCCGCAGGTCCCACAGATCATCACACACTGTCCCCCAGATGCTGCCCCGCTCCAGCTCCACACGGCCCTCACAGCCATTAAGACCGCCCGACAGCCGCAGGTGGATGCCTGGGACAAGGCAAAAGGTTTGGGTCAGGGGCAGCCCAGCCCGAACCACCTGCCTCTCACCTCCTGGATGCTTTGGAGAGGTTGTGACAGAGCTGCATCAGACCCAGAGGGACCGGAGGAGGGCAGTGACAGAGCCAAAAGCTCTGTGGAGAAGGTGGCTTCACCCTGACGGGCTGGGGGAGCTGCCTTGAAAATTATTGCTGTCAGCAATAAATGATGCTTAATATTCAGGTCCAAAAAAAAAAATTAAAAGTTATAAATTAAAAAAAGAGAAATCCAGAAGCCCAGAGTACACTTAGCACTGAATGGAGACCGAGCTATTCATTCTTATAAAGAAGGAAGTAATGAGGAGGCACTGAAAAAGTCATTATTGTGAGATTGGCTTCTATTAGCCTTTATAAAATCCCTCATTCCTAATTCTTCTCAAGCCCGTAAGTGGGAAGAATCATCACTTCCACTTACAGCTAATGCCTGTGCTTTTGTTATTACTTATTGTTTCCACTACAGATAGGCCAGAGTGGTGCTCCATTGTCTGACTGATTATAAAAATTGGGGGCTGCTTGGGGCACTGGAGCATTTAGAAGAAAACCCTTTGAACTCCTTGAGTGTGGCCAAAACTCTGAGGGGGATCACCCATAAACCCTGAAGATGTCACAGCCAGAGGAGCAGCAGCAACCCTGTGTGTGTCCCCTTCTGCCCTCCTGTGCTGGGCTGGCTGCAAAGCTGGGAATGAGCTGGGTGGGAATTACCTGTTGTGCTTGGCCATTCAGCAGGAGAAGTTGGATCCAGAGATGCTGGGGAAGAAGAGGGAGTGAATGAAAGAGAAGCAAATGCAGGAGGCTCGTGGCAGTGGGCACGACAATGAAACTAACAATGGACATGGTGATGGCCATGGAAAAGCAAGTCTGGAGCACTACTGGGTGCAGAGTGTGGGGCTCTATCCTGCCTTGGCTTCAGGGCACCCACCTGCACCCTAAGCTGTCCCACCAAGCATACAGGAGAGAGCAAGGGGGTTATTCCCATCCATTTGGCGCAGGAACACTGGGATGGCTTCAGAGCAAGGATTGGACCTATCATGACTGCAGCCACCTTTCTGCAGCATCTCACCTCCTCCAAGGCAGCATCCCAAACCACCATGGACCTTTGTCATGGGCAAAATGAAGAGGGAGACCTGTGCAGGGCAGGCTCAGGCCAGCATGTCCCAACTCTTCACCTCTTGTGCCCAGCAGTGTCCTGCTGATAGGCAGGGAATGAGCTGGATGGCCAGGACTTACCAGCTATGTCTGGCCATTCACAAAGAAAGGGAAAGGGCAGAGAATGCAGCAGGCTTGAGGCAGCTGGTGGGCACATGGCCATCAACAAGCAATGGCCATGAAAACAACAATGGCCATGGAAAAACAACACTGGAGCAGTAAATCAAGAGTGCCTGGGGCTCTCTCCCGTCATTTTACTAACGGACAGAAACCTCCTTCCCCAAGTCCTGACCCATCCTCCACACAAAAAAAATCCCACAAGCCTGCTCTTTGCTACCAAATCCAACACCTATATCAGAAAGTGAGGAGATGCTGCTGGGACAACCATGACCCAAAATGAGGCATTGGGGAGAATCATGCATCCAGCACCGAAGAGGAAACACCCCAAAACTCACCTGGGATAGAGGCTATTGAAGCAGTAGTTGTTGTGGGGTTTGAAGCTGCTGTGGAGGAAGAGAAAGGAACAAGTGAGGACAGTTTTGGAAGAAAGACCATGGCCACATTATCTCCAGAAATTTGGAGAATGGTGTCAACATATCATATGCGTATGTTGGAAAGCTCTGGTGCTTAGGGAATACGATCTTCCACAGAGTGAGGCAGTGAAAAACCACAATATTTGACCGTGGCCCCATGATAGACCTAAATGGGGACAACAAGGGCCTCTTTTTCAAGTGTTCAGTCTTTAGAAAACAAAAGCAATGGTACCTGAGCACACAACTCCAGCATCTTCACTGTGGCGACAGTTGTGGACACCCCAGCCACGGTGCTGGCACACCTGGAGGGAGGACTCATTGCCAGCGCAGCGCACGTCGTCCAGGTAGATCTGGCCAGAGCCTTGTCCAAAGAAGGCATTTGATGTTGCAGAAAGAGCAAAGCCACATCCCAGCTGCCTGCACACCACCTCAGCATCCTGCAGGTCCCAATCGTCATCACAGACGGTGCCCCAGGCCCCGGAGTGGAAAATCTCTACACGGCCCTCACACCGGTTACTGCCGTTCACCAGGCTCAGGGAGGCACCTTGGAGACAAGGAGACATGGAAACCATGGCAAAACCCTCCTGCACACAGGCACCTTCTCTTCCCCAAGACATTGACAATGCTCCAGAACTTTCAGGCCAGCGGGGCTGTCACCCTCTGCTTCTTTAGGCTCTGCTTCTCCTTGCTCTCCTCTGCCATGGACAACACCAAACCCCACCCTGTGAGCCACTCCCTGGTACCACCAAAGGAAGAATCCAGACAAAGAATGACAAATTCAGACCCAACTGAAGCTACAGTTCCTCTGAAGATCTGTGTGGAATGAGGGGATCTTGTCTCCCAACCTTCTAGATTTGGGAATGAAAGAAGCAAGTGAGAACCTTGCAGATTCAGTAGCACAACCAGGTTACCTCCCAGCAGTGAGGAGGCTGATACCAACTCATCAGGTGGGAGATGGAGAGCTTGGGGTAATCAGGAGGGTGATCTTCAATGGTGGGAGCATAAGAATCAGAGTCTTTGAATCTGTCCTCAAGACACACATTAATGTGGCCAACGAGGGCCCTTCCTGAAAGGCTCCCTAGACCTGGGAGGAAAAGGAACAGCACCCAAGCACCCAACACCAGCATCTTCACTGCCACCATGACATCAGCACAGCTAGAACTCCATCCCCAGCAGCACGCCCAAAAACACAGAGGAACAGTATTTATGATATCAACAGTTAGCACCAATAAGGACTTCTCTCCACAAGTATGGTAGTGTGCAAATAACAAACTTTCACCTAGGAACTGGGAATTGCAACACCTCAAAGGAACTCTTGGAGAGATGAAAAAGGAGACTCACCTGGAGTAGGTGTTGTTGGAGCAGTAGTGGCTGTGTGGTTTGAAGCTGCTGTGGAGGAAGAGAAAGGAACAAGTGAGGACAGTTTTGGAAGAAAGACCATGGCCACATTATCTCCAGAAATTTGGAGACTGGTGTCAACATATCATGTGTATGATGCAGAACTCTGGGGCTTCGGGAATATGATCTTCCTCAGAGTGAGGCAGTGAAAAACCACAATATTTGACCGTGGCCCCATGATAGACCTAAATGGGGACAACAAGGGCCTCTTTTTCAAGTGTTCAGTCTTTAGAAAACAAAAGCAATGGTACCTGAGCACACAACTCCAGCATCTTCACTGTGGCGACAGTTGTGGACACCCCAGCCACGGTGCTGGCACACCTGGAGGGAGGACTCATTGCCAGCGCAGCGCACGTCGTCCAGGTAGATCTGGCCAGAGCCTTGTCCAAAGTAGGCATTTGATGTTGCAGAAAGAGCAAAGCCACATCCCAGCTGCCTGCACACCACCTCAGCATCCTGCAGGTCCCAATCGTCATCACAGACGGTGCCCCAGGCCCCGGAGTGGAAAATCTCTACACGGCCCTCACACCGGTTACTGCCGTTCACCAGGCTCAGGGAGGCACCTTGGAGACAAGGAGACATGGAAACCATGGCAAAACCCTCCTGCACACAGGCACCTTCCCTTCCCCAAGACATTGACAATGCTCCAGAACTTTCAGGCCAGCAGGGCTGTCACCCTCTGCTTCTTTAGGCTCTGCTTCTCCTTGCTCTCCTCTGCCATGGACAACACCAAACCCCACCCTGTGAGCCACTCCCTGGTACCACCAAAGGAAGCATCCAGACAAAGAATGATAATTTCAGACTCAACTGAAGGAACAGTTATGCTGTTGCTCTGTGTGCTATAGAGTTCTGTTGTGGTATCTACTGAAGGAGGAAGAGAAAGAAGCAAGTGAGAAACTTGTAAGTGCAGTAGCACGACCAGGTTACCTCCCAGCAATGGGGAGGCTGATGCCAACCCGTCAGGTGGGAGATGGAGAGCTTGGGCTCATCAGGGCTGATCTTCAGTGGTGGGTACAGTAAAAACCCCAGTCTTTGAATATGTCTCCAAGATACCAATTAATGGGGACAATGAGGACCCCTTCCTGCAAGACCCCCAAATACTTAGGAGGAAAAGGAACAGCACCCAAGCACCCAACACCAGCATCTTCACATCCAACCATGAAATCAGCACTGCTTGAACTCCATCCCCAGCAGCACGACCAAAAACACAGAGGAACTGTATTTATGATATCAACAGTTTGCTCCAATAAGGACTTCTCTCCACAAGTATGGTAGTGTGCAAATGACAAACTTTCACCTAGGAACTGGGAATTGCAACACCTCAAAGGAACTCTTGGAGAGATGAAAAAGGAGACTCACCTGGAGTAGGTGTTGTTGGAGCAGTAGTGGCTGTGTGGTTTGAAGCTGCTGTGGAGGAAGAGAAAGGAACAAGTGAGGACATTCTTGGATGAAAGAGCAAGGCCACATTTTCTCCAGCAATTTGGAGATTGGTGTCAACATATCATATGCGTTTTTTGGAAAGCTCCGGGGCATCAGGAACTAGATTTTCTGTTGTGTGAGGCAATGAAAAACAACAATATTTGACTGTGGTCCCATGATAGACCTAAATGGGGACAACAAGGGCCTCTTTTTCAAGTGTTCAGTCTTTAGAAAACAAAAGCAATGGTACCTGAGCACACAACTCCAGCATCTTCACTGTGGCGACAGTTGTGGACACCCCAGCCACGGTGCTGGCACACCTGGAGGGAGGACTCATTGCCAGCGCAGCGCACGTCGTCCAGGTAGATCTGGCCAGAGCCTTGTCCAAAGTAGGCATTTGATGTTGCAGAAAGAGCAAAGCCACATCCCAGCTGCCTGCACACCACCTCAGCATCCTGCAGGTCCCAATCGTCATCACAGACGGTGCCCCAGGCCCCGGAGTGGAAAATCTCTACACGGCCCTCACACCGGTTACTGCCGTTCACCAGGCTCAGGGAGGCACCTTGGAGACAAGGAGACATGGAAACCATGGCAAAACCCTCCTGCACACAGGCACCTTCTCTTCCCCAAGACATTGACAATGCTCCAGAACTTTCAGGCCAGCGGGGCTGTCACCCTCTGCTTCTTTAGGCTCTGCTTCTCCTTGCTCTCCTCTGCCATGGACAACACCAAACCCCACCCTGTGAGCCACTCCCTGGTACCACCAAAGGAAGAATCCAGACAAAGAATGACAAATTCAGACCCAACTGAAGCTACAGTTCCTCTGAAGATCTGTGTGGAATGAGGGGATCTTGTCTCCCAACCTTCTAGATTTGGGAATGAAAGAAGCAAGTGAGAACCTTGCAGATTCAGTAGCACAACCAGGTTACCTCCCAGCAGTGAGGAGGCTGATAGCAACTCATCAGGTGGGAGATGGAGAGCTTGGGGTAATCAGGAGGGTGATCTTCAGTGGTGGGAGCATAAGAATCAGAGTCTTTGAATCTGTCCTCAAGACACACATTAATGTGGCCAACGAGGGCCCTTCCTGAAAGGCTCCCTAGACCTGGGAGGAAAAGGAACAGCACCCAAGCACTCAACACCAGCATCTTCACTGCCACCATGAAATCAGCACCGCTTGAACTCCATCCCCAGCAGCACGATCAGAAACACAGAAGATCAGCGTGTAGGATTGAAACAGCACCAATAAGGACTTCTCTCCACAAGTATGGTAGTGTGCAAATGACAAACTTTCACCTAGGAACTGGGAATTGCAACACCTCAAAGGAACTCTTGGAGAGATGAAAAAGGAGACTCACCTGGAGTAGGTGTTGTTGGAGCAGTAGTGGCTGTGTGGTTTGAAGCTGCTGTGGAGGAAGAGAAAGGAACAAGTGAGGACATTCTTGGATGAAAGAGCAAGGCCACATTTTCTCCAGCAATTTGGAGATTGGTGTCAACATATCATATGCGTTTTTTGGAAAGCTCCGGGGCATCAGGAACTAGATTTTCTGTTGTGTGAGGCAATGAAAAACAACAATATTTGACTGTGGTCCCATGATAGACCTAAGCGTGGACAAAAAGGGCCTCTTTTTCAAGTGTTCAGTCTTTAGAAAACAAAAGCAATGGTACCTGAGCACACAACTCCAGCATCTTCACTGTGGGCACAGTTGTGGACACCCCAGCCACGGTGCTGGCACACCTGGAGGGAAGACTCACTGCCAGTGCAGCGCACGTCGTCCAGGTAGATCTGGCCAGAGCCTTGTCCAAAGAAGGCATTTGATGTTGCAGAAAGAGCAAAGCCACATCCCAGCTGCCTGCACACCACCTCAGCATCCTGCAGGTCCCAATCGTCATCACAGACGGTGCCCCAGGCCCCGGAGTGGAAAATCTCTACACGGCCCTCACACCGGTTACTGCCGTTCACCAGGCTCAGGGAGGCACCTTGGAGACAAGGAGACATGGAAACCATGGCAAAACCCTCCTGCACACAGGCACCTTCTCTTCCCCAAGACATTGACAATGCTCCAGAACTTTCAGGCCAGCGGGGCTGTCACCCTCTGCTTCTTTAGGCTCTGCTTCTCCTTGCTCTCCTCTGCCATGGACAACACCAAACCCCACCCTGTGAGCCACTCCCTGGTACCACCAAAGGAAGCATCCAGACAAAGAATGACAAATTCAGACCCAACTGAAGCTACAGTTCCTCTGAAGATCTGTGTGGAATGAGGGGATCTTGTCTCCCAACCTTCTAGATTTGGGAATGAAAGAAGCAAGTGAGAACCTTGCAGATTCAGTAGCACAACCAGGTTACCTCCCGGCAGTGAGGAGGCTGATAGCAACTCATCAGGTGGGAGATGGAGAGCTTGGGGTAATCAGGAGGGTGATCATCAGTGGTGGGAGCATAAGAATCAGAGTCTTTGAATCTGTCCTCAAGACACACATTAATGTGGCCAACGAGGGCCCTTCCTGAAAGGCTCCCTAGACCTGGGAGGAAAAGGAACAGCACCCAAGCACTCAACACCAGCATCTTCACTGCCACCATGAAATCAGCACCGCTTGAACTCCATCCCCAGCAGCACGATCAGAAACACAGAAGATCAGCGTGTAGGATTGAAACAGCACCAATAAGGACTTCTCTCCACAAGTATGGTAGTGTGCAAATGACAAACTTTCACTAGGAACTGGGAATTGCAACACCTCAAAGGAACTCTTGGAGAGACGAAAAAGGAGACTCACCTGGAGTAGGTGTTGTTGGAGCAGTAGTGGCTGTGTGGTTTGAAGCTGCTGTGGAGGAAGAGAAAGGAACAAGTGAGGACAGTTTTGGAAGAAAGACCATGGCCACATTATCTCCAGAAATTTGGAGACTGGTGTCAACATATCATGTGTATGATGCAGAACTCTGGGGCTTCGGGAATATGATCTTCCTCAGAGTGAGGCAGTGAAAAACCACAATATTTGACCGTGGCCCCATGATAGACCTAAATGGGGACAACAAGGGCCTCTTTTTCAAGTGTTCAGTCTTTAGAAAGCAAAAGCAATGGTACCTGAGCACACAACTCCAGCATCTTCACTGTGGCGACAGTTGTGGACACCCCAGCCACGGTGCTGGCACACCTGGAGGGAGGACTCATTGCCAGCGCAGCGCACGTCGTCCAGGTAGATCTGGCCAGAGCCTTGTCCAAAGTGGGCATTTGATGTTGCAGAAAGAGCAAAGCCACATCCCAGCTGCCTGCACACCACCTCAGCATCCTGCAGGTCCCAATCGTCATCACAGACGGTGCCCCAGGCCCCGGAGTGGAAAATCTCTACACGGCCCTCACACCGGTTACTGCCGTTCACCAGGCTCAGGGAGGCACCTTGGAGACAAGGAGACATGGAAACCATGGCAAAACCCTCCTGCACACAGGCACCTTCTCTACCCCAAGACATTGACAATGCTCCAGAACTTTCAGGCCAGCAGGGCTGTCACCCTCTGCTTCTTTAGGCTCTGCTTCTCCTTGCTCTCCTCTGCCATGGACAACACCAAACCCCACCCTGTGAGCCACTCCCTGGTACCACCAAAGGAAGCATCCAGACAAAGAATGACAAATTCAGACCCAATTGAAGGAGCAGTTCCTCTGAAGATCTGTGTGGAATGAGGGGATCTTGTCTCCCAACCTTCTAGATTTGGGAGTGAAAGAAGCAAGTGAGAACCTTGCAGATTCAGTAGCACAACAAGGTTACCTCCCAGCAGTGAGGAGGCTGATACCAACTCATCAGGTGGGAGATGGAGAGCTTGGGGTTATCAGGAGGGTGATCTTCAATGGTGGGAGCATAAGAATCAGAGTCTTTGAATCTATCCTCAAGACACACATTAATGTGGCCAATGAGGGCCCTTCCTGAAAGGCTCCCTAGACCTGGGAGGAAAAGGAACAGCACCCAAGCACTCAACACCAGCATCTTCACTGCCACCATGAAAACAGCACAGCTTGAACTCCATCCCCAGCAGCACGATCAGGAACACAGAAGATCAGCGTGTAGGATTGAAACAGCACCAATAAGGACTTCTCTCCACAAGTATGGTAGTGTGCAAATGACAAACTTTCACCTAGGAACTGGGAATTGCAACACCTCAAAGGAACTCTTGGAGAGATGAAAAAGGAGACTCACCTGGAGTAGGTGTTGTTGGAGCAGTAGTGGCTGTGTGGTTTGAAGCTGCTGTGGAGGAAGAGAAAGGAACAAGTGAGGACAGTTTTGGAAGAAAGACCATGGCCACATTATCTCCAGAAATTTGGAGATTGGTGTCAACATATCATGTGTATGATGCAAAGCTCTGGGGCTTAGGGAATATGATCTTCCTCAGAGTGAGGCAGTGAAAAACAACAATATTTGACCTGTGGCCCCATGATAGACCTAAATGGGGACAACAAGGGCCTCTTTTTCAAGTGTTCAGTCTTTAGAAAGCAAAAGCAATGGTACCTGAGCACACAACTCCAGCATCTTCACTGTGGCGACAGTTGTGGACACCCCAGCCACGGTGCTGGCACACCTGGAGGGAGGACTCATTGCCAGCGCAGCGCACGTCGTCCAGGTAGATCTGGCCAGAGCCTTGTCCAAAGTGGGCATTTGATGTTGCAGAAAGAGCAAAGCCACATCCCAGCTGCCTGCACACCACCTCAGCATCCTGCAGGTCCCAATCGTCATCACAGACGGTGCCCCAGGCCCCGGAGTGGAAAATCTCTACACGGCCCTCACACCGGTTACTGCCGTTCACCAGGCTCAGGGAGGCACCTTGGAGAGAAGGAGACATGGAAACCATGGCAAAACCCTCCTGCACACAGGCACCTTCTCTTGCCCAAGACATTGACAATGCTCCAGAACTTTCAGGCCAGCGGGGCTGTCACCCTCTGCTTCTTTAGGCTCTGCTTCTCCTTCCTCTCCTCTGCCATGGACAACACCAAACCCCACCCTGTGAGCCACTCCCTGGTACCACCAAAGGAAGCATCCAGACAAAGAATGACAAATTCAGACCCAATTGAAGGAGCAGTTCCTCTGAAGATCTGTGTGGAATGAGGGGATCTTGTCTCCCAACCTTCTAGATTTGGGAGTGAAAGAAGCAAGTGAGAACCTTGCAGATTCAGTAGCACAACAAGGTTACCTCCCGGCAGTGAGGAGGCTGATACCAACTCATCAGGTGGGAGATGGAGAGCTTGGGGTTATCAGGAGGGTGATCTTCAATGGTGGGAGCATAAGAATCAGAGTCTTTGAATCTATCCTCAAGACACACATTAATGTGGCCAACGAGGGCCCTTCCTGAAAGGCTCCCTAGACCTGGGAGGAAAAGGAACAGCACCCAAGCACTCAACACCAGCATCTTCACTGCCACCATGAAAACAGCACAGCTTGAACTCCATCCCCAGCAGCACGATCAGGAACACAGAAGATCAGCGTGTAGGATTGAAACAGCACCAATAAGGACTTCTCTCCACAAGTATGGTAGTGTGCAAATGACAAACTTTCACCTAGGAACTGGGAATTGCAACACCTCAAAGGAACTCTTGGAGAGATGAAAAAGGAGACTCACCTGGAGTAGGTGTTGTTGGAGCAGTAGTGGCTGTGTGGTTTGAAGCTGCTGTGGAGGAAGAGAAAGGAACAAGTGAGGACAGTTTTGGATGAAAGACCATGGCCACATTATCTCCAGAAATTTGGAGACTGGTGTCAACATATCATGTGTATGATGCAGAACTCTGGGGCTTAGGGAATATGATCTTCCTCAGAGTGAGGCAGTGAAAAACCACAATATTTGACCGTGGCCCCATGATAGACCTAAATGGGGACAACAAGGGCCTCTTTTTCAAGTGTTCAGTCTTTAGAAAGCAAAAGCAATGGTACCTGAGCACACAACTCCAGCATCTTCACTGTGGCGACAGTTGTGGACACCCCAGCCACGGTGCTGGCACACCTGGAGGGAGGACTCATTGCCAGCGCAGCGCACGTCGTCCAGGTAGATCTGGCCAGAGCCTTGTCCAAAGAGGGCATTTGATGTTGCAGAAAGAGCAAAGCCACATCCCAGCTGCCTGCACACCACCTCAGCATCCTGCAGGTCCCAATCGTCATCACAGACGGTGCCCCAGGCCCCGGAGTGGAAAATCTCTACACGGCCCTCACACCGGTTACTGCCGTTCACCAGGCTCAGGGAGGCACCTTGGAGACAAGGAGACATGGAAACCATGGCAAAACCCTCCTGCACACAGGCACCTTCCCTTCCCCAAGACATTGACAATGCTCCAGAACTTTCAGGCCAGCAGGGCTGTCACCCTCTGCTTCTTTAGGCTCTGCTTCTCCTTGCTCTCCTCTGCCATGGACAACACCAAACCCCACCCTGTGAGCCACTCCCTGGTACCACCAAAGGAAGCATCCAGACAAAGAATGACAAATTCAGACCCAACTGAAGGAACAGTTATGCTGTTGCTCTGTGTGCTATAGAGTTCTGTTGTGGTATCTACTGAAGGAGGAAGAGAAAGAAGCAAGTGAGAAACTTGTAGGTGCAGTAGCACGACCAGGTTACCTCCCAGCAGTGGGGAGGCTGATGCCAACCCGTCAGGTGGGAGATGGAGAGCTTGGGCTCATCAGGGCTGATCTTCAGTGGTGGGTACAGTAAAAACCCCAGTCTTTGAACATGTCCCCAAGATACCAATTAATGGGGACAATGAGGACCCCTTCCTGCAAGACCCCCAAATACTTAGGAGGAAAAGGAACAGCACCCAAGCACCCAACACCAGCATCTTCACTGCCACCATGAAATCAGCACCGCTTGAACTCCATCCCCAGCAGCATGATCAGAAACACAGAAGATCAGAGTGTAGGATTGAAACAGTTAGCACCAATAAGGACTTCTCTCCACAAGTGTGCTAGTGTGCAAATGGTAAAATTTTACCTAGGAACTGGGAATTGCAACACCTCAAAGGAACTCTTGGAGAGATGAAAAAGGAGACTCACCTGGAGTAGGTGTTGTTGGAGCAGTAGTGGCTGTGTGGTTTGAAGCTGCTGTGGAGGAAGAGAAAGAAACAAGTGAGGACAGTTTTGGATGAAAGAGCATGGCCACCTTATCTCCAGCAATTTGGAAGTTGTAGACACCATATCAGGTGTTCCATGGAGAGCTTGGGGGCATCAGGAATTTGATCTTCCTCCGTGTGTGAAAAACAGTGAAAAACCACAATATTTGCTGTGGCTCCATGATAGACATAAGTGTGGTCAAAGCGTTCAGTCTTTAGAAAGCAAAAGCAATGGTACCTGAGCAAACAACTCCAGCATCTTCACTGTGGGCACAGTTGTGGACACCCCAGCCACGGTGCTGGCACACCTGGAGGGAAGACTCACTGCCAGCGCAGCGCACGTTGTCCAGGTAGATGTTGCCTGAGCCTTGTCCAAAGTGGGCATTTGAGGGAGCAGACAAAGCAAAGCCACATCCCAGCTGCCTGCACACCACCTCAGCATCCTGCAGGTCCCAATCGTCATCACAGACGGTGCCCCAGGCCCCAGAGTAGAAAATCTCTACACGGCCCTCACACCGGTTACTGCCGTTCACCAGGCTCAGGGAGGCACCTTGGAGACAAGGAGACATGGAAACCATGGCAAAACCCTCCTGCACACAGGCACCTTCACTTCGCCAAGACATTGACAATGCTCCAGAACTTTCAGGCCCACAGGGCTGTCACCCTCTGCTTCTTTAGGCTCTGCTTCTCCTTGCTCTCCTCTGCCATGGACAACACCAAACCCCACCCTGTGAGCCACTCCCTGGTACCACCAAAGGAAGCATCCAGACAAAGAATGATAATTTCAGACTCAACTGAAGGAACAGTTATGCTGTTGCTCTGTGTGCTATAGAGTTCTGTTGTGGTATCTACTGAAGGAGGAAGAGAAAGAAGCAAGTGAGAAACTTGTAGGTGCAGTAGCACGACCAGGTTACCTCCCAGCAGTGGGGAGGCTGATGCCAACTCGTCAGGTGGGAGATGGAGAGCTTGGGCTCATCAGGGCTGATCTTCAGTGGTGGGTACAGTAAAAACCCCAGTCTTTGAATATGTCTCCAAGATACCAATTAATGGGGACAATGAGGACCCCTTCCTGCAAGACCCCCAAATACTTAGGAGGAAAAGGAACAGCACCCAAGCACTCAACACCAGCATCTTCACTGCCACCATGAAATCAGCACCGCTTGAACTCCATCCCCAGCAGCACGATCAGAAACAGAGAAGATCAGGCCAGCGGGGCTGTCACCCTCTGCTTCTTTAGGCTCTGCTTCTCCTTGCTCTTCTCTGCCATGGACAACACCAAACCCCACCCTGTGAGCCACTCCCTGGTACCACCAAAGGAAGCATCCAGACCAAGAATGACAAATTCAGACCCACCTGAACGAACAGTTCCGCTGAGTATCTGCTTGCTATAGGCTGCTGTTGTTGTCTCTTGTAGAGCTGGGAGGGAAAGAAGCAAGTGAGAACCTTGTAGATCCAGCAGCAGGATCATAAAGATATAGGGGCAGTGTTTAGGATTTGAAGCAATAAGGACTTCTCTCCCAAATATTGTAGTGTCCAAGTGATACAGCTCGAACATATTAAGAACTAGGAACTGCCACACCTCAAAGGAGCACTTGGAAAGATGAAGAAACAGACTTACCCGAGGAAGACATTGTAGGAACTGTTGTGGTTTTGGGGTTTGAAGAGGAAGGCTGTTTAGGAGGAAGAGAAGAGGGCCCTCATTGATGTTACAAAGCCAGGGATGGGTGTGGTTGACTTGAATTACCTGTTGTTTCCAGCCAATTTGTGGTCTGCAAAGGGGATGTTGATGTTGCAGCAGTTTTGAACTCTAAGGATGTTGTCTCCATTTCAGGACTCGTTGATGCTATTGTGGTCTCCTCTGATGTGGAGGTTGTCTCCAGGGGGGTTGATGCTGTGATGCTCACCACTGGTATAAAGTCATCGTTGCTGTAGTCATTGCTGTCTGTATGGAAGTCATATTGTTCTGCATATGGCCACTCTGTTGTAGGCTCTGGAGGGACAAATGCAAGGAAGAAATAAATGGCATTTAAAGAGCCACTGAACACAGCATGGATATAATAGGGATGTTGGAGCAAGTTTTGTTGCTTTCTTTAAAATACAAAGCACTGATGTTTCTCATATTTTCCTCTAGTGTGAACTCACCTTTCCAAGTTCTTCCTCTTCCAGAAAATGTAGAAATTTGCAATACGTATAAAACACCTGAACAGGGCTGTTTTCATCAGCCATGTCTCAGTTGATAATGATGTGTTGTTAATACAGGAGAAAATAAAACATAAACAAACTAGTTGTTCTCAAAAAAGAGGGAGAAAGTAAAATCAGGAAACATCAAGGTGAGAGAGCACTCAAAATGGATAGTTATTTGCAAAGGAAAAGAATATTAATGACCCTAAACTTGAAGAAAAACTTGAAAAGTACAGAAATAAGGCAAAGACAGTTGGGGTCGTTGCTGTGAATTTTTTTTTTTTTGCCCATAAAGAATGCATTAAGGTTTGTGATGAGTTTCACCTAACCCCATTCCACCCTGATGAACATTGCTTATAGCTTTGTCTCTAGTTTTAACTTGTGCCCGTATTCCCTTTGTTACTTCTGGGTGATTAGATGGAATAAATTTCTGCCTACTGCAGCGAATATTTGATATTTGGGGTTTTTAACTGCTTTGCATGGAGTGAGCAAGCACAGTTTGATTACTACCCTAGTGAAAAAACATGAGTATAGACTGAAAACATGAGTATAGGTGGCTCTGAAGGGTGAGTGGAGTGAAAAGACTGGGGTTGTTGGAATATCAGACTCTGTTTCTAGAGAAAAGGCCTTCTCAGAGGGAATGTGCCTTTTCATTGAGAAAAAAATCTTCCTAATAAAGTAGTAAGAAAGTTTAGATATTTATCTGGTATATCTTGTATAACTTTCCACCATATGTCTTGAATAAATGAAATAACATGGGAGGAGGAAGTCTTCAACCCTTCCCTCCCCCCTCCCCATGCTGCCACATGTATGTTGAGTGCAATTTATAGCAAAAGTGTTTAAAAAAAAAAAAACTTGACAGCACCTGAACAGACAACACCAGCGTCTTCATAGTGGGCACAGTTGTGCCTACGCCACCCGTTGTGGTTGCAATGAAACAAGGAGACCTCATTTCCTCTGCACATCAGGTTGTCCAGCAAGATGTCACCTGAGCCTTGCCCGAAGTAAGCACTTCCAAGTGCTGCAATGGCCTCACCACATCCCAGCTGCCTGCACACAACCTGGGCATCAGCAAGGTCCCAGAAATCATCACAAACTGTCCCCAGCCGTCCTCTGTAATAGACCTCTACACGACCCTGACATCGGTTCCTTCCGTTCACCAGCTGCAGATGGGGCACTTTGGGAGAGAGAGAACTGATCACAAAAACAGTCAGGCAAATAAGCTGGGAATAACCATTAAGAAGACATCATTCCCAGTAGGTGCTTGCCTAACCTGATATTTAATGCCTGTGAGGACAGAGGTGATACACACCTTTCTTTTTCTCTTCCAGATCTCAAGATCAGCTGCATGCATTTTATGCAAGATCTCTACAGAAAATGTAGGCAGCAGGCTAAGCACAAACTATTTTGGCAGGAAACAAAGACTCTTTAATAATCAGAAAAGCAGAACAGGAAAGCAAAGGAGAAAAAAATAATTTCAGCATCCAAACAAAATCTAAATAAAATGGTATTAAGGAAATAGCACTACATTTTTCTTTCTCCACTTTGATAACTGGAAGAAAATGACATGTTTCGAGAACAGATTTCATGTTTATGTATTTCTTTAATTCACTGTTCTATAAATGCCTTGTGCTAAAAAACAAGGAGATGTCACAAGTTGTATTGAATCCTACTGGAATTCAGGATGTACAGCACAGATTTCCTGCCCTCAACCCATCTCTTACCAAAAGCACTTCTACAGGATACTTCTACAAAGCCTCTCTGGACCTGGGTGCTGGGGAGAAAGCAGAGCTGTGACTCTAGAAGATCGCTGAGGCTTGAAGGACACATTGGGTGCAGACTGGACAGCTGAGACTATGGCTTTTTCCTAACCTAATGCTCATGGGGCTGCTACAATGCTGCCACATAAAAATTACCAGGCAAACAAATTCCAGTTCATGAGATATGCGCTACTGAAGGATGACAAGAAGTGCATTACTCTGTTTAAAATTATGTCAGAATTAGACCAAATCAATCCTACATAAAGGTTTCAGAGTTTTAGAGAAAACAATGGCCATGTTTTGTTTTTCATCCCTGCTTTATGAAATGTAACTAGCAAGAATTTCTCTTCCTCCTCTAAAATTTTTAGGATAATTTTAAGGACCTTGAGTCCACACATCACAACCAAATCCTCTGCTTTTAAAGAGTAATTTCAGTGGTGGAATTCTACTGTATTCAACAGAATGGACAATGGTCTCAGCAGGATTATAAACATTTCAATAGGAATCTTATTGCTTTATTTCTTATATGCCAGTAAAATGCCATTAGAAGTACAAATAAAGAGCTGTTTAATAATCTATCACATATACATCTGATTACTGTCCTCATTTGGATAAAGCTCACCTGCTTTCCCACCAAGTCGACTTATTTAGACATTCTGCAGTGAACAGTAAGAAAATCCTTACTTTAGAGATCATTTTTTTGTGAAGAAGTTTATTAAAGACTTTACGACCAAGTCTAAGCAAGCAAGAAAGTGTTGTAATTTAAGGTTTGCAGCAGTTACACCTTGCAAATCAAAACATCCAGGCTGCACTTGTTGTACTTTGCATCCCTGCCAAATACACGTTTAGCTTGTTATGAAATGCTGAGTAAATTTAGAGCTCCAGGATTTCTTCACTGCATTTAATTCTTTGTTATTTTATTAGAACAGTAAAGAGAGTGTCCAAACTAAAGATATCCTTTTTTGGATGCATATAACTGGCAATTCAAAGGGAGAAGTTACAAAAGTGCCCCTTGACTTATATGTGATCTGTTTCTTCAAATATCTACTTGGACATGCATTTTTCTGAATTACAGCCACAGGATTTTTGAGAAGTGAAATAACAAACCCAGCAAAAAAAAAAAAAAAAAAAAGCATGAGTTGGGATTAGGAGGTCAAAGCTGACCTAATCCAGTTTTATTTGTCAGGTAGTGATAGTGCAAGGGGAAATGGATTCAAATTAGAGGATGGGAGATTTAGATTGGATTTTAGGAAGAAGTTCTTCAATGTGAGAGTGGTGAGACCCTGGCACAGGCTGCCCAGAGAGATGATGGAAGCCACATCCCTGGGAGTTTTTAACGTCAGGCTGGAGAGGGCTCTGAGCAACCTGAGCTGGTGGGAGGTGTCCCTGCCCATAGCAGGGGGGTGGAATTGGGTGATCTTAAAAGTCCCTTCCAACACTGACAATTCTATGATTCTATGAAATTCTATGATTTTCTGCTTTCATTCAGGGTCTGTCATCAGTACAAGAGCATAACCATCGGCTGGGCATGTAATTAGATTGGCTGCATCCTGCCTCCCACTTTAATGGTGTCAAAAAGGGAAAAGCTTGTGGTTGTACAAATACAGCACTTCCAGCCAAGAGCAGAGAGAGGAACTGCAGCATCAGGAATGCAGCAGCTTATACCCTGCAAGCAGAGGGAAGATGAAGAAAACAGGACAAGGTGGAACTATTGAGCCCAAAGTCGCTAAGTCACTTAGGAGAGAGAAACTGATCACATAAGAAAAAAGTCAATGAAAATAGAAAAGTATTTGTCTTGGGTCAGCACAGGGGTGCTTTGGAAGCAGGGGGGACACACGGGTGGCTCCTGGGAGAAGCTGATGGAAGGTCCCCTGATTCCTATCCCTGCCCCATCTCTGCCCCAGCTGAACAGAGATGGGAAGATGGATGTGGCTCTGGGAATGCAGAGTAACAGGAGTAAAGTGACTTATCTGGGAAACGGTTGGTATTTAAAAGAGATTTGCTCGTTTTTCCTTCTTGTCAGTCAGAAGCAACCCAGTCAGGCTACCCCTGTAGCATTTCCAAGAAAGGGGAAGCAAAACTGCCAAAGTATTTTAAAAAGGGATCTGAAGAGCTAAGGAGAAGATGAAGTGAGAGAGCAATGACAAAGACCCCAAGGTCAGTGCAGAAGGAGGGGGAAAGGTTCCTGAGCAGAGATGTCCCCACAGCCTGTGGTGAGATGGCAGCTGTGTCCCTGCAGCCCATGAAGGAGCAGGGGGCAGCAGTCCCTGAAAGACTTCAGGGGGGTCAATGTGGATCTGTAGCCACTGAAGTGTCCCAGGTGGGCAGAGGTGAAGCTGCAGCCTGTTCAGGATCCCAGAGAGGGTCAGATGTGGATCTGCAGCCCTGGAAGAGCCCGTGGCAGAGGAAGTGACTGTTCCCACAGTGACTCATCCATAATTTTAGAGGTCCCTCATTTATCCACAGTGCTAGATTATCAAAACCAGCTTCTTGTTATAACATTTTGTTAAATTGCACATGAGATCAAGAAGAATCAAATAATAGAAGCAATACTGAACATATAGCAAAGATATGCACACATATGATCTGGAATAAATATACCTTTTAAAATAAATATATAAATTCTTCCATAATTCTCAGATCAAATTTCTGGAACTGGAAGAATGACTCATTCACAACCTGCTCAAACACACAAATATTACAGTGACACACGGTACTAAGACAAGTACTGTGGCAGCAAAATGAACCCCCCTAAATGGTCAAAATCATTCTTACTATTCACTATGACAATTAACCCATAATTTTTAGTAGAATAAGACTTTGCTATCTCTTTCATCCAGATAACCCCTTTAATCTTTTACCCAAAACCAATATCAGCATGAATATGCTTTCTATTCATGGAATCAACATAGAACCCCAAACTTTTTTTTTATGCTCTCTGGAACAAGTGTAGATGCTTTACCTGATTTAGCCTCCAGAGCTGCTGGGCCTAACAAGAGCAGCCATGTCAAAATCATCAGGGCACCCATCTCCTCAAATGCTGCTGATGGGTAGGACCACCAGAATATATAGTTTCTACTTCTGAAGGGGTGTGGCTCTATGGGTTTCTCTTTCTACAGGAGACCAATAAAACAGTCACAGTCCTTTGATCTGAAACAAAAATACGTTTGATTTGTTAATCAAGATATTGTAGCTTCCTGGGTTATACAGAAAGATAATATCTCCAGAGCAACATTGTCCACTGCCTGGAAGGAAATATTTATACTACTCTAGGTTTCACAATCATCTCATTGTACAAAGAAAATAAGCTCTTATCCAAAGGTACCTTTCCATTCTGTCTGGTGAATCCCAGTGTTTTTCTCTTATGGGAAGATTCCTTGGCAAGTGGAATCTTGAAACATAAATGGGTTTCCTCCAGTAAAATGATAAAAAAGGTTCATAACTTGGCTCCAACTAGTGAGGCAAGTCTCCCTGAGGAGCCATTAATTTCTTACAGCTTTGGCATATTCAAATAAAATAAGATAGGCCCCCGTGGCCCTATTCATGTATGACTGGGAGAGTGTCTGAACATAACCCACCAGAATTGTGGTTGCTGCTGAATGCATCATGAAGATAGCTAATAATCAAGAGAGTTGGTTTATATCAAAATTGACAGCACCATCAGTAACTCTGCCATTATCAGCAGAGGCAAAAATAAGAAGGTTAAGGAAAAGGGTGGCTGCAACCTCTTACTAGATGTGGAAGCCACTGGAGAGGCAATGTGATGGAGATGTGAGGAAAGGCCTCACATCAGTGATCCTGGGCTAAGCTACCAGTCCAGGACCTGGGAAAAGAGAGCTGGAGGGGCAGCAAGAGAAGTTGACTTGAGAGATGTATGAAATATTGTTTGCTAGATACCTTGGGCCACAGCCATAAGTGGAGAGGAGCTCATGCCATGATGTGTAAGGGTTAACTCTGCCTCAACACCAGGGTTTTTTGCACCAGACAGTGAAGGAGAGAGACTGAGCCAGGCTTTATAAGCCAATCACTATGGGACACCTAAAGAACCTTGGAACTGAAGTCAACACCTCCAGCCCTAATATGAACCCTTTCTTTTTTGGCATTTTAAAGTTCAAGTCAAAACTCTTTTTACTGAGAGACTGTTGGATGGCAAAAAAGCATCAGGACAAGCAGGGTCTGCTGATAGCTTTTTGTGAGAACTGTGCAGAAAACTCTGTGGATTTTATGCATAATTAAGGAAATTACAGAGGCTGCAACTTCATTCTAAATTTTCCTTTGACCCATCAAATGGGGGAAAAAAAGGTTCAGAAATCGGTTAAGAATATTTCTTAATGTATTTCTTGTATTCCTTCAAATTTACTGCTCCCAGGGGCAGTCATTAGGATGAAGACTAAAGTCCAAGAGCCCAATGTGAGAAGTGACTTGCACGGCCTTTCCAGTAAGGCCAGCATTATTGGAATGGAAGAAGGAAGTGCAAAGCACAGGGGGTCAAGAATGATGTTGGAAGCCTTGAAGGTGAACATTGAGAAGAGTAAATATGTTTCTTCTTTATGCAAACAACCATATTCGCACACGAATGAGGAAATGGATGCAACACCTGTTATTCATTATTCATTTTCTTCTGGTTTTGACATCTTGGCAAGAAGCAGAAAAAGCCAATCTATTTGGCTGACCAATCAAACACTGTGATCAATGAGGCAAGGGTAAGTGATAGACAACACTTCTTCTCCAAACTCTTGTAATAACTAAAAAGGGTGAGGAGGTAGGGCAAAGTGAAAAAACAACCATGCCAAACTGTCCAGGTAAATGAACACCATTGATTAATTCTTAACTACATTCTTGACAACGAAGATCTTGATTATTAGACAATAACTACAGAATAGCACTAGATAAATATTATTATCTGGTTAATTTGAATTAATTAATGTCAATACCATGCAGGACATGTTTTCATCCTTCCTATTACGTACATTTTTGTTCTCCTTTTGGAATCTTTAAGAGTTTTTAAGTGTATTACTTAGTGAGTAAAGCCCCGCTGAGTTTCAAGACACTTTCTCTTCTACTGACTATTGTTAGGAGTCTTTTGCAGAAATATTGGCTTTTGTGAGGTCCAAATGAAAAACACTGAAAGGATAAAGAGCATTAATCAGCTTTCATCCATGACTAAAATGGTATCTCTGCTGGAACAAGGATATCCACAGACTTCTGGTCTGCGGAAACAAAGGCAGAATCCATGAATTAAGATGCAATGAGGCAGCTTAGTCTCATATAGGGTTCCTTGATGATCTCTTGAGCTCTGTTGCATGTGCCATGTGAAGGATATATTTGCAAATCAATCTGCATTTGTTCAACGGTGAGAATGCAAGTGGATCAGAACTGTCTAGGGATTTACCATTAGAAGCTTTCCTGAATTTGGTGGGGCAGTGGGTAGGAAGAAATGTTCTTGGCAGTGCCACTGTTTAGCAGGCACATACACATTAGAACATGACTTTTCCTCAGCACCAAATCTGGTTTTCCTGAATCCTGCATTTCTATATTTGCTGGCCAAGGAAAGCAGCAGGAACTAAGGAGGATGATTCTGAGACACTGACTGCTTGAACATTTTAGAGCTGTTTTCTACAGCAACATTGAATATGGAAGCCACTCAACTTGATACTTCTACCTTGAATTCTGATACAACCTTGATGTATCTCCCTCTAGAACCCTTGTCACAGACATAATATGGAGAGACTCAGCTCTGAACAGTGCAGGCAGCAGCACCCTATGTCTAGGATCTTTCTGCACATCTGATCATAATAATATTCAGAGAAGAGTGCCATCAAGTCATGCCCTGAAAAATGGTGGGGCAGCAACAGTGCAGTAGCAAGGCCACAGCAGGAAAAGGGGCAGGAGAGAAAAAAACAGGTCTGGGAAGAGCAATGGTAAGGTCCTCATCTAGAGAGTTAGGAAAGCCCAGGTCCAGAAAGGTTTTCAACTGTGCTGGGCAGGTTGCTGGATTCCTCTAAGCCTGGACCACACAGATGAAAGTCAGGTCAGCCTCCTGGATTGCTCTGACCTTCAAAGGTGGCTGTGGGCAGAGAGGAAGGAAGGAAGAACCCTTCTCAATATCTTTTCCTTCTGTGTGGACAACAAAACTGACTTCCACTTTTTGTGGGCAATGCCAGGCCCTGCTTTTGTGTTCCCTTCTCTGCAGCCTGCCTGGGGTCACCAGGAAAAGGGAGTTTGAAGGAAGAAACGGTAGAGGCTGTAATGATGATTCCCATGAGAGCTGCCTGCATCCTCTTTGTCGGGTCAGAATGTCACCCTAGAGAACAGCTCACCCTCCTTACACGTCACTGCTTTGGCTCTGGCTCACCTCACACGTATTACATTTCATCATTCCCACCCCACTTTCCTCTTTCACAGCTGGCTAGAACACAAGAAACTCCGAACAGGAACATTTCCCAACCTAATATCAGTGACCTTTCCACCTGCAGTGAGTGGCTGCTTCCAAACAGATTATTCCTTTATTAAAGCTTTTATTCTGTTTTCACACAGAGACAGGAGGCAGGTCCCACTTCCTTATGGCCACAGATGGACTTTCACTCTTCCCACCCCCATTAGAAGTTTAGAAATGCTTAAGAACAAGAGCAATGATTTCTTGGCAAAGTCACTTTGGGAGAAGTCACGTTTTCCAACCTAATAATGCATTAGTTGGAAGTTCAGACACCAAGGTGATAGGTTTGCAAGTACATAAAAAGAAGTATTGCTCAAAAATATTTTCTTTCCTGTATTTTTTTTTTTATTACACATTTACATAACAGATTTGGATATATTTGTCCTCTATTCAAAACCTTATGCATGTATATTTTCTGTGAGAATTGTATGCCAATACCCCCAAGCATAAAGAACTCTCTGCAGGAGCAATTCCTTACTTGTATTTTCACTTATGGCTCAGTTTTGAGATGTTAGAAGATGGTAGAAGAAATCAGTTCTTTCTCAAGTCACCTAAACCAGTCTTCTCAGACAGACACTCAAACAGGGGCTCAAGTAAGATGCTGTGAAATGTCCAGCTCTGAAGGTGGCAGCTTATTTGGATGCTGAGATAGAAGAATCAGCCTCTCCTTAGATCTTAGGTTTTTTTAGACTTGAGGACTTTGAAGCCAGGTCCCTTTATAAGTTCAGTTCATGGTAACACCAGGTGTTATGTTGATACAAGATATTTCTCAGACAAGATCTGGATGGTGGAACAGTCAAGTAAGAGTCACCCACTACACAGATTGCGAAACAGAGTCGTGAAGAAGACATTTGTTGAAAATATCCTTCCATCTGTAAATCTTGGGGTTCTTTCTCACATTACCTGGTATGGGACAGGTTCCTTCAGTTTATGCTTCAAAAGAAATCCTCCCACAGCAAGAACAACAGCCACCAGCACCACTGCTGTCACAGCCAAAGGAAGGTGGGAGCTGGCAGCAGGTGCTGAACTCTCAGGATCCCCTCTTGCCTGGGTGGCAGAGCCCAGCTCTGTGCACAAAAAAGAAAGAGAGAGGCTTATGTTTGTTTGCCTGAGCTGGTAAATCTCAAAGGTAATTAGGCAAAGGGGAGTTGAATTATAACCCTGCAATCTAGATTTCATCAGAAACCAAATTGCTTTATTGTTTCACAAATGACCTTGTGGCCATGCCAAACAAGGTTAGGGTAAAAAACTGAAGAACAACTAAGAATTTGCAATGATTAAGGTCATAAGATGCTGGAGGACACTGGGAAGCAACATTTCCAAGAGGACCTACAGATTGGTTGTTAATAAATCAGAGACATGGCACAAACACTTTTGAAAAATTAACAGAAATCCTGCAGGGCATCTCATCTCTCTTCCTACAGAACTGTCCCTTGACATGTGAAGAACAAATAATGGATCTAAACTCGTATAAGAAAGGAAATAGCTAGTAAACATAAAATAATGTTATAAAAAAAGACTTTTAAAAATCCTTGCAAGAATTATAGCAGAGTTAGGAATGAGCCAGCACAGATGCATTTTAGAGCTGGATTTCACATCTGAGCTGAGAGGCAAACCTACAGTAATTCACAAAAACTGGTGACGTTTAAGTTATTTAAACTTACCAACATTCCTGTTCTCAGCCTGAGCTTCCCGGAGTTGAACAGGTCCAATAACAACATTTACTTTTTCCTCAGAAGAACTTACAGTCCTCTTGTACCTACTAGCACAGCCTTGATAGCAACGGGAGGAGTAGTCCCTCTCTTTGCAAACCACCAGCTCACACTTCAGGTACACTGAGGGGTGTTGATTAATAAATGAAAAAGCACTAAATGAGAAGCGGGCAGCACTGCTGTGTGGTGAGTAGTAAGAAGAGTAGGTAGAATCCTTAACACACCTGAAAGATAAAAAAGTGAACAGATTAGCTGTTGTGAATGGAAACACTGTTACCCTATCTCTTTGCAATGTGTTTTGAGTTTAAATATAAAATCAGAAGGTAAGAGAACTCAAAAGGTTGGAAAAAAAAAGTGTGTTTGTGGCAAGGAGAGAAAACAAGACAAAACTAAGTAGCAATGGCAGTGATTTGCACCACAATAATGTACAGAGCAGAGAAACTTCATAACAATGTGAATAGCTGAAAAATAACAAGTGGTTCTGCTGGCTTCTGTGTCTCAGGGACAGGTGAGGACCTTTTTCTGCACTTCTAAATAGGATTACCTGATTGCAAAGAGACTCTGCAGGTTACTACAGAAAGAAAAAGGGCCTCTTTCTGTTCTGCAAGATAAAGCTAGTTCTAATACACATCTTTTGGGGGGCAATGAACATTCTCTGTAGTCCTTTGATGTTTGTAGAGTACCTTACTTGAGGAGTCTCAACGCCTGACAAAGATCTCCAGATGTTTCACATAGTGAGTCTCTAGAACCTTTCCACTGAGGTTCACTTTCTGACAATCAGTAACCTTAAAAGTTAGGTGACTCAGATCCTACTCATTCTGACTTCATTTAACCACCAGGAAAAAGATCACATTACTTCACCCACAATTGTTACCTGAGACTATTTTGGAGTTTTCAGTAATTATCTTTGTGTCAAAAAAACACCAAAACACCAAAAAAACAAAAAAACCCCAAGTCAAACCAAACAAACAAAAAAACCCCAAAAACATTGTGTTCATTTCCCCACTGAAGCCCCAAGGATTTGAGGTCATCTGATTTTAGTTTATTTTATACTGCAGTGATATCCCAACATACCTGATATTTATAGATGGACATTACTGATTTTAGATTCAGTAAATACATGAATGGAAATTACCTGGAACATGATCAGAATCTATTTGCCCCCTCCCCTTCATGGTTGTTCTGCTGGCAAAACTAGGCAGCCCTTCTGTGTCCCACTTAATGCACAAGTATTTTTATAGATAAAATACAATGAAACCCCAATGAGAGGAAGATTCACTTAACATGTAAAAGGGAGGACATTCAGCCAGCAGGCAGGAGGCCCCATGTCACAAGCCTGATTTCCAACTTAGCAGTAGGTTAGTACACCCCTAAAGCTACTGAGATTTACATACTTCTAGGAGGAAAAGAAATTCAAATCCCTCCAAGCACAGAAGAGAAATAAATTAGCATGAGCCTTTCATTCCTGGAACAAAATGGGACAGTTTTCTGCTTCTATGTTGCTCTCAGTTTTGCATTCCTTAAGAGCCCACAACTTTGCCATTTCAAATCAAGATGCGTATTTTGTAGGAAATCAAGCAAAGTGTTCTAGGTTTTCAGAACTGCAAGAAGAGACTAAGGAATTTCCTTTCTTTTTGAACAGACAGTTCTATATTCTGGTTATGGTGCTGCACAAGACTGTTTGCAAAACTTTAATTCTGATGCATGGAAAGACAGAACCATTAACATCCCTACATTTCATGCATCTGTTTCAGAACCAAATTCAGATCCCAGTTTTTACATTGCCTCTCTGAATGGAATCTCAGTGCTTCACAGCAACTTCTGAATGATCCTTTCTTGGTCATATTATATTTTATAAAGGTTTTGCCAACAAGTCTTTCTTGTAAGTATATTTGTATTGACAATTGCAGGTATGCTGGCCCCAAATCACCTCTTTCATAAGTGAAGCTCTTTCAGAACTATGCATAGAGTTAGTTTTTAAACAATTCTTTTGAAGTTTCTTACCCATGTCTGATCAAGTCGTAGGTCTGTATTTCAAAATTGTGAGGATCAGGTGATGCCACACACGTGTCCACAAACACCACCAGATTGGAGTCAGAGCTATGAAGGGAAGCTTCAAGGAACAAATTCTGCTTCAGGTCAACGTAGTATGGAAAGTCAAGCACTGGCACCAGGAAAGATGAGGAGCTGTAGAATGTCAGGTTCACGTTGTATCTGCCATACTGGGTTTCACTGACATTAATGCTGTCATCAGCAACATACATTGTTTGCACCCATGTGTTCTGGAGCATTTTGCAGTTGATGTGCAATAGAAGATCCTTCTGCCTCTTGATAGTGTGACCCGAACCAGGCACTTTGATCACATTGGAGTAGGTGATGGTTTCATTGTTGCTCTGTTTAACACATGAGTACAAAATTATCACATGTAGTCATGTTCACAACCTGTACTAGAAACTTCTGTATGGGCCAGCTCCTGGTAGAAGTCAGAAGGAACATGTCATACTCCAGAGTCCCAGGCATCCAGGATGGGATTGGTCACTTAACTCTCTCCTATACTATATTCTTGAGAAAATCACTTTGAAATAGGATTACCTAAGGCCTGGAAGGATAAGTAGGAATATTTAACAGACCTTAAGAAACTCTGGCCCTCTAGAAACACGTTTCTTTTCCTGTGTTTTGACCAACTGTTGGCTACAACATGAGATTCACAACAAATTTCCAAATAACTATGAAGTTTCCATGCCTAGACTTGGAGAGCTCTCCAAGATATGTTGACACCAACCTGTCTACTTGTGCCGCAGGCATTGTATGGAATGTTGAATATGACCTCATCTGATGTAATTGTTGGTTTACAATAGGAGTCAGACAAGCTGATGTTCCACACTGAGAAGCCCTGGAGCTGGAGATAGTGTCTGTCTACAACTGCTCGCATGTAGTTTGGCAGACACATGAGGGCTAAGGAAGAGAATATGAATTATTAGTGATTTCAGGTACTTGATTATTTTTGCATGTTACAATTTCAACAAATGTAATAGCCACTACTATTCAGGGCAGGGAATTCATAAGCCAAACCACTTATTTTTCCTCTTAGACTTAGATATGAGTAAGCAATAGTCTCTGAGAACCATCAGCTGATCATCAGCTACTCTCCTGACAGAAACATTTATCTTAAAATAGATTTTTGCTGAGACATTGAGTCTGTGTCACCAACCACAGGATAATGCTGAGATTTTCCCGAACGAAAATCCACAGACTATTGTGGAAGCTGTAGAGCTAAATCTGAAGATGGGCTTGCAGAAGTACTACTTGGGTGGGAGGGGATCCTGAAATGATCTTCATGATGGTTCTCAGCCCATGATGTGAAAAGCGATGATTCCAGGGGGAGTTGGGTCTTTGGTGAAAGGAGATATCTGATAAAATGGACTTATTGGCACTACACAATCTCTGAAAATCAGCTACAGAAACAAATGTGTTGGCCACTGTGCCTGGGGAAGCTTTGAGTTCTCATCCAATTAATCTTCCCACTGGGACTGCAGGACAGTCCTGGAACAGTTCACCCAGAGAAGTGGCTTTGAAGATTTCATCCTCTGAATGTTTCTAGAGACTCAGCTTGACTAATTCGTAATGGACCCCATCTCATGTTGGCTCTCTGCTTTGAACAGTGGGACTAGAAAGCCTCCAAAGGTCCTTCCTAACCAATACTTCTATGATTCTGTGAAATATTACCCACATAGGTAGAAAAATACATATGAATAATGACGTGATATGAAGATACATGAATTTAGACTTGCCATCATAGAAAATATGGAAAGGTAGTTGATTTGATACTTGAAGATTTTTTTAAATGAAAAAAATATTGTCTGAAAGTGATTGATCAATACCCAATACTAAAATTCAAGAAGGAATGTCATCTATGTGGGATTTCTTAAATAATTATTAATAAATTACTTACATAGTAATGAACAAATATTAAATGAATAAAAGCAGAGGATAAAATTTTCTGAGCAAACAAAAAATTACAAACAGAATGGAAACTCACTGGTTTTCTGGTCTGCTGGGAAGGATAGATATTCAGCATGAAATCCTTGACTGGAGTATCTGGAGTCACTGTGAAACCTGACAGCCATAAAGTTTGAGGATGATGTGTATGTGAGATGAGAACCAGAACAAACTCTTCCAAGGAGAGGAGAAGTATTGGGTGGCCCATCATAGATATCAATATAATCAGTCTGGCATCCACCTTGCAGCCTGAGAAAGGTACAAGAATATATAACAGAAGGCATTTTGTAAAATTGGTTTCCAAGATTTGGGACACATTTATTGCCTGAGAGGGAGCTGGTCTACTTACTGAACGCTTCCAAATGTGAGCAGAATGCGGAAATTATTTGTTACTTGTATTTGCCACAAGCAATCTGCATTATCTGTATAATTCAGAGGATAAGAAGGACTCTGAAGTGTTCCAGAGGAATTAAAAAGCAAGCCACCACAAGCATATTTTCTACCTGAAAAAAAAAAAAAATAAAGAAAAAAAAAATCAAAAAAAGGAGAGATATGATCCATTTAGATTTATTCCTGGATTAAAGGAAAATACATCTCATGTGTCCAGACCACAGTAACAGGTGACTGAATATCAGACAGCTAGTGGATTGTGCATTTTTCAGGCATGATATGTGTGTGAAGAACTCATTAGAGAAATCTGACTCTCTTGGGTTATTTTACGCTTGACAGGTTAAAGGAATATATACGCATAAAAAAAAAAAAAAAGCAAGAGATGAACAAGAAATACAAACAAAAAAGAAAAGAAGATTTACACTAAAATCAGAAAAACCTGAATTCCAACGCCAGCAACAGGATCAGGACATCAAAAGTCAGGACCACTAAGAACTTCACTCCACAGGTATTGCAGTGTGCAAATGATACAACTCCACCATAGGGATGAGGAACTGCCACAGCTCATAGGAGCACTTGGAAAGATGAAAAAGCAGACTCACCTGTGGTAGTCATTGGTGTTGCAGTCGTGGTTGTTGGTATTGCAGCAGTAGTGGTTGTGGGTGTTTCAGCAGTAGTGTTTGCTGGTGTTTCAGCAGTAATGTTTGCTGGTGTTTCAGCAGTAGTGTTTGTTGGTGTTTCAGCAGTAATGTTTGTTGGTGTTTCAGCAGTAGTGGTGGTTGGTATGGCAGCAGTAGTGTTTGTTGGTGTTTCAGCAGTAATGTTTGTTGGTGTTTCAGCAGTAGTGGTTGTGGGTGTTTCAGCAGTAGTGTTTGCTGGTATTTCAGCAGTAATGTTTGCTGGTGTTTCAGCAGTAATGTTTGCTGGTGTTTCAGCAGTAATGTTTGTTGGTGTTTCAGCAGTAGTGGTTGTTGGTATTGCAGCAGTAGTGTTTGTTGGTGTTTCAGCAGTAGTGTTTGCTGGTGTTTCAGCAGTAATGTTTACTGGTGTTTCAGCAGTAATGTTTGCTGGTGTTTCAGCAGCAGCAGTTGTGGGTGTTGCAGTAGTATTCCTTGTGGGTGTTTCAGCTGTTGAGGACAAAGAGAAAGAAGCAAGTGAGGACCCTGTGGGTGAAGGAGCATGGTCAGGTTATGTTGCAGCACTGAAGAGGTTTGTTTTTTTTACCCTGTGATGTGTGTGTGTGTGATGGAGAGCTTGGGAGTGTCAGAAGAGGATGCAAGGATCCATATGGTGCTTGCAAGGCAAACCACCATATTTGAATGTGTCCTCAAGATAGATATAAACATGGCCAAAAAGAGCCCCTTTATCAAGTCTCCCAGTATTTCAGAAGAGAAAAGAATGACACCCAAGCAAACAACACCACCATCTTCACTGTCACCACAAGATCAGCACAGTCTGAACTCCACCCAGCAGCAGGATCAGACACACAGAGGGGCAGTGTGTAGGATTGCAACAGTCAGGATCAATACAGACTTCTCTCCACAAGTATGGAAGTGTGCAAATGATACAACTCCACCATTGGGATGAGGAACTGCCACAGCTCATAGGAGCACTTGGAAAGATTAAAAAGCAGACTCACCTGTGGTATTCTCTGGTGTTTCACTAGTAGTGGTTGTTGGTGTTTCAGCAGCAGTGGTTGTGGGTGTTTCAGTAGTATTCGTTGTGGGTGTTTCAGTAGTATTCGTTGTGGGTGTTTCAGTGGCTGAAGATAAAGAGAAAGAAGCAAGTGAGGACCCTGTGGGTGAAGGAGCATGGTCAGGTTATGTTGCAACACTGAAGAGTTTTATTTTCACCCTGTGACGTGTGTGTCATGGAAACCCTGGGAGTGTCAGAAGAATGATCTTATATGGTGGATGCAAGGAAAACCACATCTTGACATGTCCTTGAGGTAAATATAAACATGGACAAAAGAGCCACTTTTTCAAGTCTCCCAGTGTTTCAGAAGGGGAAACAATGACACCCCAGCAAAATACACCAGCATCTTCACTGTCACCACAAAATCTACACAGTCTGAACTCCACCCAGCAGCAGGATCAGACACACAGAGGGGCAGTGTGTAGCATTTCAAGAGGCAGGACCAATAAGGACTTCTCTCCACAAGTGAGAAGGTGCTACAGCTCCACCCTAGGAGGCAGGAACTGCCATACTTCAAAGGAGCACTTGTAAAGATGAAAAAACAGACTCATTTGTGATAGGCCTTGCTATTGGAACAGTAGTGGCTGTGTGCTTTGAAGCTCCTGTGGAGGAAGAGAAAGAAGCACGTGAGGGTCTTGTGGATGAAGGAGCATGGCCAGGTTATCTCCCAGCATTTGGGAGGTGGGTGCCAGCATGCCATGTGTGTGATTGAGAGCATGGGGGCATTGGGAGTTTGATCTGCAGTGTGAGGCAGTGAAAAAACCACAATATTTGACCATGGACCCATGAGAAACAAAAGTGTGGGAAAAAAGGGCCTCTTTTTCAAATGTCCCGGTGTTTAGAAAGCAAAAGCAATGGTACCTGAGCAAACAACTCCAGCATCTTCACTGTGGGCACAGTTGTGGACACCCCAGCCACGGTGACTGCACTGAAAGAGGGAGGACTCCTTGCCAGTGCAGCGCATGTCATCCAGGTAGATCTTGCCAGAGCCTTGTCCAAAGAAGGCACTTGAGGGAGCAGAAAGAGCAAAGCCACATCCCAGCTGCCTGCACACCACCTCAGCATCCTGCAGGTCCCAATCGTCATCACAGACGGTGCCCCAGGCCCCAGAGTAGAAAATCTCTACACGGCCCTCACACCGGTTCCTGCCGTTCACCAGGCTCAGGGAGGCACCTTGGAGACAAGGAGACATGGAAACCATGGCAAAACCCTCCTGCACACAGGCACCTTCTCTTCCCCAAGACATTGGAAATGCTCCATGACTTTCAGGCAAGCAGGGCTGTCACCCTCTGCTTCATTAGGCTCTGCTTCTCCTTGCTCTACTCTGCCATGGACAACACCAAACCCCACCCTGTGAGCCACTCCCTGGTACCACCAAAGGAAGCATCCAGACAAAGAATGACAAATTCAGACCCAACTGAAGGAACAGTTCCTCTGAAGATCTGTGTGGAATGAGGGGATCTTGTCTCCCAACCTTCTAGATTTAGGAGTGAAAGAAGCAAGTGAGAACCTTGCAGATTCAGTAGCACAACCAGGTTACCTCCCAGCAGTGGGGAGGCTGATACCAACTCATCAGGTGGGAGATGGAGAGCTTGGGGTAATCAGGAGGGTGATCTTCAATGGTGGGAGCATAAGAATCAGAGTCTTTGAATCTGTCCTCAAGACACCCATTAATGTGGCCAACGAGGGCCCTTCCTGAAAGGCTCCCTAGACCTGGGAGGAAAAGGAACAGCACCCAAGCACTCAACACCAGCATCTTCACTGCCACCATGAAATCAGCACAGCCTGAACTCCAAACCCATCAGCTGGATCAGAAACACAGAAGGGCAGTGTGTAGGATTTCAACAGTTAGCACCAATAAGGACTTCTCTCCACAAGTATGGTAGTGTGCAAATGATAAAATTTCACCTAGGAACTGGGAATTGCAACACCTCAAAGGAACTCTTGGAGAGATGAAACAGGAGACTCACCTGGAGTAGGTGTTGTTGGAGCAGTAGTGGCTGTGGGGTTTGAAGCTGTTGTGAAGGAAGAGAAAGAAACAAGTGAGGACATTTTTGGATGAAAGAGCATGGCCACATTATCTCCAGCAATTTGGAGATTGGTGTCAACATATCATATTCCTTTGTTGGAAAGCTCTGGGGCATCAGGAACTAGATTTTCTGCTGTGTGAGGCAGTGAAAAACCACAATATTTGACCATGGCCCCATGACAGACCTAAGCGTGGACAAGAAGGGCCTCTTTTTCATGTGTCCAGTCCTTAGAGAGCAAAAGCAATGGTACCTGAGCACACAACTCCAGCATCTTCACTGTGGGCACAGTTGTGGACACCCCAGCCACGGTGCTGGCACACCTGGAGGGAGGACTCCTTGCCAGTGCAGCGCACGTCATCCAGGTAGATCTGGCCAGAGCCTTGTCCAAAGAAGGCACTTGAGGGAGCAGAAAGAGCAAAGCCACATCCCAGCTGCCTGCACACCACCTCAGCATCCTGCAGGTCCCAATCGTCATCACAGACGGTGCCCCAGGCTCCGGAGTAGAAAATCTCTACACGGCCCTCACACCGGTTACTGCCGTTCACCAGGCTCAGGGAGGCACCTTGGAGACAAGGAGACATGGAAACCATGGCAAAACCCTCCTGCACACAGGCACCTTCTCTTGCCCAAGACATTGACAATGCTCCATGACTTTCAGGCCACCAGGGCTGTCACCCTCTGCTCCATTAGGCTCTGCTTCTCCTTGCTCTACTCTGCCATGGACAACACCAAACCCCACCCTGTGAGCCACTCCCTGGTACCACCAAAGGAAGCATCCAGACAAAGAATGACAAATTCAGACCCAACTGAAAGAACAGTTCCTCTGAAGATCTGTTTGGAATGAGGGGATCTTGTCTCCCAACCTTCTAGATTTGGGAGTGAAAGAAGCAAGTGAGAACCTTGCAGATTCAGTAGCACAACCAGGTTACTTTCCAGCAGTGGGAAGGCTGATGCCAACCTGTCAGGTGGGAGATGGAGAGCTTGGTCTCATCAGGGGTGATCTTCAATGGTGGGAACAATAAAAATCACAAGGATTAAACAAATGCCCCTTTCAGAAAGCCCCATGCTTGGCAGGAAAGCAAAGGAACAGCACCCGGGCACCCAAAAACAGCATCTTCACCATCACCACATCAGCACAGTCTGAACTCCATCCCCAGCAGCAGGATCAAACACACAGAGGGGCAGTGTGTAGGATTGCAACAGTCAGGATCAATAAGGACTTCTCTCCACAAGTATGGTAGTGTGCAAATGATATAAGTCCAACCTAGGAACTGGGAATTGCCACAGCTCACAGGAGCACTTGGAAAGATGAAACAGCAGACTCACCTCTGGTAGGCTTTGTTGTTTGAATAGTAGTAGTTGTTGTTTTTTCTGATGGTGAGGAGAAAGAGGAAGAAGCAAGTCAGGACCTTGTCATTGAAGGTGCTCAGAGACCTGACCCCCCAGCACTTGGGAGTTGATGCCACCATGTCATGTGTGTGATGGAGACCTTGGGGGTGTCACCAGGGTGGTCTTTCTCAGTTTGCAGCCATGAAAAACCACAACATGTGACCAAGGCACCATGATAGACATAAATGTGGCCAGCAAGAACCCCTGTTTCCAATGTCTCAGTTTTTAGACTGCAAAAGCAATGATACTTGAGCACACAGCACCAGCATCTTCACAGTCACCACAACATCCACCCCAGCAGCAGGATCAGACACACAGAGGGGCAGTGTGTAGGATTTCAACAGTCAGGATCAATAAGGACTTCTCTCCACAAGCATGGTAGTGTGCAAATGATAAAACACCACCCTAGGAACTGGGAACTGCCACACCCCAAAGGAACACACGGAAAGACAAAAAAGGAGACTCACTTGTGATAGTTGTTGTTTGAGTAGTAGTGGTTATTATTGTTCTAGCTGTTGAGGAGCAAGAGGAAGAAAGAAATGAGGACCTTGTAATGAAAGGAGCATGACCAGTTTATGTTTCAGCACTGGAGAGGATTCTACCAGCCTATGATGTGTGTGTGATGGAGAGCCTGGGAGTGTCAGCAGAGCGATCTTATATGGTGCTTGCAAGGCAAACCACCATATTTGAATGTGTCCTCAAGATAGATATAAACATGGCTTAAAAAGGCCCCTTTGTCAAGTCTCCCAGTGCTTCAGAAGAGAAAAGAATGACACCCAAGCAAACAACACCACCATCTTCACTGTCACCACAAGATCAGCACAGTCCGAACTCCACCCCCAGCAGCAGGATCAGACACACAGAGGGGCAGTGTGTAGGACTGCAACAGTGAGGACCAATAGGGACTTCTCTCCACAAGTATGGGAGTGTGCAAATGATACAACTCAACCATTGGGATGAGGAACTGCAACAGCTCATAGGAGCACTTGGAAAGATGAAAAAGCAGACTCACTTATAGTAGTCTCTGGTGTTGCAGTAGTATTGGTTGTGGGTGTTGTAGTTGTATTCGTTGTGGGTGTTTCAGTGGCTGAAGATAAAGAGAAAGAAGCAAGTGTGGACCTTGTGGATGAAGGAGCATGGCAAGTTTATCTTCCAGCACTTGGGAGGCTGGTGCCACCATGACATATATGTCATGGAGAGCTTAGGGGTGCCATCACGTCAGCTGTGTTGAGATAGTGAAAACCACAAGGGCTAGCTATCTCCAACACATTTTTTATTCGGTCAAACTGGTGCTGGTTCTTGATTAGTCAGAGAGGTGGGAAATTTCCTATTTTCTGGAGGCATTCAAGGTGAATTTGCATCCTTTGGCTGAATACTACACTGTAATTCATCATGGATGCATGTCAGGTTGTTGTTTCAAATTCTAATTTAATTTTTTGTTACTTTTTGAGAGTCTTTGTCCTATTTTTTCTTATTCTGATTTCTTATTTACTTATTTTGAGTTTCCTTGGCTTATTTTTGTTTTATTTTTAATCTACTGTTATAATTCAAACATTTTTTTACTGTCTATTTGAAACCAGTAGGCAAAATAAGCAATCCACTCAATATCCCCCATACTCAACATTCATCATGATGGCTGCTGTTTCCTTATTTCTAGCTGCAACAAACAGTGAACAACAGGTCTTCTAGTCAGAAGAAATTAGTATTAGTAATAATAATTAGGATTAGGATGCTTTTTTTTTTTCTTAAAGCAAATTTACATTGCAGATGAAGAAATTCCATTCCCTCTTAATTCATTACTGGAAACCACAGATTTAGAGAAACAAATCTCTCATGCTCCTATAGTAGTTCTTACTTGGTTTAAACTATGCTACAAGACACTACTGCAAAACACTTAAATCAGTATTCATTGCATTGCACTAAATTCACTTCCAAATGAACGATAGTGAATCATGATATTGATTCATTCAGATTTTTAAGAAGACAATGGGATGATATCCCATTTCAGTCTATTTTATTTCTTATCTCTGCACAAAGTTGATTTCAGTAGCATGTGAGTTACAGCTATGGAACCAGTGGAGAAGAGTAAGACATTCCCTTTTCCCTACCCCTTTTTGAAAAGAGTTTTTCAAAAGATTTTAAGTGGTTTACCTGATGCAGCATTTGGGGGTACTGCACTGAAGAGGAATAATCCCAGCAAGAGCTTGGTGGTACCCATCTTGTACCAAGAGATGCCAACAAAGCAAAGCATCAGAATTTGTACCCTGCCCCTGCAATTGGGTGAGGCTTACAAGGTCAGCCTGGCCCCTTGCTACATCTGATTTCTCATGCAATATTTTTATGACGTCCTGATCTTTACCGAATGATTATAAATGAACAATAAAGTTCTCATTTCCTGGAAAATGTGTGGTAGTGTTATTAATATACATTATCTTAACCGTATGTGCAGACCCAGTGTTACTACTGAAACCAGGGTAGTGAACCTATGGTTCTTTGTCCCCACCATCCCATTTATTGCTTGTAGATAATGACTCAAGTAAATTGTAACTCATTGCAAGGTAAGGCAGCAAATTCCCAGCAGGGTCCCTGATAAACCCTCCAGTAGAGAGCCCTGGTCCCATAAATATTTATCTGTCTGGTGGTTTCCACTTGAAATTAGAGGCTTGTTTCCCTCTTCCTTGTAACCAAACAAGTCAAGAAAAAGAAAAGCAAATTAATGCCAGCTTTTTATAATATACCCTAAGTTGTCCTCAGCTTGAGACCTCTGTTCAAGTTGCTCTAGTTTACTTACATCTTCCTTCAATCTTTGAAGAATGCTTTGTTCTTTAGCTGAATTTGCCAACAAGGCTTCCTTCAATCCTTTGAATCATAAAGTCTATAAAGAGGGAAAGAAAGGACTGAAGTAAAACCAAAATGGTTTCCTCACTTGATCAGTGTGGAATCTTAATGGACTGAGAGATTGCTTTAGGACAAAACAGCCCATGACCCTGTCCTGCTAATCTGCTCTCTGGAGTCATTGTATTGGAATTCTATTGTTTCTGTTCTGGGCCAGCTAGAAAAAGGCCATTTATTGGTGTGATGTTCTATTCATTACCCTTCATCCAGGGTGTACCTAGCTGTTCATGTTGGCTGTGATACAAATGGCAAACCACAATAGTTAACATTATTTCTGCTGGTATATTCCAACCTTCCTCCAGCAGAAAAACACAGCTTGGGTCTAGAAATGAAGGGAATTATGCATCTTCTGTAAAGGTTCACAGCCCAAGAATAGAGGAAGGAAAGGCAAAAACCCAGACTCCAGAAACAAAATCAGAAGCTGTCAAAGAAGTGGCTGAGAAGAGCAAACAAGCTAGAGGACAATAGTAAATACAACTGATTGTATTTGTATGTTAATAAAGAAATGCAAGCCTGAACACTGCAATTCACAGCTCTGCTGTGCCTGACTCCCTGACAAAAACAAAAACAATACCATGTGCTCTGGGAAGTGATCACACATAGTCACTGGGAAGGGGCTACAAAGTCATAACCCTGCCTCTAAATTCTTGAAAAAAAAAAAAAAGACCTTTATCCAGACCAAGGAGCTCCATTTTCCAGTAAGTGTACCTTAATTTGTACGAATATCTTCCCATACTTCTCGTACTCAGTATCTTCTGGTTTGATAACAGGCATCTTTGGTTTGCAGCTCGTAAAGTTCCTGTGTCCCCTGTACAAAATATGGGTTAGATTCTCTCTCCTTTCTGGCTGCACATACTGACATCAGAGAACCAGGAAGTTTGCTGCAAAATGAAGAACCATAAAAACTTGTTAATGACCTGATGCATGAGGCCACGTTCCTGACAGCATGTCAGCAGCCTGATGCTGTCCTCACATCAGGAAGAAATGGAATCTATTGCCTTGGCTCTTGACTACTTCTTATTGAGACAGGTTACATGGGATCAAATTGGTCCTACCAGGTTATAAAAGATGGCATGGACAAGAAACCTAAATAAAAATCAGAAATCATCAGAAAATCAGCCTCAGCTAACTCATGATACCCTCTATTCACTATTTGCTTGAGCAAGTGTTCACTAAATTATACTGTTACATTTGAATTAGAGAACTAAATGTTATCTTTTAGATGCAATTTGAAAAACAGAAACAAAAAACAACCAAAAAACAGGTCCAAACTGCTAAAGATTGAACTTTTCTATTCAGTTGTCATTTTTAGTGGCACACAGGGCTGTTAAAGACTATAGAAAGCTCCACCATCTCCCTTCATCAGTCATTATCTTTCAGTTTAAGAAAGAAAAAATTAAAATATTTTCCTTACTGTAACACTGGGTTCTAGATCCATGGAGTGATTTACTGCCATGTGGTTCTTGCAGAAAGGAGCTTGAATACATCACTCTCCACCTTGATCCTTTGTATCTGCCCAGGAATGGCCTGCAGGACTCCAGCTCTTTGATATGTACTGATTAATTTCATGCTATACACAGGAGACCACCCAATATTCCTCAGACTTTTACTCTTAGACTGCTTTGCTTTGTCCCTACAACAGGAGAAAACTTCAGTTGTAACCCCAGGGAAGTGCCAAAAAAAAAAAAAAAAAAATCAGACCTGCATTTCATAACATAGTATACATGGATTTTGGTCACATAATTCATGAAGGTCCTGAACAGTCTTCATTTGAAGGATTTTTTTTTTTTTTTTAATGAGTACAACCTTGGTGAATGCTTCTTTTGAGCCACATCTGCTCCCTTCTTTCACTACCCTACAACTGGTTTCCATCTGACCCTCAAGCCTCTGCCTTCCAGTGTCTTTTCGTAATCACCTATTCACACGACCTGTACTTATTCCAAACATTTTTTGCTGAGTGATTTTTAGTCTTCAAGTAATGCCAGTTTCCTTTCTAAGCTTTACTGAGATAAAATATACCAGAAATGGAGCAGCCTGAGGCAACTGGCTACTGAAAAAGAAGGTATGAACTGAGAAGACACTTTGGCTCCAAGACTTCCAACTTTCTCCAATGTTACCACCTGCTCCTCTCCATTCCCTGACTTGGTCTTCAAACCTGAAGAAGGTTCATCAGGAAGGAAATGATGATTTCTGCATAAACCCAAGGAAAGCATAGAGGTAAGAAATATGCATTCCATTCTGTGTGAAAGATTATTTCAATATAAAACACAGAAATCAGTCATTTCACAGTGTCAGTCAGGGTGGTGGCTTCTCAGCACCCATGTTGCTAAACTTTTATGCTGCTTTATAGCTGATACTAACTGGTAAACAGCAAAGTCCTCCAACAGAAAGTTACAGGTTTTCCTCATACCTGCAGTCCAATATCCAGTGCAACATAGCCTATTTTTCTGAGCTGTATGTTTAACTTTCTCTGAAGCACAAATGTAGCCAAATAGAATGCAGAGTGCAGTATGTGCCATTTCTTTTATCTTTCCCTTTCCTCCACCTAACCAGGCAGATCATGTCTGACAATGTGCTTTTCACAGTCTGATCTGTGCCAAGTGATAACCTCAGGTAGCAGGAGCCATTACTAACTGGCAATGACAAATATCAATGAATAATATCAATACACCTGACCTATTCCTCTCCCTGTCCTGCCTTACCAGGCACTATAAACAATTTGTTGATGGGGAAAAAGAGTTTTCTGAATTTTGCCACACTAGGTGGAGTCCAGTTCACATATATATTGCTGCATTAGATATTGCACAAAGCATTGACTCCTAACTGGGAGCCAAGATAGGTAATGAAAATTAAATATTATAATTAGCAACAAAGCATTGCAAATGTCTAAATATATATATGTAGAGGTGTATAAATATATATAAAGGTGTATAACTTCTCTGCTATGAACAGCTTCTCCCCAGATCTTTGGAAATTATCAAGGCAGTTAAATGTTTGCCTTAAGCTCCACAAAGTCAAGCCTCAAGTACTCTTCTCAAAATCCATTCTGAAAATATTTGCTGAAATCCTTACATCTCCACTGAGGCACTCAGTTCACAAATTTCACAACATGAGTGCATACAGAGGGCAAGATACTTCAACCTTCCCACTGCAAATCTCCCAAAGGCCAAACCAGACTCTGCTCAGCCATCCTGCGGGACCTGGCACAGCTGGGGCATGACCATAGCAACACCAAGTTGTAGGTTCTGGTCTTTAGCATGAAGTGAGAACACTGCCAAGTTCTTGGGAGTTCTGAGTGAGTGATGAGGTCTCCAGGCTGTGCTTGTCATTATGTAAAGAACAGCTAAGTGTTAGTTCAGACCTTGCAAACTCATCTTGGTTAGAGAAGAGGGATTTTGCATGGGTCTATTTGTCTAAAAAAAACAAAGCCAAACCAAAACCAAACAAATAAACCCCCACCACCACCAAAACAAAACAAAACAAAACTGAAGGGGAAAAAAGGTGGAGAAAGGTGGTTGTGGCTGTAATATCTTCTTGTGGTTTTCATTAACATTCATTTTGATTCAACTGATTGTAAGCTCAACAAATAGAGTCCAAGAATAGCACAGATCTATAAAAACATTTAAAATAATCCAAACCCATTCTGCATTGTGTTTCCAAATTATCTAAGAGTGCTGGACACCTCATTTTCAAACTAGGAATCCTGTACACCTCAACCCCTGTATGACCTATATTTTTTTCCTCAAGAATTTCACTATGCTGCAACTGCCTTTGGTTCCCTGCTTCACACAAGTACAATAATACAATGAATCTCCTGTCTTGTCATCAGGATGCATGAATCACCCCTTAAAAGATAAAGAGACAATAGCCATTGACTTGTTCCATTGTGCCCTTTGCAGCTGCCACCCTACAGTGTCAGAAGATTGGTGTGGTTTTGAACCAAGAACCTGAGCTGAGAACAGTAATAACACAGTCTTGTACTGAACTGACAAAGAGCCTTGAAAGATAAATAAATACTAACACCAGACTCTTCAAGTGACAATTATTAGAGCACTGAAGCAATTAGAAATAGCAAATGTAAGACTAGATGTTAGTTACTAACAATTATTATTTGTACTTACTAAGAGCACTTCAGTGGCTATGCTATTTGACCCAAAATTTGAGATTTAACACTTAGATGGAGGAAACTCACCACACGTAACCAAGAAATGGAGTCCAACACTTCAGACCTGACAGCAGTTATCAGAGTATAAATATTACTCTGGGGATGCTCAGAGCTTCTCTATTCATTCATTTCATAGGGGGGGAAATTAGGGAGACATTTGGGGTTTTGCTGCACTTTAATGAAAACAGAAATTTGTTATAGCTCTCCAGCTATTCCACATACTTTGGTCTTAAATATTTAGTACTTGTGAATCATTAAACTTTCATCCACTTCAGTCCTTAATCTATGTTATCTTTAACAAAGGGAATATGAGAATTATCAGTGGGAGCAGAACATGAACTTGTGTTCTCCTGGAGGAAGAAAGTCCAGCTCTGGGAAAAGATGAGGTGACCTTGGATCCCTCATCGTGTTATCTTCAAAATATAAAAAACAAATGAAAGACTGTACATCAGATTTAAAGATTATTTCCTGCACTCTGGAAACTCCAGGATCAGGTCTATAGGAGTGGATCTTGTTTATAGAACTTAAGCTACAACTTCAACATTTCAGGTTTACTACTAAGAAAACAAACAATTAACAAAAGCTTGGAGATCACAAATTATTCTGGTAAGCCATTTCAGAGGGGTTTTTCTGACACAGAAATGCAGTTTGGGTCCAGGTGGGTTCCACCTCCCTGCCCATTCCCTGTCTCATTGGACTCCCCACAGGATCAGCATTGTAGTTACATGAAGAAGAAGGGCAACTGATGTGGAGGGACATGAACAGGCACGAGGCAGTAAGCACATTCCTAAAATTTATTGTAGAGCTGCTGCTAAATATTTCAGAATTTAAATTGACATTTAAAGAAGTTCTCAACCAAAAGAGAAGGTTTTACTCAAAACCAGCCACATTCCTATTGCCGAAGCTGTATTGGGCCAGTAACAACTTTCACACTTGGATGGCCAAAGCTTGCCTGGCTCTTGGGCCTTGTAAGACAGCCTTGGTAGCATCTGGAAGAATAGTCATAGGCCCTGCACACCACAAATTCACACTGCAGGTAAACCACAGGGCTGCTACGAACAAACTGGAAGGCACTGAATTGAAACCTGAGGATGTGTTTGTAGGGTGAGTAATAGGTTCTGTAGGTCGAATCTCGAACACACCTGAGAAGAAACAACAAAAAGCTCTCGTGAGTGCCCACTGCCATCAGACATTTGCATGCAATGTAAGATATACCATGAAAAGCAATTTTTTTTTTTAATATCTATGATGAAAATGGTTCAGAAATCTGTTACCTCCCATCAGCCTGTGGAGTGTCTAAATCCCCAGCATGTGTGTGTTTTTCTGAAGGTGAATTTACCTCACCTGAGATGTCCCATGAGCTGGCCAAAGCCCTTTAGTCTATTTGTCATTTTAAGCTGAGGGGTGTGTTCTATTTTGGGTCAATCTGTCCCCTCTCTCCCAATAAAACTCAAATGCCCATGTTCATCAATTGTTTAGAAGCTGACATTAATGTATGTTGTAGTCCACTATTCTACACTATTCAATTTAAGATAAAATAATATTAATATATCAATATTATTTAAATTTAATAATATAATGATCTAAACTATTAACATATTAATAATTAAAATAGAAAGCAATTTAGTAGAGGAAAATTTGTCACTGTGAGGACAGTCAGACATTGGAATAACCTCCCAGGGGAAGTGGGGATTCCACTGCTTTAGAAAGTTTTAAGTCTCAGCTCAATGGAGTGCTGAGATGTTTCATACAATAAATAATATTCTATATAATAATATTATATATATATAGAAATAATATTCTATAATAATATTATATAATAATTATGTAATATATTATCATATAATATATAATAATATTACTGTAATATTATTCTAATATTGTAATATTATACATAATATTTATATATAAATAATATTATATATCTGGCTGGACCAGATGATTCTTGGGGCCCCTTCCAACCTCACATTCTATGATTGAAAATAAAATAAAATATATATTCAGTAGTCCAAAGACAATTCTGTGTGTAATTGTGATGCATAAGAGCTTACCCATCCCTGATTATATCATAGGTAACTGTGGTAAAATTCTGGGGAGTGGGAGATGCCACACATGTCTCCAAAAATAAAACCAAGTTTGGATCAGCACTGTTCAGGTAAGCTTCAAGGAACAAATTCTGGTTGATGTCAACATAGTATGGAGAGTCATTCACTGGCTGAGAGAAGTAGGGAGAGTGATAAAAGGTGAGGTTTACATCATATCTGTCATACTGAGTTTCGTTGACTTCAAAATTGTCATCTGCAATATACATTGTTTGTGCCCATGTGTTCTGAAGCATTTTGCAGTTGATATGCAAGTGAAGGCTTCTGTTTCTTGTGATGACAGAACCAGAAGAGGATCCTCTAATCATATTGGAATAAGTTATTGTGTTGTTGTCTCCCTGTTTGGTATATAAAATAAAAAGTGAAATTAATTGATATAGTCAGGTATGCATCATGTACTCTGAACTTTGCTGTATCCTAACAGCAACATGCACAGTAACTGCATTATTTCCATCAAAATCTGCTGTGGAGCAGTTTGAAACTTGAAATTGCTATTCTCAAGAGTCTGTATCCTACATGTAACTCAGTGCCTACACTATGGGCCTAGAGAACTACTCACATTTAATGCAGACATAACAGAATTAAGTACAACCTATGCAATGCTTTGAACACTAAAAGCCTGGAAGGTCATGCAGGGTATTTAAGATGAAATCTGATTTAAAACATGATATTTAGTAACAACTTTGAGATCTTCTAAACCACCTCACTCTGATCAGCACCTTGAAAATGCCAAGTATTTGCTTTTTTTCCAGATTTTATTCCTTAGGAGATTGAAGACAGGTTATAAATGAGTGCTCTGACAGCAGACACTAAATATGAGTGTTAATAAACCTTATCTCTCAACAGAAGCAACCCAGACTGATCAGGATGTATCCAGCCCCAGCAGACCCCAGTCTAAATTTCAGCTTGTGTTCTCCTATACAAATTCTTGGGTTTGTTTCTTTTGTACACACACAATATTTACACATTTTGCTGGAGCATTTACAGCCATACCTCTCTCACTGTGCCACAGTGCATGTAGGGAACGTCGAATATAACATAGTCAGAGGTAATGTTGGGTTTGCAATTGGGGTCGTTCAAGGTGAGATTCCAAGCAGAGTAGCCCTGTGACTGAAGGTAGTATCTGCTCACAGTTGCACGCATGTAATCTGGGAAACACAGCAGGGCTAGATGACAATGAAAAAAAATGTTACAATCTCAAGAAGGAGACCAAAAAACAATATAGGTAAATAAACAATATAGGTAAATAAACAATATTTTTGCTATAAGCAGCTGCAGGAATTCAGAGTTCAAACCATATACATGCATCTGGAAGGGTTGGAAGGAGATGATCTTTGAGGTCCCCTCCAACCCAAGCCATTCTATGATTCTATAAATTTATCTCTGTGAAATGCCACAGCTCTAATTTAAAACACCACGTGATGGATGATTGATTGAAGACGTCCAAGATTGAGAGCTAGAGAACTGGCAAGATGACTGAGAAGCAAAGCAGGGTCTTGCTTTAAACACAAACTTACTGGTGCTCTGATCTGCTGGAGTGGAATAATAGTAAGCCTGAAACCCTCTGTAGGTGTGTCGAGAGTTGCTGTAAAAATGGAGGGTCAGCAGGTTGGAGGAAGATGTGTATGTTTGGTAGGAACCAGAGCAAAATTTCCCAAGGAGAGGGGAGGTATAGAGTGGCCCATCATAGACTTCCAAGTAGTCAGACAGGCACCTGCCACCCTCCATCCTGGGGAGAAAACATCATTAGTTAATTAAAGGCTCAAATTATTATCATTGTTATGATTATAATCATAATTATTAGTATTATTGTTATTATTAGTAGCCTTATTAGTAGTATTAGTATTATTAGTAGTAGTATTACTATTTTGTTGTTATTATTATTGTTGTTGTTGTTGTCATCATTATCATCATCATTTTTTCTCTTTTTTTATTTAACTGATTAACTGCTCATAGCCAAAGGTTATATTTTGCTAATATGACTATCAAATTAGTGGAACAGAATGACAGCCTTCAGTTCCTGTCTTATTAGTTGCCAGCCCACTATTGACCAAACTAAAAAAAATTGTACATTTTCAACCTCCAATGTACTTGGAAAAACATCCTGGAAATCAAGCAGCTGTCAGCTTAGTAAATCCAAGGTCCCACCCACCATCTCCCCAGGTGATTCTTCTTTTACTTACTGAACATCTCCGAAAACAAGGGTGACAAGAAAGTTGCTCTGTGCTTCTATTTCCCAAACACAGTTGGCATTGTTTGGATAATTGTTGGGGTAAAATGGACTCTGTAATGTCCCAGACGGAGAGGAAAGCAAACCACCACAAGAATAATCTTCTGCAGAGCAAAATATGAGGATAATTAACTAACTAAATGAATGTACACCATTTCAGGTTGCTTTTAGCATGTGTCTACGTAGAATTAAAAATTAGGGGCAGTGACTTCTACCAGCTTCAGTGGTCATTCTGTTAGTTTCATGCACCTCAATGCAGATTGGGAGATGCTAAGTACACTGAACAGATTTTATAATGCTGATGCCTCAAAATGATGAGCACTGACATTCCTCTCCTTGGCTACAGCCATGCCCAAGCAATTCCTCTGCACTTGCACACACACAAAGACATGAGCCCTTCTATCTGGGAATCCCTCTTAAGATGGTCCTTATATATTCAGCCCAAAGCTCAGGACACACATTTCACTATGATGGTGACTGACCAATGACATAGGCTGCCCACAGAAGTGATGGATTCTCCATCCTTGGAGAAAGTCAAGAGCTATCAGGACACCACAGTCTTCAGCTCTAGGTGACCCTGCTTTAGCCAGGACATAGAACCAAATGATCTCCAGAATCCCCTTCCAACATCAACTGTCCTCTGATTCTGTCATCCACAAGTGGGGGCAGGATACAGTCAGATCCCTAAACCACTCCAGACCTACCTGGGGTCGATGTCAGAGCAGGCACCGTGCTGAAGGTTCCTGGCTCTGTAGGGAGAGAGCAGAAGTCAGCGAGCAGCATTCTGCCAAAAAGGAGCATCCTACTGGGAGTCAACCCTCCAAAAGGGACAATGACACCTGAAACCCACAGCCACCACCTGTATGCATGGCAGGTCCCTGTGTGGCTGCACTTCAAAGCTTTCCCTCTCCATCCCACCAGCCCAGAGTGAGGTCACTTTCTGGTATGTACAGGAGCTCCCATCAGCAGGGCTGTGCATGCCAATGGAGAAACATCTTTGCCTCATCCTCCTGATGATTACCAGAGTGGACCATCAGCAAGGTTGCTGATGCTACCAAACTGAAAGGAGTAGATGATTCACCAGACCATCCTGCTGCCACCCTGTGGGACCTTGGCAGGCTGGGGAAATGGGCCAACACAAAACTCATGTAACTTCAACAAGGAGAAGTGTAGTCTCCTGCTCCTGGGTAAGAACAAACCCAAGAACCATTAGCTAGGAAGCAGCTCTCAAAAAAAGGCACTGGGGGGTCCTGGTAGACACCAAGGTGAACATGAACCAGCAATTGTTTAGTACTGGAGGTTGGGCTTGATGATCTCCAAGGATCCCTTCCAACCTCAGTCATCCTGTGATCCTCTGAACCTGAGCAAGAGACAATCAAACATCTCAACCCCTCCAGACCTACCTCTGCTTGACCAGAAGGGAGGAATCAAGCTGGTGGTATCTGGCTCTGCAGGGAGAAAGAAGCAGGTGAGTGAGCAGCATTTTACTTAAAACAGCCCTCACCCCTAGAATAAAGAAAAATGAACCTCAGTCAGTTCTGGACCCTGGACCAAGTGAGATCAACCTCAACCACCCTGTGACTCTGGATCCTGTGTGATGCCCACAGGTCAGGAACCATTAGAAGGCCCTTAAGGAAGAATTAATGCTTTTGCCCTGGGAAAAAGTAAAGGACAACTGCCATCTTACCCTTGGTGCTGCCAAAATCAAGAAACAAGTAGTAGGAGGCCTGGAAACCTCTGCCAGTGACACTGCCATCACTGTGGAACAGGATGGTCAACTGGTGCCCAGATGACTTGAAGACACGATGGTCGTTCCTGCAAACTTTCCCAAGGAGTGGGCTCTCCAGGGACCCTCCATCATACACCTCAATGGCATCGTACTGGCAGCTGCTGCCCTCCAGCCTGTGGAGAGAGGAGGATCAGCCTGTGGAGAGAGGAGGATTTTCCTGCACCATCCATGGTGCCACCTCCCAGCCCACGTGCTGGCAGCGTCTGCAAACCTCGAGCCACCCATCTCCATTCCCAGCCCGGTCCCAGTGCTGGGTCAGAGGTGGCCAAGGCTCTGCAATGTGGACAAAACCACCCCTGAGCCCTCCCAGCACTGGGCATCCTGCCTACACCATGGTGCTCACCCCACAGGACTCACTCAACATCTACAAAGCTGAGCTCCACTCTGCCACGTGGCTCCCGCAGCCGGAGGTGCCAGAGGCAGCGGGCATTGTTGGGGTAGGAGCTGGGGTATCCTGGGCTGTGGAATGAGCCAGATGAACCCTGAAGCAAACCACCACAGGAGATGGGCCTTGGAGAGCCTGAAGGATGAACAGAGAGATCTTGAAAGCCCATCATCAGAAGCCAGCAGAGAAGGGCATGGACATAGCTCCATCTGACCACGCAGGAGCAGGGCACCTCCAGAGGTCCTGGTCCCATCCAGCCTCAGCATTCCTGTCATCCATAAGTAGAAGCAGGAGCTAAACAGCCCCTTCCAAACCCACCTGAAGTCATCCACACGTTGGACATCAAGCTGGAGGTATCTGGCTCTGCAGGGAAAGAGCAGAAGATGAGTGAGCAGCATTTTACTTCAGACAAAGAACCCCATAGGTAACCCTGAGATATATAAAACCAGGACAGGCAGTGGGCACTGTAACCCAGAAACACCAAACATGACCAACATCAGCCATCCTGCTGTTCTATCATTCATAACTAGGGACAGGAGTTTTTCAGGTCCCACAACCCACTCCAGACCTGCCTCTGGTTGGCCCGAAGGAAGGAATCAAGCTGGAGGTATCTGACACTGCAGGGAGAGAGCAGCAGGTGAGCAGACAGCATTTTGCTTAAGAGGAACATCCTACTGAGAGTCATCCCTCTCCAAAAGGGACATTGACACCTGAAACCCTCAGCCCAGTCAGCACTACAGGATGGCTGCAGTACCAACCAAGTCTCAACATTTGCTCCAAGTGGTTTCAGGCAGTGGCATTTGAGAGGAGAACACAGTCACCCCCATCCTCCCTGGGCATGGCTGCCCACCAACACCCCCTGGCAGCCACCCCCAGCCCATAGCCACTTCTTGGTTCCCCATGAGAGGGGACAGCAGTGGGCACGCATGTGTCCATCCCTAGGACCATGACAAGGACCATGGCAGACAGACTCACCATCAGTTATGACTGGAACTGTGGAGGAGAACAAGCAGGGGGGAAAAAAAAAAAACACAAGGAGAGGAAGTGAATTAGGACAAATCCTTTGGGAAACATCAGCATGTTTTCCCCTTTCCCCCATGAGTCAAGTCCCCAGTGGGTCAAATCAAGTCCCCAGTGAAGGGCACAAGGGACAGAAAATTCCTTTTGTCCTAGCAAGGATGCTGGCTGCTAGGGTCAGGGCCATTCCCAGAATTCCAGCTCCCAGAAAACATCATACAATTTTCCTACCCAGGGATAAATATGATGGTGGTAAAAATGTAAAGCTATCACTGCCATAAAGAATAAAAATCTGATAAATTCTACGTACAAGTAGTGGAGCTGTATGGTGGTGTTGGAGATGTACTTGGGTCTTCTGGAGAAGAAAAAAGACAAACATACCAGAACCATATGGGGAGATCAACAAGGAAAATATAGCTTGAAACTTCCCCAAACACCATTACAGCCTCTAGCAGCTTGTGGCTGACAAATTTCAGATTCAGGAGGTTCCTTTCAGTTGACCTCAGCAGGATTTTTTCCATCCATTAATCATCAAATCTCTGTGAACCATCAAAACCTGCAGCTGGACCAGAGAGTGTCAGATGCCCTCAAAGTGAGAAGAATCTTTGCTTTGAACAAGGTTTCTTCTGGTTTCACCTGATCCAACCAGATGGTGATAGCTCTGCTTCTTGCATGAGCACAGGCTGTGAACATTCCTCCTCCTCCCTTTCTCCATACCAAGAACAAAGCTACTCTGAAAATCTTAATATAAATACAGGTGATAGAAAACTCCCTGACGAGCTGCTCAGATTATGGGGAGCTGAGGAAGGGAAGCTGCACATCCCAATATTTTCCCTAATTTTGCACAAGTGCAGACAAAAAGGGGATTGGGGGGTGGGGTGTCTCCAAAAGTTTTCTGTGATGGGTTTTGCTGACATTCCCACCACACTTAAGCTACTTTTATTCCCTTCCCCTTCCAACACGACTGAGTTCATCCATACCTCACTGCTCAGCCCACTTGGTGGCATAAACTCTGGGGCAGAGAGGAGTTTTCTCCACTAAGGCTGCTGTACAGGACACTGGATGGAAAGTCCTCCAGGTGGCACCAAGAGATCAAAGGTGTCCCCTGGGGCTGGGCTCTGGCAAGCACAGAAAGGTGATCTCCTTCCTGGTGTTTCATCCAACTTGGAGAGTTGGGTTTTCTGAGAGGAGACTTGGTGGGGATTTTCAAACCCCATACACAGTTGTTGCTCATCTAATCTTAACATAGAAATTGTTAGGTTTGGAAAAGTCAAGCAGCTATCAACTAAATGCTAATTAATAGATGATTAAAGGTTAAAATCTACATGGCTGGAGACTTATTCTTGACATCACTGGTCACCACACACCAGTAAAGGTCAAGAAACATCCCCAAAATTGTAGATGTGGGTCAGCTTATCAAGGGAACACTGAGAAACTCAGCAGGTTCTTCTGCTTATCACATTATCATTAACCTACACTCAAAATTAGCCCAAGCACTGATATATTTGAGCTCTTCATTGCAGCAATGACTTGAATTCTTTCTTGGAGAAGAGTGACAATACCTACAGTTCCATGCTGCATTTTCAGTGCACACACACTCTGCCATACAGAGCCTGAGTGGGGACATTTCAACATCTGGGAGCCCAGTCTGAAGGACACTGGACCCCTGACTATACTGGGAGGTGGGTTACATCAGCTACAACTGGACTAGAAAAGTTCTGAAATGCAGCCATCATCTTGGGGAGAAGATTTAGCAATGCCACCACTATAGCCAGTGTACATTTTTATATAAATTTTAACTTACCTGTTGCTGGAAACATTTTTTTCGTGGTAAAAGCTGGTGGCCAAAAGCCTCTTGGCACTGTCATCACAAGAAAAAAACAACAAAAAAAAGTTGACAGAACATGACATGAATTAAGCAATATGGATGGAATGGTTTAATGCACAGGAGCCCCTGGTGACCCTGACAAATGGAGGTCAATCTCTTCTCCCAAGTGATAGAACAAGAGGATCTTGCTCCATCCCTCCCTCCTGCACAAAGCATGCAGCAGCAGGTGCTGAAAAAAGAAATCTGCTTTCTTCCAGCACCCTGCTGGCACTCTGCTCAGCCAGTGAAGCCTCACTTGAAAAGGGAAAAGGGTTTCTGGACCACAGGAGAAGAACTTCACCCTGTTTGAAACATCTTCCCTCCCATTAGACCCACAGATATTTGTACGGGTCCCCAAAGGGATGAAATGTTCTGGGCAGATCACTGCCTCTGCACCCAGATCAAATTATACTCACCACAGGAATTAGGCTGTGAGAAATTAGAAATATAAGTTACAGTAATTCTTGGAATATTCTAATAATACAGTAATAATAGGAACATTACAGTAATAATAGGAACATGTGCCCTGCTTGGTTTATCAGAGCACTCTCTTCTGAAACACCAATGTGTTAGTTGCAACAATACACTTAAGCAAATGCAAACCCCATGGTTTGAAAAGCACCCCACTCTCTGTAGAATCCACATGCATTTTATCCAGAACATACTTATTAATCTTTGAATTCATTTCCCCAACACAAAGATTCAGAAAATTACATCACTGGTGTGTTCACTTGTATTTCCTTTCCTAACCTCTTTACAAGAAACAGTGAGGACAACAATTTACATTCATTAGGCAGTTACAAGAAAACCTTTTGAATCAATGGGTGTGATGATTGGTTTGCTCAGCTCATAGGTTTGACCTGCTGGTGGGTTTTGAAAGAGCTGAGCTGTGCTGCTGAATCCTCTCTTACCCTTCAAACCTCAGCAATAGCCTGGTGTGAAATAGAGCCAGGAAGCTGAGCAGCAGTGAGACCCTTTACCTGCTTCCACCCGAATTTGAAGACTCATCACTACCATCCACACCAAGATCATGGTGGCAGCCATCTCCTTGGAGCTCCTGGTTACAGGCAGGCACCTGAATTTATAGGCAGAGACACCAAAGGGTGTAGCTCAGCAGCCCAATCTCTACCTTCAGTAAGTCAATACCAAACACAGCTCTTCCCTCACCACCGTGGCTTTATGATTGATTTGTTAACATTTATAGCTTCCTGGTTCCATTAGAAGACACCACCTGCCATCTTCCTCAGGGAAGGTAGAGAGCCAAAGTGGCTGCAATAGCTGCTGGTTTTCCATCCTATCCCTCTTTCAGCTGTGAAGTTCTGGTCACTAACAGAACATATCCCCTCCTTGGGTTTGGGTTGTGTCTGAGCCAAAGCTGCTTTTTGAGTCCAGGTAGCAGAATCCTCCTTTTTGTGACTGGAAGGGTAAGAGAGTGGTGGGAAACAATCAAGGGCTTATGGAGACCCTTCTGACTGGCCTGGACTCCTCCTCCAGCTGCATCCCTTATAAAAAAACACCATGCCTCCAGTCTTAAAGTTGTGCTTTTAGGGATTGAGTCAAACCACGCATAACTTACCATCATGAGTCTCTCAAATACCTGTTACACATCTCTTAACTCTCTGGAGGTAGAAGAGTGTGGAAGTAGGAAGCTGGGTTGCCTTGAACACCCTCAGACTTCTTTTATGCGCTTGCTGTCCCAATAGACATCCCAAAAACATTCAGTAGAAAGTGAGCACATTCCTCTTCTTCTATCGTCTCCCTGCTCATCCTTCAACATTCTTCACGAGGGCAGCAAGGCTCAGACTGGGTGTTTAAGCTCTGGAAGTCTTTTCCTAAAAATCTGAAACCTCCAAAGTAACCCTTTTACTTGTGTCAGAAACTCAAACCAAAATTCCCTGCTAAACCCTCAGTTCAAAATCAGGGCAATCTTCAAAGCTCAACCCACTGGTTCAGGATCTTAATAATTCTTCTACTGCAGAATTCTGCAATTTTTATTTTTTTTTCCTGGACAAACTGTGTAAAAACTTCAAGTAGACAAAAATTTGGCATGCCGGTTGATCCTGCTGCTAGTTTAATATGGGTTTGGGCTCATTACTGACTGGTCACTGGTTTAGTTCTCAGGAGCTCAGAAACATTTTTCTTGTGCCCCATGAACCACACGATGCAACTTTCCTGGCCCAGAATTGGCCCCTGGCCCAGCCAGGACCCAACCTCACCCTGAGACAGAAGAGTGAAAAGAAGCTGAAAAGGAGAAAGGAAGATGTGCAAACAGTTCATTGATTGTGTAAGCATAGGTAGTCCTCTTATCAGGGTTTTGCAAGCCAGATGGAAGATGTGATCATTCAAAGGGACTGAAGGAAATTAGGGAGGTGGCTTTGTAAACAGCTTGGGGCAGCTGTCACATACCCAAGAGAGATGAAAGAAAAGCAAAAGCAGGTTAAATCATTGATAACAAAAGTTGTTAATAATGGAATGGAAAAGGAGAACCTGTGAGATGACTCCAAGTTTTAAGCGAGTTCAAGGTGGCTGATCCACACAAGCCCCCATCCTCTCCTTTGTTCAGCCTTGCACACCCTGCACGGGTTCCCTCAGCATCACTCCTGCAGGTTTGCTCCTCACTTGCTCCTCACTTTTTTTGTGTGTGTTACACAGCTCTGGCTGTGTCACTGAGGATGCCTGAGAGCCCCCACACAGCTACAACAGAACTGATCCAAGATCTTCCTTGGTTACAACACACCAACCACAGAGATGTCACAGCTGTGGACAGCTGCACAGACTGAGTCCCCATCAGATGGATACCTGGGGTCTCTTCTGTTCAGTCCTCATGTGTACCTTCATTCTCCTGGTTTTCTGCTTGTTTCCCAGTCCTTCTCTCTCTACTCTATTGCTGGCTCCTTCTTCTCCAAGAGAATCCATCATAGGAGTGTGATCCATAGATTAGAGGAGGACACTGTGCAGTGGGTGTGTGGCCCAGACCTGTGCCTGCTGTGTTTGCTGCAGGTGAAAAGAGCTCTTCCTGAGCCAAGAGCTGCACAAGGAAATAATTGCATTGACCTTCCAACCCTCAGGATCTACAACACCTTCCTGAACAGTAACTGTATCCCTGGCTGGAATGAACAGTTTTGAAAAATGGAGAGGAAAAATAAAACCCAAAAAACAGAGTTGTCATAAACTCAGGTCAAATTCTGCAAACAATTTCACTCGAGAAAAATGCTGAAGTGTAAAAAAAATTCTATCCTGTACCTGTCCTGAAGAAATGTTTCAAATTAAGATGTTGGAAATAGACTCAATCTGGTTTTTTAAAGCTTGAAGCACCTGAGAGCAAAACAGCCCCGTTCCTTTGAGGCAGCATAAGACTATAATTGAAATATTTATTATTCACCAGCTCTCTTATTACTGAATTGCTTTCCTATGCCCAGAAGAGATGTTGAACTCTTGAGGAAGGGGGGGATTATCTGGGGAAGGTTCTAGGCAGAAGGTGATTACAAACATGAAACTTTTGCCTGGTCTTTATTTTGTATTCCTGTTGATTACCTCTCATCAGCTTCCAGCTCTCCTCCCTCTCCTGGACTTCCACTGACTCCAGCCCATCCCAGCTAATGAAAATCAAGCTGTTCTTCACACCCAAGTGAGGTATACAGACTCATTACCACACCTGAGTGCAACAAAAATCTCTTTAACAAAGGTCTTTATGAGAGAGCAGAAATCAAAGGCTTGTGCCTTACAACGAGGGAAGGCCTTGCAGAGCAGGAAAACCTGTTTACTTTCTGGTGACAAACACCCCAACATATCCCATCCCATCACAACTCATCACATCCTGTGGAAGCACAACATGGTCCTTATATGAACACACACACTTCACTCCTTGAAACACCACACTCAGCCCTGCAGCTGGTAAAGACAGAGAAAGGCTCAATGGCAAAGGGAAATGAAAAACAGAATTGAAGATATTATCCATGTCAATCAGAAGTCTCAGTATCTCAGGTTTACATAACAAGCTGCTGCAGCAGAGACTGTAATGAGATCTAGAGCCAGGAGCAGGGCTGAGGCTGGCACACTTCAGCAGCCTTTGGGCACTGCTAAAAAGTTGCTCCTTGCCCTCAAGTCTTTTTTTCCTGGCACCATGCAGGTAGCAGCACAGAGACCTCTTCTGCCCTGGCCAGCTGGTGGTTATGTTTAGATTTGGTTTTCTGGGATGAGATAGATGGATTTGACCCCTGCTCATCTTGGGCATTTCCTTGCTGAACAGATTAACTCTTCAGCTTTTTGTGAGATGAGAACAACCCATGCTCAGAAAGCAAATGGCTTCTGCTTTCCCACCTGGAAGTAACCTCATCCCAGCACAGCCAGCTCTGAGCTCACCCATCATTCCAGACCCTTCAGGATGTCTGACTCCCAGTAATCAAATCCAAGTGCCTTCAAAACTAGGAGCAACGGGTGCCAGCAAAATACAGGGAAGGACAATTCAGCTTTCACCCACCCAAAATCTCCCTTGAATCCTGCCTTACGTTTGTTGAACCAACTTAATCTATAGCTCAACAAAACAGCAAGAGCTGATCGAGGTGAGCAGTGGTTTGTAGGAGAGTGATGGGTCTGAAACTATCTTATGGTTTGCTGGCCACAGAAATGAAAACAATGAACTGAATGATCCATGAAACCACACCACCATAAAATTACACTTAAAAATAAAAATATTATCAGAAAGGATAAGCCAGAAGTGCCAGGCAAATATCAGAGCTTGAAAAATTTCAGTTTTCTTGCAAGCAAGAGCTCCAAACCCCAAGTTGGTGCTAAAGTTCACAACCTGCCATGAATTGCTTCACCCTCAAAACATTTCGTTTTCTCATTAAATAAAGTTTAACACCACTTTTACACAAATATTGACAATGTTCCCACATTGTTTTTGCAGAGGGAGAGAAATTAACAATGCTAGATATTATTAACCTTTTGTTTCCGTCTACACTTTGGCCAACATCCTAAACAATCCACCACACAGAGTCCTGAAGTTAAGGCAACAGTTTCATTCATTCAGCTGGGCTGGGCTGATCACTGGCTCTATAATCAGCAGTTATGGCTCTTTTCCCCAATGACTTATAATTGCATCCAACACTTCTGCCATCCTGACAGAATAAATAACCCCAGAGCCAGAAAAAGGAGGCAGACTGTGTTCAGAAAGATATAAGAAAGAGGAAGAAGAAAGAGGAGGAAGAAAGAAAGAGGAGGAAGAAAGAAAGGAGGAAGAAAGAAAGAGGAGGAAGAAAGAGGAAAAAGAAGAGAAAGGAAGAAGAGAGAGAAAGAAGAGAGAGAAAGAAGAGAGAGAAAGAAGAGAGAGAAAGAAGAGAGAGAAAGAAGAGAGAGAAAGAAGAGAGAGAAAGAAGAGAGAGAAAGAAAGAAGAGAAAGGAAGAAGAGAAAGAAAGAAGAAAGAAAGAAGAGAAAGAAGAGAGAGAAGAGAGAGAAGAGAGAGAAGAGAGAGAAGAGAGAGAAGAGAGAGAAGAGAGAGAAGAGAGAGAAGAGAGAGAAGAGAGAGAAGAGAGAAGAGAGAGAAGAGAGAGAAGAGAGAGAAGAGAGAGAAGAGAGAAGAGAGAGAAGAGAGAGAAGAGAAACAAGAAGAGAAACAAGAAGAGAAACAAGAAGAGAAAGAAAGATATTGGCTCTGATCACATTTTATGATTCAGAAGTGAGAAAATGTGCTTTTTATTCCCCAGTGAATTACAGGTGTGTTTTATTACAGGTTTGGCTTGCAGCAGGGTGTGACAGCTAGAGCTGCTTTTCTGTTATATTTGCTTATTCCTGGTTGACTTGCAGGTTTGGGGGTTTGGTTGTTTTACTTTGTTGTGGGTTGTTTTGGATTCTTTTTTTCCCTGTACGAGCAAAGCTGTAGAGGATTTCAAACCACTCGCAGCATCCTGAAGCTTTCCAGGTTTCCAGTCCAGACTGCTGCCTCTCCTTCCTTGCCAGACATGTGAACTTACCCAAGAATTAAACAAAACCAACTGTTTCACATCACTGCAGAATGTCAGGGGTTGAAAGGGACCTCTGGAGAGGATGCTTGCAGAGAATGGCATCCAGGCAAGTTTTGAACATTCCTAGAGAAGGGGACTCTTCATTGCTGCTCAGCCCCTCAGGAGGCTGCAATAAACTGCAATGAGAGCACCTCTTCTTTCTGAACAGACCCTCAAGCTCAGGCTCCCATGGCCATCAGCTTTTCCCTGCTCCTGACATGAACATCCCCACCCAGCACCCTTCTACACAGCACCAGCAGCCACTGGAAGAGCTTTGCCACAGGGGATGGGGGGTTCATCTTCAACTCACCCCCTCATTGACTTACCTGACCACAGGGTCCTATAAAATACTGTTCTTTTTTTTTTTTTTTTTTTTTTTTTTCCCTGCTGCAGGAAAAATAAGGAGGAAAAAAACCATCCCCATGGGCTGCTGCTCCTCTCACAGCTTTGGGGGGCTTTCATGTGGTTACCTTGGAGTGCAGAAGATGGGATGTCCTGTGCTGAAAGGCTGCAGATGAAAGCAAGGGAGCAGGTGGAAATGCAAAGTGCAGGATTCAAGGCAGTGCTGGGACAAACCTGTTAGGTTTAATAGCAGTTAAAAGCACAAACATAAGGGAAAAAAGCAGGGAATGCCAATTAAAATGATTAAAAGAATGGGATGGAAGAAAAGAAGGAAAGCTGGTCTGGTTTCAGTAAGAGGGAGCAACAGCTTTAATTACTCAGGGAAAGTAGATTTATGTGTTTGTACACGAATCTTTGAACAGAAAATCCTTTTCATACTAAAAAAGCAAGAATAAAAACTAAACAACACTATTTGCCATGACCACTTGTCATCTCCATGGGTTTAAAAAAATATATAATTCCTAAATATCAGATTCAGAGGTTGGTGAGCAGACGAGTCAGCCCCCCTGAGCCCCATCTGCACAGCACCCACAGGTACAGACACCCTGAGCACCCCCTGGGGCTCTGGTCCCACAGCCTGAGGCAAACACATTCCCATCACGAGAGCCCCATAACCACATCCCAATGAGATGGAGCCCAGCAGCACTTTTCCAGCAGGTCCAGAGAGTGAATTGCAACAGCCCCAGATCCACTCCTGTGCCACAGCCCAGTTCCCTCAGCTCTCCCCTTTGCAAACTGTCTGAAAAAAATCACTGTGCTCACTGCATAAACACTGAGCAGCAAAGGAATGAATAGAACAAATATTTAATTTACCCCTCCTGCTCGTTGTGCAGTATTTCCAAGCTCCTAAAGTTAATTCTTTACCAAATTCAGTAAATTTAACTCCCATGCTTTTGCTCTGACTCATTTTCTCTCTAATCAATTCCTAATTATTACCCTCTTACTCAGAGAGTTTATAGGGACTGCAGCACCATGACTACTAAACAAAACCTTGAAAATTGGAGGCAAACTTTCAAAAAAAATGCAGATTAAACTGATGAGCTCCTCACTTGTTCTGTCCAATTAGGTGAATTACATATGCACTGGTTGGAGCAATAAATAACCCTTAAAAACAAAAAAAATCAAGTTGTTGCATACTCATAAAGTAAAAAAGAGGCCAAACTTGATTAATTCCTGGGGCTCAGTGGGTCCAGCCCTGACTTCCCAGCACCTCACACAAGAAAATGGAGTTTGGGGGTAACAGAACAGAAAGTGTGTCAGACAGCTGTGCAGCACAGCTGGACACACAGCAATAGGACCTAGAGCCACACCAAGAACATCAAATCAGCCCAAGTCTCTGCCACTCATTGCTGGGCTGTCAAAACCTTCACATTACAAGTGGTGCTATCAACCCTTCAGCTCCAGGTGGCTTCATCCCACACTGGTTGAATTTTGGGGAGGGATGGGAGGCTGCCAGGCTCCCATCAGCTTCATCCTAATGCTGAAGGTGCAGCGAGGTGAGGCAGCCCTTTAGCCATCACTTCTCTGCCTGGCTCCTTCCTGCCTCTTGGGGTCACTGCCTCTCAGAGTGAAGAAAACCTCACACCAGCTTGCTGATACTGAACTTCAAAGTCTTAGCATCAGCACAGGGTGTAATTTTGCTTTCCCTTCTCTGAAAACCATCAATAATGTTCCTGGGGAGGGAGTTCAGAGGAAAGGGAGGGGGAGGACAGAGTAAAAGATGCCAAGTCACATCCTTATTTTTTGGCTGAAGAGGAAACAGCTGTAAATAATACAGACATTTAGGAATCATCTCAAATACAACTCAATCAAGGAGGTTTTTCCTGGGACCTCCAATGAAGATTTCTTTACTCTCCCTGTAAGGATGAGCAGGACTCCTGCAGCCTCCTCCCACTGCACACAAACACAAGGTCAGTGGCACCCATCAGTCACTGCTCTGGAAACTCCTTGAACACCACTACTTCTTATTTGCAGCCACAGTTTTGATCGCCTTTAGAGTACTTTTCTGCTATAGAAGAACATGAATATAACCTAATACCCTACTAAATATCTTTCTCACTGTAACTCAGAAAGATGCCATTTGAAAAACATTTTCAGATGATGGGGATCTATGGGGAGGGAAAGGAAATAAAAAAGATAATTAAAAAAAAGTCCACTGCCATTGAAACCACATGACCTTACTGCTTGATATGGAAGCCACAGAGCCAGTTGTTAGTCATGATCATTCCTTTTACAGCTCAAGACATTTCCTTCATGGAATAAGTGAACTGACTTCTCAGAACTACCTCCGAGCACAGCCACACACAGCCATCTTCTCAGCATCACATACACAGCAACCCCAGTTTCCATTTCAGACATTCCAAAAGACTGAAAATCAAGCCAGAATGTTCAATTTCCCTGAGTTAGTGTCCAACACTTGCTAGAATTTCCAGGAAACTGATAATTATAAGAGCTGTGCCAAAGCTATTCTGTCAGATGCATTTTTCAGTCGCAGTTTGGAAAGAGCTGTGCCTTGAAGCAACAGAGGATAAACACCATTTCAACTTTATAGCCCAATAACACACCAAAAAGCGAATTAAAGACAAACTTTGTGAAGTTTGAGCAGAAACTGCTCAAACAGCTCTGCTCACCAGTCATTTTATATACTTAAAAAACATTAAGAGGCGATTTTGAGTGTAATAAATCATCTGGGTGGCTGCAAAGATGGTTGGATATGAAAGGAGTAAGCTCTAAATATTTTTCAGAATGTGCATGGAGTTCTGAATATCTGATGCAAATAAATAATTTCTAAATTTAAAGAAAGAAAGATGAATCAGAAAACGACTTCCAACTATATGACGGCAAATGACTGCCTGCAGTAAGGGAGGATTTCACATCCCACTAGATGGAGCTGCGAGCTAGAAATCCGCTCAAATCCTTCACTAATCCCAGCGGTGCAAAAAACCTTTTACAGAAATCGAGTGCATTTGTCTCTTTCCAAATGCACACACCACAAACCTGGCCCTGCAGCATTTTTGCCTCACAGCAGCACCCAGAGTAAAGCACAGGGATAAAAATGTGATGTGCAAGGGGAAGCCCGAAGGAAGCAGTGATAAACCAAGCAAATAAATAAATCACAAATAAATAAAAAATAATGGGTTTGTATATTAAGAAACCACAACAACAAACACTAGAAACAAAGAGAATCAACCAACTCTGTAAATGATGCAACCACTGGTTTTGAAATTAAAAGGCAGATGAAAAATAACTCCTGTTTTAAACACAATTTCCTGGCTTTGGGGGCTTTAGCTTGAGTTTTGCTGGGAAAGATAGGTGCAGTAGCAGAGAAGGTAGGTGATTTTTTAATTAATTGTTGCAGAGAACTCTGTGTCACCACACTAAGAGCTACCCAGGGCAGGGATGGTCTGCAAAATAAAACACCAGTTCAACAGGGAGCTGAAGCCTTGCTCAGCATCAGGCAGGTGAAGCTGCAGTGCAAATACACTACAAAGCAACTCTGCAAGACCCATTTAGCATCTTTTGCAGACCTGCAGCACTTGGCATCATATATCCTGGGAGAATTTCAGACACAGATGATTTAGCACAGCCAGGGAACAGGTAAATCAATAGCAAGGTGTTCAGCCACATCAAGTACCAATGCACTGTCTGACTGTAAATTTATAGTGACCCAGGTGAGTAAAGGCAGTGACTGGTTTCTGGGGAGACAGAAAATCCCCAAACTGGGGTAAATTGGCTAAAACAGAACTGAAATACAGACAGAGGGAGAAAAAGCACTGTCAGGGATCCAGGTTTAGAAGATTTCTTGCTGCAGTTCCATGGAATACAGCTCTTTCTTTAAAAATCATCAGCTGCCAGCTATGCTGTTGGAAAGCTTTCCTAAGAAGCAGTTTCCAAAAGAGCAGCATGTTTGGGAATGAGTCACCCAAACTTGTCTCTAGCCCTTGCATTTATTCGCTGAGATCCACATTTCAAGAGAGGGAAGAAAAACCTCCTTCTCCTCTGTCATTCACCCCATGAGGAGTTACACTGTGATTATATCTAGTAGATTCTTCTCCTTCACAGGAAGACAACCCCATTCAGTACCCAAGCTTCAAGAGCATCCATAAATATACATATAAAGAGTAGTTTCTATGTTAGAAGAGTGCCCCAAGCCAGCCAAAACCAACTCCTATCACACACACACACCAGAACCCAAAGCTGTGAATAAACCAACCTGTCTGGGAGAGCTCAAGGCCAGATCTGCAATGGTTAAAAACATCCTAATGTCTAAATTAGAATGGCACAGGACTTGTGGTCATGGGATAATCTTTATAGTGAGCAAGCAAGCAAATTTATGCATTGGTGAAGCTGCAATTAGAAAAAAAAAAAAAGGAAAAAAAAATCAAGAACATGTTCTAACATCTGGAAATCAGGCAAGCTGTGAGAGCAGATATGACACATTTGAGACAAGCATGCAAAGAAAGGCAGATGAACAGGAGTCCAAATACAAGCACATACTGAAGCATAAGAGTTTTAGTTTATGGTAACAAAAAGGAGACCACCAGCACATCCTTCCAGGCAGATGTGCTGTTCGCAGGAAAACAATCCACCAGGGGAAGTAAAAGTGACTCACAAGAAGTACTGTTGAATTCTTTTAATAACACTAGGAAAATATCATAGTATTAAAATCCTGCAATGGGACCCTCAAAAGGTTATTTGGGTTGGGATTTCTTTGTGTTTATAAACCGAAATTTCTTGGGTTTCCCCCCCCCCCCCCTCCAATTGTTTCTTTTAAACCTACTGCTTTACAATGGTATTTCCAGTTAAAACACAGCTAACCTATAAATACCTGAATACCACAGCACACCCTGTGTGCGTGGGGTTTGTTTAAATCTTAGCAGAAATAATGGTGAACTTATTTAACACAGGGCAGCAAACATCCATTTGTTAAGCAGGGGATGTAATAGCCAGTAAAGAATACATTGCATACATGATACAGAAGGAAAAAAAAAAAAAATTATCATCTGGAGTATGTGAAATTACACTGATTTTGCACCTTAAACCTATTAGAAGTTACTCTGTTGGCCAATACTAATCCACTGAACAAGCAGAATGTTGGTCAGAAGTCTAACGTGTCCTGTACCAGCACAGAGAGAATAAGAAGCAGTCCAATGCTGTTAAAAGAAAACATGAAATCCAGCTCATGTTTCTGGTTAGGGATCAATTTCTTCTGGAACAACTGTCAACATCACATCTTCGTTGCCCCTGCGTACAACCATGTTCAATGTGCTGTCCTTTTTAATAATGTCACTGACATCACTGGCTGAGCTTATTGACTGTCCATTGATGCTTATAATCACGTCATTGTCCTTCAGGCCACCACTGAAAAGGCAAAGCAAGCAATGCATTATTTTATTGTCTTTATAGCAGGTTTTCAAATAGAAAATAAATAAGAGAAACTCGCTGGGTTTCCCCTTGCTTTCCCACCCAACTGCAGAGGCACACGGTGGGTGTGCAGAAATCAGAATTGGTGAAGAGGGGAAGATCACAGTGCAAGGCAGAAGCCTCAGAAATCAGGTGGAAGTGCACGTTTGATGGGTCCCATATCTCACTGTCTTCAAAGGAACCCACGACTGCAAGCAGTGCAATAACTCTGCAACAGGACCCCTAGGTGCTGATTCAGTAGAAGAGCTTGAGGTGTGGTTTTTTTCATTCAAAAGAATTCCTTTTAAAATATTTTTTTCCAGTTTTTATTCAAGCATACACAGCAAAGCAATTTGAGTGGTCCTATGTGTTAATACCAAAGATTTGGGTCCTGAATCCATGCTGTTCTCCATAGGTCACTGCTCACTGGCACCCACCTCCCCTTCTTCTGACCTCAGCACCACATGCAAACCAAAAAACAAAACTTTCCCCACTCAGAGCAAGACAGGGCAGAAGTGGAGCTGGCACGGCAAAGCTCCCCTGCCCAGGGCCAGGCAGAGACTGCTGCTGGGACTGGGAGACAGGGTGGTGAGGGATACCATCCACCACCACAATGTCTTGCCCGGTCTTGCACAACCCTCTGGCTCCAAGTTATGGAAATATTAACCAAGGAACCAGATCAGACATGATTCAGCCCTTCAGCATAATCCTTCAGAAAACCACAGAGCAGTCATCAGTCTCTTCCGCTCGCAGAAGACGCCTTACATGATGTCTCCTGCAAGCAGGGTGCCCTGGCCAATGTTTGCAACAAAGCTGGTAGCCTGCTGAGTGTAGGGCTTAGAACATCATGGGAGAGACCATCCCAGGTTATCTTCATCCCTCAGCCAGCCTTCTCCTCCCAACTCACACCCAGGACAGCAGAACTGCTCTGATCCCCTGCCTATCGGGTCTACACAACAGGCATTGGAGAGGACACCAGAACATGGCAAAAAGAAAGAATTCAACCATCCTCTGTCTCCTCAAGAGATAACACATCCTGCTCCCAGCAGCTTTCTGCCTACCTGGTTTTGGTGGTACTTACACTTCTCTCATGCCACAAAGACTGAGAACCATTCAGGCTGGAATAGGCCTGCAAGGTCATCCAGTCTAACCTTTGATTTACTCTTCCCTTAAATGATCTCTAGTTTTACTGAAAATTACTGAAGTCTCTATTTTCTACCCTGGAGAGCTGAGTGGTTTTGTATTAACCAGACCCTGAAGGGAAAGTGTCTCCAGGAAGAGGCAGCCAGACCAGTGCTGGTGACCACAGCCAGATGCTCTACTTCAACCAGGCATCTCACCGAGCATGGTACCAACCAGAAGGTGAAGTTCTGAGCAAACACTGAATAAAGAAGAAAAAGACCAGCTGGCCAACCCCAAAAGCCCTTCCAAAGTACCCTGACTTCTGAAAAAGCTTTTGCACAGGAGAGTGTCTCCTGCCAGGGGAGGATTTCACCCCTGATGAGCAGCAGGGAAGCTGCTGGGTTTGCCCAGTGCTTGGGCTGGGATGGAGACATCTCCACAAGGTGGACACAAAGCTTTTCTCTCACCCTGCTGCAGGAGGGACTCTCAGGGCCATGGGGAGCACATGCAAGCAAATGTCTTTATCCAGTGCTGGCACGGGTACAACAGATGTCTTGGAAACCATCGCTGAGAAAAATGAAAATTGAATTTCCACACCCACTGAATCCTTGGCCTTTTGGCCAGGAACACTGAGAGGGCTTTGCTGCAATACCCTGATATGATTGCAATATTGCCCAGCAGGGACTGCCCTGAAACCACAAGCTGATTTCCAGCAGACAAGCTAATAGCTTTCAGATGGTGGCAATTCTGTTAATTTAGCATAATCAAGAATAGCCAGTTAAACAGGGAACATTCTCCACCATTACCCCCTTAAGTCAGTGGCAGTGGTTTTGAGAAAAAAAAAATTAAAAAGCTGTTGAACTTACACTTCAGCTGGTGTTTCTGGAATGACTTCAATAACGTAGGCCCCAGAGACAACATCAGGAAAGTCTTTATGGCGATCCTTCAGCTCTCTAGCTTTGCTGGAAAAAAGGAAGAAACAGCAACAAAAATATTTTGACAAGATGGGAAACAAAAAAAAAAAATTAAAAATCACACATTTTTACTTAGTTAACTCACTTTACATGCACTGGCTGAGGCACCATACATAAGCTGATGTGATGCTTCACAATTTGTTTTAACCCTTAATAGTGTTTCAAGAGTTATTCCACTTTTTTTTTTTTTTTTTTTAATGCCTATTTCTGGTTAAAGACAACCATTTCAGCAGATCCAATGGATCGGAGTGGATACATTTCAAAATGTTGCTTTAGAACTAGCAGCTACAAAAAGCCCTTTGAGATGCCAATGCTCTGCTGTACCTCTGATCCTACACATGGGAAAACTTCTGGTTATTCCTACAGGACGCAGCCTCACCTGCTCGTGAGTGTTTTCTGGTTTAAGGATGAATAAGCAAGTCCACACAAAAGCTTCATTTTAAATTAATTGAATTGTTTAATGAAAATCAGTTTAGATAAATGGAAATATGCATGGAGTTTTCCTGCAATTCATGACAACATACCCTCCTGTTTTTTCTCCTCGATCCACAAGACAGCACGGGGACAGATGGTAACAATAGCAGTGGAGCCCAGGGGCAGTTTAACAAGTACTAACTAGTCTCTCTTCTGAAGGGTTAAGGAGAAGCCAAGGAGTGGTTTAAAAACTAGCTCATACAGTTGTCTACAGGAGACTTCAACCGTGTAGCAGACGCAGAGGAAAAAGGTAGCAAAAATCAGCTGTGAGTTGTCACCAGCACTGGGAGAAGCAGACACTGCTGGTCCATTCTCCTGGTTGTTTCTGCAGATCATGAGCTTGATCCAAATGCACGCGGTGCCCACGCTCGGGAAAGGTGAGGAATCACCTCTGCTACTTACCTAGAAGTGAGGGACATCATTCGTATGCCAATGTATTTCTTTTTGGTTATAGCTCTTCCTACAAAAAGGAAGACAGGTTTTGAACAGCTGCTCTTACCAAAGGAGCCTCAAAGGCTGTTGGCTTTCTGGTTTATTCCTGTTTTCTTTTTACTGTTTTATTATTATTATTATTTATTTATTTACTTGTTTATTATCATGTCCTTTTCTTCCAAAGCAGGGAAATACCTTTAAAAAACTACAGTACCTTTAGCTTGTCTGTCATGGGACTCAGTCAGGAACTTTTTGATTTTATCTGATGGGATAGCAAACGAGATCCCTGCTGTAACTTTTAATGTATTAATTCCAATGACTTCACCATCCTGGAGAAACAAGAAGTTGTTATTAGTAAATATGAAATGTCTCAAAATGGATCATTTCTTCCAAAGACAAACACACACAACACGCCCTGTAACGGGTTTTCAGTTTTCTATGGGGATCCTTGAAGTCTCAACTTTTTTTGGGCCTGTTATAAACTACAATTTTGGAGAACTGATGTGGATATTCATCTCGTCACTTGCAGAAGAGAGATCAGAACTGGGCAGCTCTCCTGCTTGCAGAAGCCGAGCAGCAAATTCTACAGCCAATTTCAGTTTGTTTATTCCAGCAGGCACCTCATGAAGTGTGGTGCTGACCAGTCCTGAGCAAACATTGCATAATAATAAAAAGAAAAGCAACAGCTCACTGAAATCAAAAGCTTTTTCCAGTAATGTGACTCCAAGAGAGTTTCAGATAAAACATCTCTGCTGTCACCTGATGATTTGCACACTTCTGAAATCTCAGCAGCATTTTTTTTTCCCCTCAAAAATAAACTCTAATATCCTGACAAGTGTGTGGGAGTTTTTTCACCTCCCTAGGTGATTCAAAATAAAGGGGTACATATGTTTTTGACCCATTAAGCTGAGTTCCAGTATGTGAAAAATAATGCTGTCTGCATAGTATGCACTGATGGCAAACACCTCAGCTTTAAAATGTGCTTTTTAGTTTTTGCAAGGCATGGGAAAGAAAAAAAAAACAAATCAAACAAAAAACCCAACAACCAAGGGCATTACACATGTTAAAAACTATGCAAACCATAAGCAACTTAAATATTGAAATCCAAGCATATCTCATAACTCATGATTTGCCAACAGAAACATACAAACTATTAGTAAGAACCATGTGAACTTTGTATAGTCAGCCAGATACTGAAAGCTCTAAATCACATTCTGGTGTGGGGATTCTGTTTGTTCATTGGTTTGGGTGGGACTTTTGGTTTTAAGCTTAAAACTATAAAGTAATAAAGCTTGACACTGAGCAAACTTAAAGAAGCTCTTACCAGATTTACTAGGGGTCCTCCAGAGTTTCCATACTGAAAGTAAACATATGGCAAGAACATGTTTTAATATCTACCTCTTCATTCACAGCAAGCAGAACATGAAAGAAATTTTTCCAATATTTCTCTAGTAATTTGTTTCACTGTCTATTATTAAGTATGTGCAGTAGAACAGTCTTAGCATCCAAACCCATTGAGTGCCCTTAACATCACCCCTCTTAGCTGAGCATTGCAAAGGCTCAGACCTTCTTCTCTTGCCAGAGCAAGTTAAGAAAGCCAAGATTTCTTTGTTTTAGCAGTAACTAGTAACTTGGAATACTTCAGAGCAGCTCTGGGAGCCACTGGTGAAGCTTTCTTTACAAGGTCAACAGTAGAAGGTACAAAACCTATTGTTTTGCCTCAATGCAGAAACAAACTCGAATCCTTAAACAAATTTGGCTTCTTTTTAGAAAACATGATGGGATTTTGAAGAGATACCTATTCACCAGAGAATATTGCCTCCTCCCTTGTAATTCTGGACTGAAGGCAGATATTGTCCTCAGTGTGGCTCCTTGGGGGAGTTTTTAAATAACAACCAAGTGCTGCTGCACCGCAGCTGTCCCTATTTACAGGGATAAAAGGAAAGCTCTGCTCTCCCTTACGAAGAATTCCATCACTGGTGACATTTTCAAAGCAAGTATTCAAGAAATCCCAGTGCTGAAGGGGAAGGAGGTTCAGTGGGGGACCTACGTTGATGATGGCATCTGTCTGGATGTAGTCCATGTCGGAGTTGCGGAGCCCCAGCTCCTTCCCTCCCCGCTGCGTGGTGCTGACGATCCCTGTGGTCACTGTGTTTTGGAGGGAAAAGGGGCTTCCAATGGCAACCACAAACTCCCCTGGCCTCAAGTCTGCAGACTGACCAAGCAGAAGAACTGGCAATTTACCCTACAGATAGAAATAAATTAAAAAAAAAAAAAAAAAGAAAAAAAAAAAAAAAAAAAAAGGGGGGGGAAGAAGAACAAAGAAAAATTCAGAGGTTGTTCAGATACCACTACACTTGTAGAACAAATTCCACAGAAACATGGATATATTAATAGCACAGAGGGAAAAAAGAGAGGCTTTTAACCCTTGGGGATTTTTCTTGCTCTGTTTTCTTTGATTATTTCACATGGGTTCTGCACAGGAACATCTCAATGAACTCCTGCTCTAAACAGTGGGCTCTTTTTCCACAACAGGTATCCATTAAATCAGAAACATTGAAAGACCAAAGGAATATTTATGCTCTGCTGTACAAAGCAACCATCTGATGATACTCAGAGTAAGTTGTTTCCAACAGCTTCTTGAAATAATTAGCCAACAGCCAAAGTTTAAGTAAAAACAATAGATTGTTTAAGAGTGAACACTGAAGACTCATGAAAGCAAAAGCAGAAGTGTATCAAGGGTAGACAGTGAGAGTTAAAAGCATTCTATATCCTCAAAAAGCACCAGCTAATGTTTCATCTTATTTTTTTCTTCAGTGGAGAATCTCTTCTAAGTAATTATATTGCCTCCTACATACACTGATGGCTTCTTCTGAAGATGTTGGGATTTAAAGCCATCATTTTTCTGTTATGACAGGAGGGGATAGCATTACATTTTCCTTTCAAGATCTTATCTCTAAACATATTAACCATCATGTTATTGAAGACATTCCCAGCAAGACACATAACACTCTTAAATCCAGCATCAAGAGAGAGCACTGCAATTTACAGCAATTAAACCCAAAACAAAACAAAGGGAGGGAAGGTTGGATCCACACACAATGGATCCAGGGAAGCAAGGATGATTTCTCCAAGACATGATCTATCTGCAGAGGAACGGAACTGGCTGGATAAACAATGATTCAAACCAGACCAAACCCCCTGCACAGCAGCCAGAAAACACAGAGGAAGTTTCTTAGGCCTCCATATTTCAAATAAATACTTTTGCCTTTCCTTATCACCTGCCTGTAAAATGCCCATTGAGCTCCATTTCTCCTTCACTTTTTCAAGAATTGGTCTTTACCCTTTTCATGGTAAATAAAAATCACACACCACAGTGATGTGGCTTTTGTTACTCCTTTTACCTTTAATCTGTTGTCCAAATCATCCTGACCCTCCCTGGGTATCTAACTACATATTGAACCATGTCACTAGAGTATTTCTACTACTATCAATGCACCTGGACAGGTATTAGTTTTGACTTAAGGATTTGGAGGCTACAGACCCCAAAATGGAAACAGAAGTCTGAAGGGATGCATCTTTTGTTTGGCACACCCAACTTTAACCTACCTTCCCTTCAAGTTTGAATTCTTGAATTCACCTCTGAACTTTGTTTTATTCAAAAAAACAAACAGCTCCAAAAGGAAAAAGGCATTAATATAAACCTTAAAAATAAGCCAGTGATTCTAGAGGCAGCAGAAGCTCCATTTAGATATTAATTAAAACCAGTTTCCAAGGAGTGGGTAATGCAGTCACTTTATGGGATACTTTCAAGGTACTCTTGAACTGTGTACCTAAAATGGAGGTACAGATTGGCTTAGTACCTCCTTCTTGTAATTTATCCCTTCTGGAAAAGCTGTAGAGGTGCATTTTTCATCTTATAGCTGACCCCAAGCATACAGATTTATGTGCCTAGACGTGATGGGACCATAAAGCTATATATTGTGTGCTCACCTGCAGCACAGAAACAAGGCAAGGGTTGTTATGCCCTATGTGCATGTACAGATTCCCAAGTTAATAATAATTCTGTTTCTGGAGTTAACAGAAGCTGAATCATTAATAAATTTGGGGGGGGGGGGAAGGGAAAATATTATGTGCTTAAATTGGAAATCAAGGGCTAGCTCTTTAGGGGTCTTTTGTAACCAGCAGTTTGAAAGCCTGTACTGGTCCCCTGCACCTCTGGGGATAAAAACCCAACTAATATAAACTAACCTCAATGCCTTTCACTTTCTTTTTTTGCACCTACAGTTTTATTTCAAATGTCCTGGGAGACACACAATGTCTGCAAAGCGGAAAGTAAAAAAAAAAAATGAAAGACCTCAGTCATCACCATACAAAATACAGAAGTTATGGTTTTAATATGGAACAAGCCTGGTCCTGTGTATCCTTTGTAACAATTCCACCAGCAAAATTTCACTCAGATGAACAGACTGTTTCAATAAAACCCGCTGCCAAATCCCAGACAGGATAAGATGCTCTATGGAAACTCATCCTTTAGTCTCCATACAGCAAGAAAATAATTAACCAACTCCTTGTTGAACAGAACCAGTTGGAAGAGCAACAGAATAGGCAACACAGCGAGGAGAAAAACTTTCCCTTTCTAGGGGAAAGTTTTCAGAACCAGCAATGCCCTAGCATTAAATAATAATTTCCACACTCTTTGCCAGTGCCACAGTCACAGATAAACCCAACCAAGGCTGTGGTTTGACTCTGGGAAGGGTTCAACAGTGACACAGTTTCCTTTGCAAGCAGCAAGGTCCCAAGGCAAGGCTGCTGAGCAGTTCATCATCTCAGCCCACAGCCCTAAGAGGTCCAAGGGACCTTTCCAGGGCAGCAGGGAAGAGGCAGCTCTGCTGGGAAGCACGTGGGCTACACAACACAAACAGCCCCATGTGGGTATTGCTTGGACAGAGGGAGCACCCTGGCCCTTCCATCTCTCACCAGATGCTACTGAGCTCACATCACACGTGTTTTCAACATGTTGGTCATGCAGAGCATTTTTTGGTGCTGCTCCTCCTTATTAAGAAAAAAACAAAAACAAAACAACAAAAAAGACACACACACAAAAAAGAAATAAACAAAAAATAAGAACAAAAAAAAGAAACAAAAAATAAGAACAAAAAAAAAAAAACAAACATAAAAAGTGGCTTCGTGTCCCAGTGCACTGAAAACAGATGCTTTATAGAGAAAGGGAATATTTATCAGTGAATGACATGTAGACAAGCAAAAGGAAAAAAAGAAACCTTCCTTTTTTGCATTAACAGCAAAAAAAGAAGCCTGGTGGTGTACAAAGTTAAAAATTTATACCACGTTCCTGAGTTACAAAAACAGTCACTGAGCCAAAAAGTCAGATTTGGCAGCAGGCAGAAAATACATGAACAATCTCTGACTAATACAATTACTTTTGATTGTGCTGAGTTTTCAAGCCTGTGCCTATACAAGCTCGGCTTTGGTTCAGTGTCAAACACTGCCTGGATTGGCTGGGGGTCATCCCTGGGATTCAGCACTCCTTCTGGAAAGCATCTGCCTAACCTTCCCTTTGCTAAGGACAAAATCCAGTTGCAAAATAAAATAAAAAAAAAAAACAAAAAACACCATCCCCTGGCTCTGCAGATATTATGAAATGGAGCTCTGGAATATGAGTCTCTCCATTCCTTAGGATTCCACAGCGTGTAAAGGCTCTGATTGGTGCATCTACAAGTAAATGCCATAACGAGTTGGTTGTGATGAATATATTCATGGCAGTGGCTTTAATTTTGGGGGTTTCTCTCCTTAAAAAAATAAGGAAAAAAAAAAAAAAAGCTTGAAAATATCCTTGCCACCTTCAGAACTAAACTTCCCGTTATCGGAGAAGCCCAAGTGTTTATTGAAATTGTAGAGGAGGTTTAGAAGTGCAGTATAAGGCTCATCAAAATCCCCACCAAATATCAGGTGATAGAGTGGGAAGGATGTCTTTCTGAAGTTTGCAAGAGGAGCTCTGGAAAAGCAGGGCAAGCACTTTCAGCAGCATTGCAGCCAGAATTGTATCAGAACACCCTGTCTGTGCCTTCACACCCTCCCATGGGCCAGCTCCTGCCCAGGATAGAATCACAGGATCATAGAATATTTTGGGCTGGAAGTGACCTCTATAGGTCATCTAGTCCTCCCCCCCTGCAGTAAGCAGGGACACCCTCAACTAGATCAGGTTGCTCAGAGCCTCACCTTAAATATCTCCAGGGATGAGACCTCAACCACTTCCCTGGGCAGCCTGTTCCATTTTAACACTACCCTCATGGTACAGAACTTTTTCCTAACATCCAGTCTCAATCTACTCTTAAAACCATTGTCCCTCGTCCTACCACTACAGACCCTTGCCATCCATCTCCACCCTTCCTGTAGGACCCTTCAGATGTTACCCCCTGCCTAGGACACTTCTTGAAGACCAAGTCCAAGTGCTGATGGCCTGAAGTTACCGAGGCTCTAGGGCCCTTAATAAATAGGCACCCTTCAATTTTTATATAACATCTGCTGGGCACCAGGATGACATAACTGCTGTTACAACTCGTGATTCTCTTCAGTTAACTATAGATTTGCCCCAACAGTTAATTAAAATCCCAGACAAATGAGTGTGCCTTGCAGCACAATGAACAGGGAGCCAAAAACACCCTGCACCTAACCCCAGCTTTCCCAGTGACTCACTCCATGACCTTGGGCAACACGAAATATCTTTTCTTTCCCTCCATTTTTTTTTTTTTTTTTTCATTTGGTGAAGCCTCGGGGCTCTGCTGGGATCTGTGTTTACTCAATAAAACAAATCTGCAAGCAGGCATTCTGCAGCTACACAGAAATAGGACTAAACATGCAAAGCCATAAGTGGCACATGACTCACTGTTTACACCCAGCCGGAGAAGGAGCCATTAATTAGTGTTAATATTTTAAGCCTTTCTCATCCCCTAGGGCTTCAGACATTTTTATAAACGGATTTGACTCAAACCCTGGATCAACATAACTCCCACGAAATGGAGAGCTGCACAGCACCACAAGGAACAGCTGCAGACAATGGTTAAGAGGAGGTTGTGCTGGGGATGGGAGGCAGCAGCTCAGCACGTGAGGCCAGGACAAGTCCAGAAGAAACTCATCACCAACCAGGAGACAGATGTTCACCCCAGGTACATTGGCAACCCTGCTTGTGGCAGGTAAAATTATTGCAGCCTGGACTAATCAGGTCTGAAACTAAAAGAGGAGGCAGCACATCACCACCACCAGGCAGTGATGGAGAGGAGTAAAAACCAAGAGACTAGAACCAGTAGGTGTTTCAGAACTTCTAAATCCATGAAATAAATTAATCTGTTTCTATGCTGGCACAGAAAGCAAGAAAATCCCTTCTCTGCTCTGTCAGCCCTTTCATTTGTGGAAGGAAGCTCATGAATTTGCAGGAAGCAGATCAATAAACTGAGGAGACTGCTGTTCTCAGTTCAACTTGTGTTAAATAGTGGCAGATTTCCCTCACACCATTTTAGGTGGAAAGGAAACAGATGCTTGTATGGCACAGTAATTCAGCTGTAAGTAAAACATGTAACTTCCTGGGGAATTGCATTTCTATTCTCATTAATGAAACTACTTAGCTTTCAGAATATGTTATGGCAAAATAAAAACACAGGCCATGAGCATATAAAAATGTAGAGTACCATCTACAATCTAGAAACCACTTGACAAAATGCCAAAGCAAATGAACAACCCTAGCTGAAGGCATTACAAGCCTGCAAAAGTATTTCTTCTATAGTTAGAAAAACAAAACTGAGTCTCTTTATCTAAATACAGAGCATGGGAAGCTTACAGAAAAAAAAAAAATTAAAAAAAGGACAAAGTGCTGTTTTGCTAATTCCACCAGGATTTCAATTACCTGGCAAGATATTGCTCTTCTCCCTTAAAAGAAATTAAAATACCTTCTGGCAGACCCCCCCTGGAGGTGTGTGAGCATTTCACTGTGTAAGGAGCTGGATAGGCACACGGTCCCCACAGCAAGGGTTATGAAGAGATGAAGATGGCAAGAAGCTGGTGAGTAAACAGGAGTTAACGTGCAAGCTTTTTACAAGCTGCTTCATTTCTAGGAGTCCTGAAGACTTCTGGAACCAATATGTGGGCTTCCTCAGGCTCTGGAGAGGAAGCAACATAATATCCAGCAACAGATCTCAAAGTGAAATAGCATTTTAGAAAAGCCACTTACATCTGGTATTCCAGTAGTTTGGTTTTTCAGACTGCAGGCTATTAAAACATGGATAGACAAACAGAAAGGTTTGCTTTCCTGCTTCCTCCTGTTTGTACACACAGGGGAAAAAAACCAAAAAGGCAAATCCCCTCTGACCACAAAGATCCAGACACTGCCTTGCCTCACGAAACCACTGAAGGAATGAGGGCAGTAGGTTCTGTTGATTTAAAAGTGTCAGACTAAGTGGTTATTAGTAAGATGGAGGAAAAACCTTCAGTAAAGAAGGCTGAAACACCACCACAAATTAGAGATCAGTCCAACACCCACCACTGCCATGGAGATGCCAAATCCTGCCTGGGATACAGAAACCAATACATGGTCACACTGAAGAAGAAAAATCTTCAGACCTTGGAGTGTTTTCCACGGCTCAGGTGCTAACTGAGAAGCAGTGGCTGGTTTTAAGAGTGCAGAAAGAAGATACAGCCCAGTGTAAAGCCATTCTCTGTGCTCCCCTCCTTCTGTACTCACTGCCAAACCATAGGCACCTGCCACATTTTGGTGGGCAGAGTCTGATTTCCAAGAGTGGAACTGGTTTCCAGACAAAAGCCACCTCCCATCTTCCACTACTTTTGGCTTACAGACCTTATAGTGACTTTTCCAATACCTAAAGAGGGCCTACAAGAAAGCTGGGGTAGGGCTTTTTACATAGGTGTGCAGTGAGAGGACAAGGGGATATGGTTTCAAACTTGAAGAGGGGAGATTTAGATTGGACATTAGGAAAAAATTCTTTCCTGTGAGGGTTTTGAGATGCTGGAACAGGTTGCCCAGGAACCTGTGGCTGCCCCCTGCCTGGCAGTGTTCAAGGCCAGGTTGGATGAGGCCCTGAGAACCTGGGCTTGTAGAAGGTGTCCTTGCACATGCAGGAGGTTAGAATTAAATGACCTCTAAGGTCCTTTCCAACCATATCCATTCTATGGTTCTATAATTCCAGTTTCAATTTGGGTGAGGGCACAGGCCTCTTTTAGAACTTTGCCTGCAAGTAACCTTGACATTGTCCACTAAGTCACCCTAAAATTTCCTTTCCTGCTCCTGGTGTTTACAGCTTTCAGCAGTTGTATCACACATTTCTCATTTACCAAGGTAGTTGTTTGTCTAGAGATGAATTTCATAATCCAGCTCAGCCAGCCCAAAAGCACCTGCCAGCTTTGGAGTGTTGTGCAACATTTTTGATGGCTTTCAGGCTACTGCAGTGTCACGCGTGCCACACAGGATGGAGTTCAGCAGCCTCTGCCTACGCTGCCAAAGTCCAAATTTTCCTGGGCAAGGATTAAAAATTTTGCATGTTCAGACCCAAACTGTTTACCACTGGGCTGTTTCTTTCTAGTATCACTGTCTCCTCAAAGCTGTTTGGATGAGGAAGGGTGGTGGCACTCACAAGGGACCCCAATCTTACTTCCTACATCCAACATTTCAGCAAACCACTGTCTCTCACTACAGACACAAGAAATACAGTTTTTTCTCTTCAATAGACTGTAAAAGTATTTTAGGATTAGAACAACTTTACCAAGGTTTCTGTTCCTCAGTGGCTGCAATATGTTATTTCTTGGAGAAGGATTTAATCAGGGGAACCATTCATCCTTACTGGTGCCCAGATTTTATCACCCTCTTTCATTTCCTATTGCACTCAGAAAGCCAAATTACTTCTAGTAATGTCTCTTAGGCCAGGAGTTCACACCTTAAAGAAAAACAGAGTGCAGGCTGCAGGAAAAATCTTCACAGTTTTAGCATTACCAGTTGACAGCTTAAACTCATATTTCAAGCCCAGCTCTGTTTCTAACCACAAAGGAATCCTTCACCCTCCAGATGCTGCTTTATTATGCCACAGAAAACCAGAAGGAAAAAAACCCCAAAACAATTCTGCATCTTAGATTTGATGATTCAAATAATTATTCACAATGAAGACCTCCAATTGTTAGCCTCAGAAAAATTCCTAGGGGTGGTTTTCATGCCATGTCCAGCTTTTTAAAGGGTTATTTGTACCACCACATTGACTTCTTTAGTCATCAAATACTTTTCATACTTTTCCACTTCAACAAATTATTACTCCTGTGATTTTACAAAGCCTTTTATCAATCTGAATGATTGCAAGGCATTTCAGAACAAAAAGGAAAGCTCAAACACTGAATCTGAATGGATATGTGAACACAGCCCAGGAAAGTTCAGTCGGAAAATCACCTTCTCAGCTGACTTCAACTTTTTTTAATGAACACTTAAAATTTTGTGTTTCTAATTCTCTAAGTGCAAAGCATCATCTGTCCTGAAAACAAAGAATGCCTCAGGCCTCACCTTGGATTGAGATTTCCCAAGAGCTTGCTGGAAAACTGGTCTCTCATCCCAGCAATAAACCCAAACAATTTAAAAACTTTTCCTCAAGTCTTCTCAAAATTATCTTGAGATTCAACAGGGGCCAGGGGAGATCAACACAAAAAGCTTGTACAACTGACAGGACACTTACTGAGAGGATGTCCAGCACAGATTGATATCTGTATTCAATTTAATTTGGAGCAGAATATAAAATTTGATCTCCTGCTGCCCAGAGGGATGTGTTTAGATGACATTACCTGAGGAAGACAGAGGGGGCCTGCCCAGCTCTTTCTGCCTCCAGGCAAGGAGACATTTCCCAAAGTTTCATTAAAACCAACCATTTTCCTCAGAGAGAACTGAATATTAATGAATCAATCCCTCCCTTCTCCACCACCGAAAAGAAAATTGTAGCTGATCTGGCTCTAGATAGCTCTAAGACAGAAATATATATATATAAATTAAATAGGATGCAGAGCTCATCATCTGCAGCATGTGCTATGCTGGCCAGCTTCAGAAGTCAATACAGCAAGACAAAGACAGATCCTTGAATTAATAAGTTGCATACAGATAATTACAATTCTTTGAATAATTTCTCTTAACACAGTATAAAAGCTGCTGCATTCTGGATCAAAAATCATCTATTCTTTCCAAACACTTACAAACAACCAGTTGATCTGCCACTTGCAAAACAGGGTCACAACTACATTAAAAAATAAACTGATAGAAGATACCCTGCACCAACCCCAGACAGTGATGATTATTATTTCATTATGCAGCAGTAATTTTTAAAAATTAGGAGTATCTGCCATCTCACAAGTCATAACTAGAATTGCCAATTCCAGTCACGTGGAGCAGTGGTTTCTGCTGAAGGCAACTCCCATGGCTGCATTCTCTTTTTTTCCAAACTGCTTCCAGTTTTCCAGGTTCTCCCTTCCCATAAACAGCTTAGTGGGGAAATTTTGGAGCCATCTCTTTAGGGTCTCAAATAACATAAAATTCCTTCTCTGCTCCCTTCTCAAAACAATCTGTCACATCAGGTCAATGTCTCCTCTTTATCTCACCAGCTCCTCTCTAGGAAGCTCTCCTATTGCTGGAAGTCCTCTCCTCCTCACTACCATTTTCTGGTCTATTTTCCCCATTTTGTGCTTCCAATTATAAATCACTTTTCCAGCTGCCCTCCACTCCTCAGCCTAATGCTGCCAGATCCTGGGGATCTTTCCTTGTCCTCTGTTACTGCAGATCTGCTTTTGCTTTCTTCATTCTAAATGTAGGAAAATAAGCAATTGGTAAACCTGCAGATAGGTTACTTCAGGAAAACAGAGGAGGGGAAAAAAAAAAACATGGCAAAAATTTTATTGTTAAGGTTTTATGCCATGCTGATATTAAGGTTTTAAATAATTAAAAAAAAAATCTTTTAAATTACAAAGGTGGAAAGAGCAGCAGGAGGACTTCATATCTTGGGTCATCCAAGGGTTTTGCACTAGACATCTGATTTAGTCATGAACTCTGGCACAAACACTTTTGACCTCGCTGGGGAATAGGTCTGAACTAAAACAACACTGCAAGATCTACACATTTTTGAGCCATGTGTTTCAAATGAAATGTTCTCGCCTGTTGAATTAGGAGGTCACCAACTAACAGCCCCAAACAAGGGAAACCAACAGGAGCAACCCCAACCAATCCCATACATCAAACTGCATCTGCATTACACAGTATTTCGACACAATACTCCACTTGCCCCACGTTGCTGATGTCTGCAGAACCCCAGGGCAGCTTCTCTGCCATCCCAGGAGGCAGAGTGATGCTGACAGCCAAATGTTTGATATGGAGGAAGGCTGGGAAGGATGGGAAGCTGCATTCTCAGTTGTTCAGAAAACCATCTGCCAGTGTAAAAGCGTCTTTCCAAGCTGGTTTAATTTGCACGCTCAGGATGTTTCCTAAGATATTTTCCATTTTAGTGTCTACATCAGTGTGGTACAGCCCTTCAGAAGGACAAATGCATCCTCTAGAAACAATCTGTGATTTCAGTAGAGGCACATGAGAAGGACTAATACATCCCTCCACATATCTCCAGTTCTCCCCACAGGGAGAGAGTTATATTACCCAATGTATGTGTATATTACCCAGCCAGCAAACTATGTTGGTGTCTTTTATTTTGAGGATGCATGCTGAAGGGCTATGTAGTTACTTGCACTACACTGACAGGGGATAAAATTAACCACAACCAACCACAAACTTGTGTTTTTAAAACGTGCATCCACCTACCACAACTATTCTCTGTAAGTCAGGCCACTAAACTACCTTTTCCTCCCAACAGGAAAATCAGCAAAAGCTTTTGGAAAGGAGGATATAAATGAAGAAGCAAAGGTGTGTTGCTCACCTGAGCATCTATTTTAATTAGTGCAATGTCAGCTTTTTCATCCACATCTTTAATTTTAGCTTCATATGTTTCACCATTCTTCAGCTCCACCTTCACCCTGTTTTTGTTGGTGACAACGTGGGCGTTTGTCACTATCAGTCCATCTTCTGAGACGATGAAGCCTGAACCACTGGCAACAGGGATCTCCCTCTTTGAATAAGGAAGTCTAAAAGACATGGGAAAGAAATATTTATCACTGCAAAAAGCTGAAAGATCACAGATCACTCCAAACAACACTCAAAGAGTCTGTTGGGTTTTTAATGCTTTAAGAGATCTGCTTTTACTTCTTATCACTAACAAGATAATTTATTTTTTTTGCCAAAACACCTAAATGTTATCTCCAATTTTTACACAAGGAAAACGTTTATAATCTCAAACAACTCTTTGCTATTCCATAGCAGTGATCCACATCACTGCCACACTGGCAGCTGTTTTCAAGAGCACAAAAATCAAAATTTGGGGACTTGTTTACTTGCGAAATAATTCAATGTGAACCACAGCAGGAGCTATCTTCTCCACCACATCTGCAATAAAGTTGTATTTGTGCCTCAGGCTGTTAGGATGTTCTTGGCCTGAAATAGAAACAGAAAACATGTCATGAGTTTATTGAGTGACAGGAGAAGGGGTCATTGCAAAACACCTGAATTAAAAAAAGCTCCAAGGGAGTGTATTTCCCCTCCTTAAAAGTCATCTGCAGCACAGCCCTTTTTGTCCCCAGATTTTCCAGGCTCTTTGCACTGAGATGGCATCATGTTCATCACTGGGATAAAGGGGTCCATGAAGCCTCTTCTTGTTTCAAGGGCATGTAACTGGGCCATGGAGCAGCAGTCGAGGCACTGGAGGAGCCAGAGGTTTGTGTCTGCCCTGCCCTGGCCAAGTCTTCCCTTCTTGAAAGGCATCTTGTACTCAGATGCCCCCATCACTGCTCTCACCTCTTTTCTTTTCTGATGCTCTACTTAGCTTGTATGGTCTTCTCAGATGAAACAAACGGGCTCTGTTCTTCTGCCAAAATATGCCTGCTTGGTGAGTTTTCAAGTCTCACACTGCTGCATTCAGAAAATGCTGAGGACAACAACGTCCTCACCCCAGTTTAAGCCTTCAGCAGCTGCTCTGGAAGGGACCAGCCTTGCACTGCCTCTCCCACTGCTGTCCCCACACAGCTTCAGCCACCAGCAGGTGGATGGAAGTTACACCTGCTTTACACAACCCTAACTCAAGGCATCATTCCCACTGTGGTCCATCAGCTCCAGAGAGGATCCCATGCACTTGCAAGGCTACCAAAGAGATATGGACAGGAAAACAATGGGACCACAAAGCTCTGCATTCCTGGGCAGTGCTGTAACACAAAAGCTCCTGGTCACCCAGCATTTATGGGATTTTCAAAAGCAACTGGGTATCAAATTCCCATTGTGGCCAACAGAAAACCTGTCTCCACCATCAGATGGCTGAAAATCTCTGGGAAAAAAAAAAAAACCAACAAAAAATCACAATTCTGACACAGCTTCCCCTTTTCCCAAGTAGCTCAGGGACAAAACTTTTTTTGTTGTTGTTTTCTAAGTGAGGAGCAACTAAGGAACTGCCACAAAGAGTTATTTTGTGTTTCCCTAGAGGCAAGAAACACCCTTTGTTTTCATTAGTCTCCTCATTTTATCTGGTGCCTCCATCTCGTGTTACAAAGGCTGACTCTGGAATTGACTTTCAGATGGCTGGTAACATGCTCTGCTTCTCCCATCCATCCTTGCCCTTTGGCTTCTAAATCCATCCAGAGATTAAAGCAGTAAGCAGCTTGTGGGTGCTCTAAGTGTCTGTGATGGCGTAACAGGGTGATTTATTTGCAGAATTATAGAAGGAGCCAGAGGACTATCCTATAAAATCACCCCACTACTGATACCTGAATGACCTTCACAGTCTGAAAAAAAAAAAAAAAAAAATCACCCTGGAAAACCAGGCAGACTTTTAAGGACAGACTGGAGGCAAAAAGCCAAGGCAGGAGATCCAGAGGAATGATTTTGGAACAAAGCTTTGCTGCTTTTAATACTAATCAGAGACTGGTTTGATTCAGGGGTGAACTGTGAGTTCCTGGTGATTTACCAAGGGCAGACAGCATGTGCTGCCCTCATGAGAGGGGTGGATGCTCAGCTCAGCCCCTCTCTGATCCCACAAGGACCTGGGTTTGCCCTGTGAATACCCTGTGAAGCATCTCGAGGGCTTTTAAATGCAACTCCTCCTAAACAGCAGCCACAGCAGCAAGCACATAATCTGCTCTGCAGTTTCAGAGCACAGTTTGGAGAAGTTAATCTGCTTTATGAAGCAGGAACCCTGATCTGGAAGCTTGTGTCCTCAGCTACCATTTTCCTTCAAAGTACTCTGTGCTTTTTCTGATTTACACCCAAGCTGCTTTCCTTGGATCTCTATGCCAGAAAGGCACCAGGGTTTGCTGATTGACAAACATCAAACTACCAAGGGATTTATGTCTGTTAGAAATATTCAGTATTAAAATGAGCCATGTCATCACTAGAAAGCTGACAACCAGAGCAGGAACATTTTTGGAAAACTGATAGGAGAATGAGAACTGCAGTTGGGAAGCATTCAGTGCCATTAGAACAGGAGCTGTGATAGATTATCAGACAGGATTAACACAAGGTTGAGATAAAATGCCACAGGGCATGACTGTATCCATCAATATGCTTTTTGATCACAGCTTATAAAATGATTTCATCCCCACTACAAAGCTGCAGGGATGTTCAAAGGTCGCATCCTGCCCTTGACAAAGAGAGCTTCCAGGGGTGAACCAACAGGAAACACTTGGGCTTTTCCAATGCTTTTAGCATTTCCAAATTCTTTTTTAGCATTTAGCTATTCAAGAGGAGAAAGGATGCCAAAGCTGCACATGGTGAGACTGCTAATACCTCACCTCAGAGAGCAGCCTTCCCTTCAAACCAAGGGCTAAGGATGCCAAGGTTTCAAATGGGACACTCTTTTGTGGATAATCCACCTCCTTTCATGGTCTCAAACTTAGCCACACAGTTAAAAGGTCAACATTTCATATTCTGAACCAAAGTTAGATAATAAATACTGATTCATGGCATACTGACCTAAAAAGCTGACAACAGTTGGCCACGCCTGCCCCTTGCTTATGTATTAGGAATTCTTGCATTGTGTAACAGAGTTTTGCAAGAGCTCTTGAACAACTGCCCATTTAAATGGAAAACATACCTTTTGGGAGCAAATAAACAAGGCAAAGTACCATTCAGACAAATTCATTGAGGGCTAACATAAAAAAAAAAAAAAATAATTCCTGCCAACTGGTCTTTGCCATCACCTGACAACTTAAAATCTGAAGGCCAAAGCATTAATATGTTGAAAAATAAAAACCCACTGAGAAAAAGCATCACAGGGGAAAATAATGAGAGCAAAAGGGACATGTGTAATGGTCACCATAACTAATGGCTCTCTGGGATGACTGAGCTATGCACGTGGTGGCTGGGAGCTGCACTTACCCCTCTTATAGCAGCCACCACCATGTTAAATTTTACCTGAGATTTGAACCCCCAGTAAGCAAAGGTGCTTACTACATGGAGGCCTGAATTGCCATAAAAACCCCAATAATACAAACCTCCTATGAGCAGATGTTTAATTCCCCAACCTCCACATGGCAGTTTCCAGCCATCACCAGCCACTGTAGCAGACAGAACTTCTGCAGGAGATCCTTTCCTCTTCTAACACACATTTTTCCAGCTGTACTTAAGAGTTAAGGGATTTATTAAGGGAAAAAAAACACCCAAACTTCTAAGAATGCCAAGGGTAGCGTGCAACATCCTCTAAATTTCCAGGTTTAAAAAGCTCAAGACTCTGCAGTGATTTAAGTAAACTGTGTGACTATTAAGCAAATAAAAAAAAAAGGGGGGGAGGGGATAGCTCAAGTTTTGATTGATGATGTGATTTTGACTATTTAATCCCCACTGTCTGTGTATTTTGACACGCACATCTAACCACAACATCCATCCTGACTCACAACTATCCTACAAGCACGTGGATAGCTCTTTAATTCTGTGCTTAAACTGGTCCCCAGAATGTACATTCCTGGGAATAACCAGTGTTGAATCATGTGAATAATGTTTGCCCAATTTTCTGGCCTTTTTCTTAAGTTTGTTTCTTTTTTCAAGCCACACCCTTCTGGATTTTATTCTTTACTGACTTTTCATTGCTTTTTGGGGGTTTTGTGTTTAGGGTTGGGGTTTTTTTCTGGTTTTGTGAGGTTATTTTTAAACATGGAAAGGTGGGCTGGAATGAAGCTCTAGTTCCTCAATACCTTCAGGTCCTGATGTTCAGATCTTTGTAAACTGTTCTTCTTCCTATTTATACAATGTGATAATTTCATTTTGTAACATTTTCATTGAACTACTGCACAATGGCCCTAAACACCCATGAGGATGATTAAGAAAGTGTTATTAATGACATTATGAAGAATAGTGTTGTGAATTCAGTTAATCATTTAAAAAAAGACTTTAAAAAATAAAACATGAATAGGTTACAGCATGAAAAATTCCCAAGGCAACTAATTTTTCAAGGACTTCAAAGGTGTGCTGGCTGCCAGCCCTTGGAAAAGGAAAATCTCTGCCAACTGACACTAACAGGGCTAATATCAGTAAACAGACTACTAGGAGGCAAGACAGAAAACCAAGCTGTGGAAAAAAAGCACACTTGGCTGTAAACAACTAAAATAATGTGGTTTCATAAAGATGAGCCAAAAAGCATCTTAAGATCTGGGTTCTGATTAGGTCAGTGCTCAGAGTGGCATCGATGCTTCAATGCTTACAAATTATACAGGCTGCTCCTGGTGATCCTTTGAGCTAAACTGAAAGGATGCTTTGGAGATAGAAACCTCCAAAAAGTATCTCCTAAAAGTGACCTCTCCAGCTGTGAGAGCTGGATCTGCTCTTCTGCAAGGTCTTCTCTCAGCATAGGTTCACCTCTCATGAGAACAGCTCTTTATACACGTTTTTAGGCACAGCTCAGTCAAAAAGCCATCTTTTTCCCCATCCAGGTCTCATGTGTGGCTTTACTTTCCAACAAGGGGCTTCAGCCTTCACCTCTCAGGACCAGCTCAGCTCACTGCCCATTCTACTTCCCAGCTTCATCCAAGGCAGCCAAGCCCATGCTCAGGCACCACCAACACCCCTGTGTCTCCTTTCCCACACGATTTTCTCACTCACTGGGACATTTTTTAAAAGGAACACCCCAGAAAACATCAGCAAGTCTCCTTCCCCCCTCACTTGGGGGGGACCACACCAGATACCCTCACATTCTACTTCAAGAAGCTCAGATTCAATCTGGAATCAAGCTTTTAATTTCCTTTTTTTTAAAAAAAAAACAACAAAAACAGAACAAAAAAAAAGTAAGAAACTTTCATTCCTGTTAAGATTAAAAAACAAAAAAACAACAACCAGCTTCCCATGAAACAGAAATCATCCAAGACAGCTGCAACTATCAGTAATTTTGAAACTGTGAAGGAAAACTTCATGTGGAAGTTGCAGGAGGATGGAGCAGCACCTCCAGGTTCATCATTAAAGATGCTTCATCTTGGAAGGGTGCAGCATCCCTGTCCTTCCAGGCAGGCTCAGCTGGCAGGGTTGTTTTTCCTCCCACCCCAGCCCCAGTGATACCATCTCAGCTGGTGGGGTTTGGGGCCTGCTAAATATCAGGCTGGTGCCAGTGGAATAAAATTGGGCTCAGATCCAGGGATCTGTGGTTAATTTATCTTCCCCTTTCAACTCCAGAGCACTCCTAAGTGATTCTATGAAATCCTTGCCCAGTTACACAGAGGAAGAGCAGAGCAACCACAACCTCCTATGGGATAACTACAGGTATTAAGCTACCCAGGCTGCTGGAAATGGATGGGTGCTTCCTCCTGCACTTGCTGCTTGATTAAAATTCTCTCCAGATACACAACCCCGGGTGCATAAACACATTAGGGTCTGAAAGCACAGCCTGGGTTTGGGTTTCTTTGCAGAATGAAGCCAAAGGGGCTCAAGCACTCAGGAAACCTCTGGGCTGGCAGAACCGGGGACACAAACCACAAGAGTGTAAAATTTTACTTGGAGAATTTCCAACCTCCCAAATAAAACTCCAGCCTCTGGTGTGTTCACCAACTCCCATTCGTAGCATATAGGGAAATGTTAAAACCTCTGGTGCTTCTATAGACATAAAAATTCCAGCAAATGGGCTTAGATCACACTGAGGATGGTGGGGTCAGCAAGCTCTGCTGGAGAGACACAAGGAAAAAGTGATGTGTGGGAATCTGCTGCCACCCTTTTTAAAAAAAAAATTAAAAAAAAAAAAAAATGACATAAACCTGCAAGCCTAAATATTCCACTTCCTATTCAAGGATAAATTGTGTAATACACCAAAAAAAGGATATTAAGCAATGAAAACACTAAGTAAGAAACAACATTCTACCTATCGTAGATGATTCGCTTAAGAACAACTTTCAGATTAGCAGAGGGAATTTTGAGAGGTCTGAACCACAGCAACTTGCTAATAAATAATAAATCTATTACATCAGTTATTTTTTTTTCCCCCGTGTAATCCAAGAAGAAACTAAAGACACTTAACAGGTTTCTGAAAATAAAAATCTCTACTATTGGGCCATCACTAAAAGCAAAATATTTTCATAGCACTAATTAATGGAGAAAATTCAAGAATTTTATTCTACCAAATGGGAAACAGCACAAATCCTTCCTGCAGCAAGAACCACTGCACGATTAAAGTAAAAAGTAAAGTATTTATAAATATGTAAAAATTGTTTTTGGCATGAACGGAAGCTTACAAAGGGAAAATAAAGTCCATTTTTATCACCATAATATTGATCATAATATTTAGAATATTTAGGTGATCAATTCCCTCTTGGAAACTTCTAACAAGGGCTCTGCCACATGTACCAGAGATCTTGCAAGTAAGAGGTTTGAATTTTGTATTTTCCCTGCTGATCCAAAAGCTTGAAACCATCAATTGTAATCACTAAATCTTAAACAAACCAGGAAAAAAAAAACAAAAAACAAACAAACCTGCCAAGCTTAACAAAATAGAGAATCTATAAGTTCTATCTATAAGTTTGTGGAAGAAAAAGACTTTTAAGTTAATGACAACCAAACTAGTTTTCAGACCAGTGTGTGGTGGCTCATATGTTGTAGCATTTTGGGGTACAAAAAGGTGAATAAATTGTATGGTTTAATTGATATTCTCAAGAATAAAAGCTGAATTTATTGCCTTTGAGGGAACAGAGTGTCGAAGAGTACCCAAAGCCCACCAAGCAGCAGGATGATGCTGGTACAAAGGTTGCTATGATGTCTGGGTAGCTCGGTCTCTGTGTCCACCCTGTGCCCAACCACTGGCCACAAACCAGAGAGGTCAAATTATTGGAAATGCTGATGTGTGAATAAGTAAAAATTGATATTGGCAACAGGAGTGACCAGGGTGCATGAAGAGAACAAAACAAATTGGTCTTTAGCATTTATAAATCAAGCTGTGGCTGCCCCATCCCTGGCAGTGTCTCAGCCCGGGTTGGATGGGGCTTCGAGCAACGTGGGCTGGTTGGAACTAGAAGACCTTTAAGGTCCCTTCCAACCCAAACCAGTCTGGGATTCCATGAAAACAACACAAAGAAGTATTTGAAGATAATTAAAGTGTAAAGCAGAGGGACTTCAGGGAACTTTGTTGCATTTTACTGAAGAGGCTGGACCCAAGTCCCAATGTAATTCAAGATTTTCTTGTCAATGTCCTTGGGCAATGTGCCTGCAGCTTTCTTGTAGCAAGTTTCTATTTAACTTTAAACTTCAATTTTTAGCCAAACAGGAACATTTCCTACCACTTGTCTACAAGGTAGAGTAAGTAGTAAATGAATCAGACAGAGTAACTTCTCTTGCAACTCCATTATGGAATTGCTAGATAGACATCAAATAGCAGGAAGGTTCTGCAGACAGAGGAACACCCAGGATGTGTGTGCCTTGGTCTAAGCTATGTTACTCAGTGTCTACACAACTTCTGAAACACAATTTGAGTCCTCAGTGTCATAGAATTATCTTTAAGATGGGCAGAACTCCTGATTTTATCTCACGGGAATAGTGCTGGGCTCCAGCAACCCTCGCAGGGAGAAAAAACATCTATAAGGACTCTGAGAAATGCCAGAAATTTTTCTATGAACCAAGTGCATTGCCTGCCTCTGAAAAAAAAAAAAAAAAAATAAAATATTCAGCATAAGCAGGGAGGGCAGGAATCCAGAGCAGAGCAAGAGCTCCATCCAACACAACAGGAAACTGCGATTTCTTCTGTAAACACCAGCGGTGAGGTGGGAGGAAACCCAACTTCTGCATAAACAGCCAGGCTGGAGCCCCAGGCTGGAGGAACGCAGCCCTGGGAGGAGGAACAAGCTGTTCCCAGAGCAGCATTGCCATATTCATACAATGCAGAGCCCGGGCTCATCTCAGGAGATGACAAATTGGTGGCAAGGCAGCAGCCTGGTGACACGGATGGAGCGCCCCGGGTGGCCGTGCCAGCAGTGCCCAGGACTGATGGGACACAGGGAGCTGTCTGGGGGGGGTGAGGAGGGGAGGAAGGGTACAAGCTGATGCTGAGACACTCAAAAAAATCATGTGAAGAGCAATTCAGGACAAGAGCAAAGCATGCTGAGCTGAAAACCATCATTAAGGGTAGTCCTGTCTGAACTGGAAATGTTAAGAAATAGAAGGCAGGTAGTTATGGAAAAGAGGCTGCCTGCAGACAGATGAAAAGAATAGTTTAGTCAACAGGTTAAAGCAGACGTGGTATTCTCTGCTCTGCAGAAGGCCGAAAATACAGCAGATGAGTCAGGAATAAATTTCTCCCCTGCTTTTTTCAGCCCTGCTCAGTTTACATCCCTTCCAACTCGGGTCATCCCTGCTCTACATCCCAGCTCCTCACATCGCAGGTGGAGAACAAGCAAAACATCTCCAAAATACCTAATAAGTAACAACAACATAGTAATTCTTATGTCTTATGTGTAACCAAGAGCTGTTTGATCTTGAAAATCCCTCTTATAATTATAAAACCATTAAGGTCTCATTTTAACTACGCGAGAAACTTTCATACTGCATCTTTAGAATAAATCCCTTTTTAAGAGAGACTTCTACTTCCAGAAACCCTGGTATGTAGACACAAGGGAATAAAACCAAGTCCATGTTTCCATGCTTTTTAAATATTTTTTTTTCTCTCTGAGGAGAAACTTAAAGAAAGCCTCTTAAGATGGAAGCCTAAAAAAAAAGGCTCCTAAAATGCTGCTTCCGTGCAGCTGGAAAGGGCAGGGATTTCACCCCTCAGCTGTGGCAGGACTTCCAGTGACACAGAGATGGCACACAGAAGGATCAAATCTATAGAGAAAAACCTCAAAACAGTGATAAAATACACAGCCCTCCTCCTCTGGGGCTTTGTAATTGTAGAATGCATAAAGCCAGCAGGATCACATAGCAAAAAAAATCACAGAATTACCTTGGTTGGCAAAGACTTTCAAGATCATCAGCTCCAAAAAGCCACAGGATCTACACACTGAACAAATCCCTCAGCCTCTGCCAGTGTTTTCTACATGTGTTTTAAGAATCACCCTGAGAGGATCCAGATTTGTTTAAATGGGGACAGGGGAAGTCAGAGAGTGTTTGGGCAATGGAACTGGATGAATGGAGATGGCATCTCTGCCATCCTGCTTTCAGAACTGCAGAAAGGAGGTGGCCTTGCCACTGGTCAGCCAGCCACTGTCACACAGCCCTCTGCTCCACCACAAGCAAGTTTTCTCCTTAAAGGTTAAAAGGAGAGCAGGTTTCTATTTCATTCTCTCAAATATCCATATGTTTAGGATATTTAGAGTTCTACTCGTTATATTCACCAATACTCTACCAAAATTAACTACTTACATACTGTGTTTTTGGTGGGTTTTTTTCCTTTAATCTGCATATTCATACTTTATAAGTGGGGTTTTTTTATGCCCACTTTTGCCACCTGAATGTGTAGGAAAGCAAGGGTAAGCCAAGCTTTACCTTTCTAGATAGAAGTCTACATATGGACCTTTGATCCAGAATGGGCAGCTACACCAAACAGTGTATATGTTGTCCTGGAAAAAGGAATCAATCACCCCTTTTCCACCACAAATGTATGAGATTCGTGGGGGGAATGTGTCTATTTGGGGGGTGGGATGGTGGGAAGGGAGAGAATTGCTTGGGTTTTCCATCCTTGTTAGTGCTTGGGCTTGGTCCACCCATTACTTTCCTTCTCCAAAATGACTTTCTGCAGATACAGATTGACAGATCATCAATGCAGTTCACAGAACGAAGCCAAAACTGCAGTCTGCAAGTTTAAGAAATAAAGTAATGGAAAAGAAAACTAATGGAAAATAGAACAGCAATGCTGGCAAGGGCAGAAAAATGAGCAGGGACTCATAAAAGCTCCATTTGCTCTCAGCCCTGCTACTGGCTTTACTGGTTTACCTTGAGCAAAGCTCTTTATCTTCTCCTGCCCTAGATTCACTCTCTGTATAACAGAATAATGACACAAACCTCTGAAAAAATACTGTGAGCTTCTCCTAATGCTCTCCTATACACACTATTTAAAATTTAGGACTATTGGTCAGCTTTGTGCATGGTTACAAGATTTAATATGCATTATCCCATTTGTCAGTTGTTTGTCAGGAAAAGTATGTGCAAATGCAACAATCAGAAGCATGGAGTTTGTGTTGTTTTGTTTTTTTTTAATTTGATGAGCTCCATCTCATCAATACTGCTGGCAACAAGCCTGTAAAACTGGATATTGGGATTACTCGCTGCGTTCTGTGCTATTCAACAAAAAGGGAACTTCACAAGAGCAAATGGAAAGACTGAGAAACCCTGACAGAAAGTGATGAGTCCAAGTGCTGGATCCATCATTTAGTTAACACAGGAAATTTTAACAGGGTGCCTGTAGAGTTCCTCTGCCATGAGCCTCAGCCCAGCCATGACCACACCAAGAAACTCAATGTGCAATAAAAGCAGAGCCCCATGGAGCTACTTGCACAGATGGGATTTTTTTGCACACATTTTTGTCTCCAGCATCAAGCTCCTGGCTCAGCACTCACAAGGAATTGCACAACCCAACAGCCCTCCAGCCTCGTGCTTCTTCTTATCAGTGCACCAGGGTAGCTGATATTAACCCAGAAATCCAAGAGCTGTCCTGTCTGGATGCCTAATTCATCTCCAGTCACTACAATGTGGCAGTCAGGTCAACTCACTAAACTCTAAAATAAGATAACTGCTCATCTGGATCGTGGCTTGAAAGTTTAAGATATTACAATGTCTCCTGTTACCTACAGATATAAGGTCAGCATCTTCAGTTAGTGCAAAATCAATGCATTATTTTATAGCCCTTCAACACAGGGGAAATGAGACTTATTTCTCAGTTATTTTCTTCTCTTTGAGGCAGGTAAACCAATTTGGGAATGACAATGACCTGTATCCAGAAGGAAAAGAAAAAAAAGTCTTTTTTTCTTTTTTTCTTTTTTTTTTTCTAGATCCTGAACACAACCTCCAAAATAATGCCAGATATTCACTTGGGCCCAGTTACAAACTCTGTGGGACTCTCTGCCAAGTCCAGCCAGAGATCCTAAAGGCCCCAGCAGTTATGGGAAGGAGGAATGACTTTATTTACAACACAAATTTAGTTCCACAGCACCCCAGTTTCTATTTCTAACCTTGCTTCCTTTCACTCCAAGCACACGTAAATTCACATTTGAAAAATATTTTCCAGCTTCTCCTATTTCTTGGACGTCAGATTCTTTCCTTCAACTGCTCAGGATACGCTGCCTCCATCACATCCAAATCTCTGCTTAATAAGATTCCTCCTGCTTACTCATGGCTTTAAGTACTCCTGTCCAGTCCACAGGTACCTTTACACTTCAAAGCCCATAAGATGACAGGATTGGACCTTTCCTTGTTCCAAATCTGTGTTTACCCACTCGACTGTTTGAAGTCTCAAGACTAGAGAATTACTGCTGGCTTTCCGGGAAGGAAATCTCAGTGTGGAGAGGGGAAAAGGTGAGCTGCTTCAGACAAACCACTTCTTACAGTTCCCTCCTCTCAGAGCTGAATACTTGGCTTTGGAAAAGCTTTTTAATTCCACACTTGGGAATTGGTTCTCTTCTGGAAATATGCTGCTATTTATTTCCATTGCCTTCAGCTGCCTCTTCCCTCCCTCCCTCCCCTTCTCTTGCTGCTGCAAGAGACTGAGGAAAGTCAGAAGATAATGACTTTCAGACCACCCAGACACAGCAACTGAGGGAGATGAAGGCAGCTAAAAAAAAATTAATGACACTGGAGAGCTTATTTGAGCATCCAGTTCCTTAACACCCAGTCCTCTCAGGTCACTTTTAATAGACCTGACACGTGCCAAGCAGCCTCAAAGGCTCCCCCAACACCTCCTCAGCACCCTAACCAAGATGTGCCTCTCATTATCTTTTAGGAAACAGCTGAAAGCCAAGTCCATAACAACAACAGCAGCTTCCCTCTCCATAAATCTCTGGCTTTGTTCCTGACCTTCCCAGATTTCTCAGCTGAGTTTCTCTTCTTGCCCTGACTCTTCATTCCTGCAAGACTTCACACTGCCAGCCCACCCTACAGGAGTTCAGGCAGGTCCATCCACTGCTCTTTCCTGTCCTCTGCTGCATGGATCTTACCCTTACACCCCTTTTGGAGGACTCAGAACCACTGAGAAATGGCTTATTGACCGCAGAGCTCCTTTTCTTCTGCCAGGTAATTACACAGAGTCACTTGGATCCAGTTTCTCCTGGCGCGTTTCAAAATACAAAAATCAGCCACTTTGCAAGAGACTGAGTTTGAGTGATGGGGTTTTTTCCCTTCCCTCCTTTCTCTGGAACTATAAAATAATGAGATGACGAGAAGCACCAAAGCTGTTTCTACAGCTAGTGATGTACATGTTAGTGATACACACCTTTCTAGTACTGAGTTACCCCTAAACTCATCTCCATCTTCTCTCCCAAGCTGCAGTGACCTCCTTCATCTAAACCAGAAGAGCACACATCAGGCTCCAGATGTGACACCCTGGTGCAAGGATGTTTGTGACAGGGAAGAGTGACCCACCTGTGACAGATGCTGGTGTGCTGAGAAGTGCTGAGCTTACTGGGATGCTACATTAGGCACTGTAAATCTAATAAGAATCCCAAAACCTAAAAACCTGGCTCAAAAAGGGGCAGAGGAACTGTCAGCATCCATGAGGAACTTTCTTTTTACTACTCTGGTTAAAGGGGAAAAGACAAATCGAGGTGAGTTTGCATCTTGCAGTGCATAGAGCACAACCTGGAGAGAAGGGCACACTGTCCTGAAACACCTGCCAGCATCTGCAGGGAGAAGATAGGAAGGGAAACTGGTTTAGGTTGTGTGTCAAACATCCTGAGCCTTCTCCATTGGTCAGCACGAGGGATTTTGGAGCACAAAAAACATATTTGCAGAAGAAAAAGAAAACATCCTCCCAGAGCACTGAACCTCAGGACAATGGATACTGAGGTCTCCTTGAACTGACCTCACTCTGGAGTTTGGGATGGTCTTCACAGTCATGTTTTATGCTCAGAGGACATTCCCCTTCTTTATGCATCTTCATAATTTCATCAGTACCAACCCACACCATGCTGCCCCATTCAGCTTTGCAGGCCTGACTGCCCTCTGCCAACATCACTCATCTCCTTCTTGGCAAAAGAATTTTTTGGTGAAAGCTGCAGCTCAGCAGCCCTGCCCAGGTTGGTGCAGAAGCATTGTCACCCTACTTGTCACCTGCCCAGCCTGGCTTTAACAGGAGTGAGCCCAGGTAGGGCAGAGCCAGGAGCCTTGCTGCCATCCTCAGCTAAATTTAACCCATCTATATCCTGGCTAAAAGCCACAGCTGGGCTTTACCCTCTTCTCTTGCTGCTCCTGGGGTTTCTCCAGAGAGAGCCTGGTTTCCCCTTTCTCTGGGTCCATGCCTGGCTCTGCTTTTTAAGACTGACTTTCCCATTTTGCCCAGGAAAATATCCACCTTCCACACACAGAACCACAGCAGCCTCCACCAAGCATCCTCTCCTGAACACAGCTGAACAGATGCACTGGGAATAGCTGGAGGACAAAAGCATGTGGATTGTAGAAGATTAATAGATTATAGATTAAAACAAACAAACAAACAAAAAAAAAGCCACCTCCCGAATCCAAAAAAGGTTTTACTTAATTTTATGTAATACTTGACCAGCTACTAAAGTGATGCAAAACATCATCAACAAAAAATCAACAACAAAGTGTTTTCCAAGCACTTCCCCTACATCCCCACTCCTAATTTCCCTGGGTCATTGCACTGCTATCACCACATTATTTACACAGATATGTTATTTTACCAAAGATTAAGTCCATCTTTAGGCAGCAAAAGCACTCCTGAAAAGGAACTTAAAATTAAAATGAACAGCTCTTGAAGACTCACACATTAGGCAATGGCTTTTCCAAACAGCCACTCAACCCACCTCCAGGGAACAGAACTTTACAGCATACTTTCCATTTCTTTCTGGTTTCAGTTCTTTACATATGGCAAAAAGCTTTGTTTGCAGCAGTGTTTGCTCTGGACTAGGGATCAACATGTGCTACTGGCCAGCTTCTCTAGCACCTTCCTTTTGTCCCTGGTGATGCAGAAAACAAGCATTGCTCCCAAGAGAGATGCAACGGGGCAAAATGATTGTCTGGATGTACCCAGGATGTACCCAGCACAGTTTTCCTACACCAGCTCTATATGCAGGCAATGCATTTTCTGTTCAGCCTCACAGAGGCTCTCCAGCTCAAACACAGCCTGAATTCTGCAAAGGTTCAGCAGAAAAGGCTGAGAAAGCAATACTGGTTTCATGAATGGAGGCTAAAATTGGCGAGGCATTACATTATACTGGAGATCAGGAAACTGTTGCTTGAAAGCTTTAATTGTCTGCAATATCTGTAAATGCCAGCAGTGTTCCACAGAGCACAATGAGGTGTTGAAACCGAGGGGAAAATCAGGGGGACAAGAAATTGATTGTACTGGGACCAAAGTTGGTAATGGATCTGTAATACAGGCTCAGTACGTTGCTCAAACTCAATGTACAGCCACTATATGTTTGTGACTATACATGACTATCCTGCTGGAGAGATGAGGGACAAACCTAGCAAAATACTGGGTTTTAAAGCAATAAGTGCAGAAATGGGATGACCTATGCCACAAGAATCAATCCTCAGTCAAACAGCACTGGCTTACTAAAAGGTAACAATAAACTTCAGAAATAAATGCTTAATTCACACCGATTTTTACAGATTCCCTCCTAAATGTGCTTGGGAGGAATATGCAGCCTTAGTGAAGGTTTAAACCAGCCTGGATGAGGGGCTGCATCCCACAAAGATCCTTCTCTCTTTATCCCCCAGCTCTGCCACTCTGTCTCTCATCCTGCACTCAACATTCCTACCAGACTGAACACCTCAGTGGAATGCAGAGTCCAGCAGCTCCAACACACACAGTTTCATAACCCAGCAACCTGTCTGTATGTGGTTTACAAATAATTAGCATCCATCCTGCAGCTCGGAGAAACTCAAGGTGCATCCGACTCAACTAAAATAACAACTAAATAGTAACAACGCTGAGAAATCATAATTCCTGGGAAAACACTAGTGGTTATGTTGTTACTCTCCTCGATGGCCACTTCCAGCCTCCAAAAAAGTTCACTAAAATCAGCTTAACACTCTATATAGTCACATACATATATATATATATATATATATATATATATATATTTATATCCCCCTCTCTGGCAAAAAATAATAAAACCAAAGCTCATCTGCTGCCTGCTCTGCCCTCACAGCCTTCGTTCGCTGCCACCGCATTTTTAGCAGCTTTTGCATTCTTGGCTTCATTTCCCAGGGCATTTCTTTGTGACAAAGCTCCTGGCTGGCAGCGCACTGAAATGTTTCTCCAAACTTTGGTGAAGCCAGAGCCGGGTCCTTAATCCACCAGGGGCTGTTTTGGTAGCTTGGGGCTTTTTTCCCTTAAAATCTGAGCCCGGCATCACTCCCCTGGGGGGTAAGGGAATGGGGATGTTTAGTTCTAAGTTTGGATTTAGGGTGCTTGGTTTGGTGTTTTTTTTTCACCCTGACACTTAGCAGACGAAGACAAACACTGCATTCTTGCTCTGGTTTCTCCCTGAACTTCAATGCCAGGCTTGACCCAAGTCCAACCCTTGTCTCTGATCCCCTCTCCTCGTGATGCCACCCACCAGCCGGGACGGGACCCCTTCCCGCGGGGATGTCTGGCTGCTGTTCGCCCCCCTTTCTCCAAAAGGGCTTTTTTTCCACAAAGCTCCGAGATTCCCCATCTCCCCCACCATCCCCTCTCCCCCTGCCCTTACCTTGCCCGCAGGCTCCTCTCTGGATGGCGATGATGGGGGGCTGGAGGAGCCGCTCTGCCCGACGGCTGGCGGCCCGGAGCTGGCAGGGACTGGCGTAGGTGACAGCATCGCTCCCGCAGACGGGTTCGTTGCTGGAACACAAGCAGCGACCCAGAGCCGCTCGCTTCCTCACCGTACCCGAAGCAGGGACACCGGAACCGGGCGGTACCACACACTGCAGCCCCTCACCGCAGGGCGGGCCGCCGCCGGGACCGCCGCAGACCTCGCCCTCCTCCGCCCCACAGACGCGGCAACAACCGCAGGCATCCAAGACGGGGCCGCCGGGGCAGGAGGCGGGGACCGGAGGGCAACGGGACCGCTCGCAGCGTTCGGGACAGGAGGGAGATGGGACGGAGGTGGCGGCGGCCAGCAGGGAGGCAAAGAGCAGGCACCGGCCCCACAGCGGCATGGCGGCGGAGAACCAGGGCTGAGGGCGGCCGGACGGGAGAGCGGCTTAAAGCGGCGGGGAGGGAGGGCGGGAGGGGAGGGCGGGGCGGTGGGAACGGCCCCCGCCTCCCCCGGCCTGAGACACCCACCTCCTGCCTCACCCCGGGCTGAGACGCCCCTTCCCGGGGACGTGACATCCCTTCCCAACTCACCCCGGACCGTGACACCCCTTCCCGGGGCCATAAAACCCTTTCCCAACTCACCGCAGACTGTGACATCCCTTCCCGTGGACGTGACACCCCTTCCCAACTCACCCCGGACCATGACATCCCTTCCCGAGGCCGTAAAACCCCTTCCCAACTCACCTCGGTTCATGACACCCCTTTCCGGGGCCATAAAACCCCTTCGCCACTCACCCCAGACCGTGACACCCCTTCCCGAGGCCATAAAACCCCTTCCCAACTCACCTCGGACCACGAGACCCCTTCCCGGAGCCATAAAACCCCTTCTCAACCCACCCCGGACTGTGACATCCCTTCCCAACTCACCCCAGCCCGTGACACCCCTTCCCCAGGCCATAAAACCCCTTTCCAACTCACCCCGGACTGTAACACCCCTTCTCGGGGACATGACACCCACCTCCCACCTCACCCCAGGATGAGACACCCCTTCCCACCTCAACCCAGGCCATGACACCCACTCCCTCCTCACTCCAGACTGTGACACCCCTTCCCGGGGACATAAAACCCCTTTCCATCTCACCCTGGACCATGACACCACTTCCCAACTCACCCCAGACCTTATATCCCTTGCTGGGGACATGAAACCCCTTCCCAACTCATCCCGGACTGTGACACACACACACACCCTCACCACCCCATCTTTTTTTAAAGATGGTTTTGAGATGATTCTGTTACCTCTGGGAGTTGTTAAAAATTCGGGATGGGGAAGGCACGGCCAGGGTGCATCCCCAAAAAAACCCGATGAAGGAGGATGCAAAGAAGGGCGGGAAAGGTTGATCAAAAGATGCTGCCAGGAAAAGGGTTTGGGTGGAGTTAAAGACTCTCCCCCCCACACACTTTGAAGAACTACGGGAAAGGTGATCTGAAGTAATGACCGATAACATTCCTGGCTGATAAGAAGATGGAAGAGCCGAGAAAGAGGGTGGGTAGGGCCGGTCCCCTGGGGGACCAGAAGGGATGGATGTTCTCCTCACCAAATGCTCTCTTAGCAGATACAAGGTGGTTTGAAAGGTGGTGTAAAGACACACAAGAACCTTCCGAGGGGAAAGGCATCACCTCCAAACCTAGTAGGGAAAAATAAACCAAAAATTAAGAGCTGGAAATCGAGCACAGCCAAATTTTCTTTTCATTATGAGCAGGTGAGCAATCTGTAATTGTTTAAGTATATCTTGATCTGGTGCCCCATGATCAAAGACCTAATGAACTTCACAGACCATCAGGCAAGATGAAAGTGCTGTGAACTGGTAGATGAGCTGCCACAAAGAAACTGAGGGTGACAGCCTAACCCTAACTACCCCAACACAGAATACAAAGTCTTTTCTCCAAGGAAAAGTGGAAGCATCTTTTAAAAATGAGCAACAACCCAAGTGTCAGAAATAAAAGGTAATTGTCTCAGGGAATGTCATAAAATCTTATCAGGTTGTGACCACAAAACTATAAATGTGCAAAACTTACTGAACTCCTTGGTTGATTCCTGGAGATGGGAAACCACCTAGACTCCAACATTCCCAAGAAAAGTTCCAATGCAAACTCCTTACCTCTGCTGATTGCCAATGACTTCTGTGGTGTGCAAGAGAAGAGATTTCAGGAGAACTACTTGACTTCAGAAGGGATCAAAGTAGTAATCTGGAACAAATCACAGCAAAAGTTCCTTAGTATTAAAATCATTACAGTGTTAAAAAAATCTAAGAAAAAAATTGAAAATGTTGACAAGTTTAATTTAAACAATTATCAACTATTTATCTGTTACTTGCTACTTTTCATAAGCTTCAGGGTTAGGGTGCTTTGGATTTCTTCCTTTACTTGGAAATAAAGCCAACTCTTTAAGCAAGATGAATCACTTGTAATATTAAAACACATGAAATACAGGCTCAGAAAAGCTCGTATAAAAGTCCTGTTTGGAAGCCAGAGCAAAATGCTAAGTAGCAATTGGTCAGTTACTGGGGGGTTTAGTCCTACCCCCAGAAAAGCAACCTGATTTTTCTCTCCTGACCTTTGCAGAGTAACTTAAAGTAGCTGTTTGATGCCATCAGAGCCGTATCTCTCTCTAGGAAAAGATTAGAGGCAGTGGGAAACCTCCTTGTTCCATGATCCATGGAAGTTTGTGTCTTACTGAGCTTGGTGTCCTTTGATACTGGGCATTCTAGGGAGCAAAGGCAGGGCAGGAATGGAGGCTCAGAAAGCATTAAAAAATCCCCACTGACAGAAAAGTTATTATAACTTGGGAATTTATTATAACTTTATATATATTATATATATAAAATATATTATAACTATATAGGGAAGTTATAACTTGGAAGTTATAATTCAGTAAGTCAATACCCTGGTTCAACACCTACATAAAGTGAAGGCACCCTTGTCCTTAGGAAAGGAATAATTCATCAATGGAAGTATAAAATGTTTGCTTAAATATTCAGTTGATAAGTTTTGCAAATCTTCAGTAAAATCTGTAACTACTTCCAGAACTACTGCAAGTTTATAGTGTTGTCTCAAAAAAAAAAAAGGACAATTATGTACAATATACAATTATTCTTTTGCACAATTCAACCAGCACCATCATCTTCTCTTTTACAGACTACTCTTTTAGACCTTTAAAGACCTATATAGAATACACTAATCAGTATTTTTTCTTAAATAAATAGAACAGAAAAGGGATGGCCCAGAAAGTTGATAGGCCAGCAATAAACACTGCAAAAGGAATTCAATGTATAGAATCATAGAATCATAGAATTGGCTGGGTTGGAAGGGACCTCAGAGATCATCAAGTCCAACCCTTGATCCACTCCTGCTGCAGTTCCCAGCCCATGGCACTCAGTGCCACATCCAGGCTCTTTTGAAATATCTCCAGACACGGCGAATCCACTACTTCCCTGGGCAGCCCATTCCAATGCCTGATCACCCTCTCAGAAAATAAATTCTTCCTAATCTCCAACCTAAACCTCCCCTGGCACAACTTGAGACCCTGCCCTCTTGTCTTGCTGAGAGTTGCCTGGGAAAAGAGCCCAACCCCCCCCCTGGCTCCAATCTCCTTTCAGGGAATTGGAGAGAGTGATGAGGTCTCCCCTGAGCCTCCTCTTCTCCAGCCTGAACACCCCCAGCTCCCTCAGCCTCTCCTCATAGGGTCTGTGCTCGAGTCCCTTTACCAGCCCAGTTGCCTCCTTTGGACCTGCTCCAGGACCTCAATATCCTTCCTAAACTGAGGGGCCCAGAACTTGGTATCCCAAGGTCTTATGTGTAAACCATTAATTAGCAGCTCACTTTCTAAGAAGCAGAATAATATTGAGGACTTTCTGCTGTTATGTTTTTTGCTTCTTAAACCAGGTATGGATGTGAACCTTAATCTGAGCATTAAAAAAAATATGTACTTTTATACTATGGATTTTATAGGTTTAACATGGGTGCACACCCAACTGAAAATAAACATCTCACTTTCCAAAATAATTAAGTCTCTGTAGGGTTAATAACTTTACTGACAACTTACTGTTAATTATCCCATCTAATCTGTGCAGAAGTGCCTTATACCTGAAAGGTGCTTAGAAACCTAGGAATTCTTTCCCCCCCATCACAACATTTTCACACAGAGCAGCTCTCCAAGCCAGCAGGCATTGATCAATACCCAGAGAGACTAAAAACATGGTCTGAAAAATACTTACACGAGAGAGACTTATTTGTAAAATATTTAATTTCATTTAATGTAATTTTTAATTGATTTCCCTTTTTCAAAGGGAACTCAATGCCAGGAGGCTCCATCCAGAGACCACAGGCTACCAGCTCTCCACATTTGTACTATTCAATGCCTTTGACATCTCAGTGTTAGAAAGCAATAAAATTGGAAGGGATTCATCAGGATCATCAATTCCAACTCCTGGATGCCCCATGGGAAGAGCTGCCACCTCCAGTGCCCTCCCCAGCAAAGGAGGGAGTGAGAGAAACACCTGCAGGAAGATTTTTTCACTGCTATTGCACATGGGGGACAAGGGGATGGCTTTGGAATGATCATCTGGGCACAGATTGAAAAGGTGGGAAGCAAGAAGCTTTTTGGGAAAAAAAGAGTAGATTTAGCAGGACAGAAAGGGGTTAATACTATAATCTAGAGCTAGAAGGATTCTGGCCAGAAAAGAGGAGGGGGGAAGTTTGATATGGCCCAGGATGCTTTAATTCTGGGTACACTGAAATAGCCTGGGCTCTGCAGAAAGCTTTTCTAGGTTTGTTATGACTGCATCATCATTTTGTACCATTCATTATTGACTTTCTCTGAGATTTTCTGTGGGAATAAGGTATGCTGCCCTGTATGCTTTTGGCAACCCACCAAAGACACAGGACTTGTCCACTTCAAAGGACTTCTCTATTTTGTTAAATATTTACTTAAAAAATAAACCAAAACGTAAACAAACAAAATGAACCCAACAGAAAATTCCCCAAACCCAAAGCTTTTAAAAAACGTCTGAGGGATTTGTTGCTACATACAGGAAAAAAAAAAAAAGCCATTACTTAGAGAGAGTGGCTGCAAACCAGGGAAGTTAAAACTACATAACTACATCTTTTCCAGGTGGGAATTCAGCCCTGGTGCTTGGTGAGCATCTTGGTATAGTTTACAAAATGAATGAACTATCAGGGTGTCTTCTGCAAGCATCCTGCCCCCAGAAACCATTGCTAAGCTGAACAATTTTAACAGGCATTTGTGTCCAGGTGTTTTTCCTTGATGTCAGATCCTACCAGTTGGAGTACAAGCACTACACGACAGGCAGGGACTGTAAAACGATGGTGAAGCTTCCTCACTTCCTTCAATTGCAGCAAATAAATGTTCTGCTATAAAGCCCCCATCTGCTGAGATCACTGTGGCATTGCTGGGCCCAGGTAACATTAGGAGAATGGGGGCAACAGGAATCTTGTGCAACAGAATATTTTAAAATTCTTCAAAAGGTGTTTTCACTGTGGAGCTTGACATGCAGAATTAACAAGCGCCACAGCTGTTTACAATGCAAATCCCTGATCACAGTTCCAAAGGGCCCACATTAAAGGGAAATATCCAACTACTGCTACACAGTGCCTTTAAAAATGAATGCTGGTTTCTTTTTCTCAGAGGTTGCACAGCAAATCTGAATAAAAATAAAAAAAAAAACAAGGCAAAGATGTGATTCGTTCCAGAGTAGGACTCACAGGACACTTTTCCAGAGAGCAACCTCCAGCACTTCCATGGAACATCTCAGAAGTGTTTTAGCAGCATCACAGAGTTATGGAGGTGGTGCTCTAAAATACAGACAAATGTTACATTAAAGAAAACTGGGAAAAGGTAAAACTACCCATAGCACAGAGGGATACATTTTTTTATTCCATTTTAACTTTTAAAATAAAAGTATCCAGTCCAAATTTCCCCTTCTTCTCCCTCTCTCCTCAAATTAATATGTAAAGTTTATATAAAAAAGTATTTTCCCCTTCTCACACCTTTTTCATGTGCTAACTTCTCCATCCATTGTAACATAGGCTTGAAGAAATAAACCTCTGAATATCAACATTTTCTCCTAATACAGCTATTTTTAAAATGAGAAATACTCTGTGATGACATTTCCATTTTTAGCTCATTTCTAGACAGAATTCTGATTCTGAACCTAGCTCTATGTATAAACTGCAAAACCTGAGAGTTTTACCAAAAAACCTAAAACTATTGAAGTGACAGCTCAGTTAATAATGAGAAGAAATGAAGTTTCAAACTGGTCTCCCTCTTCTACCTGCAGCCCAGATGACCCTGTTCTGCCTCCAAACTCTTATCTTTGTGTTGCATTCACTTCACTTACCCAAGCAGAGAGATTTCCTTTCTAATCCCATAGCTGAAGAATTCGTACTCCTTTAAGACATTTTAAAAGGTTTTTTTCTGGCCAGCTGCATCACTCTTGATAACCAGTTTCCCACGTATGTTCTGCAGTTTTTAAACTAATTGCAAGTCAGCTAGCTCAGCTCCAGACCTCTTATTACAGAAGGTTCCTGCCTTACACTGCCAGACATCCCCATCTTCCAAGCAATAATTAATGTTTTGACCATTCTGCTGTTTGAACTATTTTTTTACTCTCCTCTGATTGTCTGGAATTGCATCAAGAGAAGTCTCACACCTTCATTATTCACTGCATTAGTAGTTATTTCCTTTTTGCCTTGGGAATAAACTGGTATCCTAAACAAGAGCAGCAGGGAGGGAGAGTAATTTGTTTTGTCATCAAACCTCTTGCTGCCATCACTGGTCAAAGATTAAAAGGAGAATTTAAAAGAAATACAAAATAAAAACAACTTGGAGTAGCCCAGTGACTTACCAACTAGAGTTTCCAGATGGATTTTAAGGATTCAGAAGTAAACAGTGAATGTCTGACTCAGGTACTTTTAAAAACTACAGCATGACCTCTAGGTGGTGCTGAAATCCTGTTATTTCAAGAGGTTAAAGCACATGCCTGTTTATTAAACTATATTCCAGACCATTCCCTTTGGCAGTAACTTTCAGGCATGCAGGCTGCAGGTTGAGCAGTAAAATTCTGTCAGATTTGTTACTGCAATACAGTGGTTTAAATGTATAAACATAAAGAATAATTCCATTCCCTCTTCAGTAAAGAGACAACGGCAAATACAGAGCTAATGGAAAAGGGTAAGACAGAAGATAGTAAGATCATCCAAGTCATTCCAGGGACCACAGTTCAGTGGAAAAATAGTGTGAAAAATAATTTAAGATTTTTATAAAAGTAATTAGAGGGTAAAAAAGTTGAAAGCTAAACAGCAGAGACAGATGGGATAAGACAGATGAACTAGAAATGGTTCTTTCAGCTCCTGTATTGAGCTGCAGCCAGTAACTGCATTTTATTCTGACATTTATTCCTTGGAAGAATAAACAGTGTTGCTGCACAGGGATTAGGATCTAACTTGGTACACCAGGGGCCTTACCCAAACATCAGCTCCTTACAGCTGCCATCACCTTTGGGAATTCAGATGTGATGCTCAAGCTGAAAAAGTCCAGCTGAAAATCCAGGGAGCTGGGTGAGCACAGATACAATCACACACAGACTGCATCCTGTGGTGCAGCTAGGAAAAATGGGAGCTTCCAGACACTCAACACAGTGAGTCCTCTGCTCAGGAATTTGTTGAGGGCAAGAGGGTGCACATTTGACACCTGTGTAACTCCCAAAGTGCACATACCTGGAGTGACTCAGTCAGATGTCACAGTCACACTGAATTCAGCTCTGTACAGCCAACAGGAAACTCAGTATAAACCAGCACACATCTTGTTGTAGGGTTTTTTTTCCCTTCCAGATGGTGCCCATTCCCAAATGGTTAATTTGGTGTTACCATATATCATCTCTTGCTTTCCAACCTGATCAGATTTGAAGAAATAAAAAGACATGATAGCTGGACAGGACACAATCTGACCTCTTAAAAAGGAATAGATATTTCTAATAAAATATTTAACGTGGTGCAAGGAAACTCAGTCAGATCTTAAGTTACCCAAACTGATTTATTGACAATTTAAATGTGACATATTTACAGCACTGTTTCTAAAATAATTTAACAATTTTCATAGATTTATAAAAGTACTGATAAATAGGAGACCCTGACAATTACCAACCACAAATATTTCCCTATGCTACTGAACTACAACAGTAGTTCATTTCTTTTTTTCTTTTTTTCCTCTTTGAGTCCCATAATGGAGCTGCTTTACCTCCACCCAATGTGTAAAATTGCCAATACCAAAAATATAATAAAATGAACATGCAGTGTGAAAGCTGTACCAGAGAAGTGATTTCAGATGTTAGACTACAGTAAAAATATTTCAATGCAAAGTGTCTTCCACACAGAACGTACTTGTGAAAAAATAAGCTTTTAAAGAGCTATTGTTTAATCTTTATAGAAGTTAAAACCTACAACACTAGTTCAGACATTTACAGTAACTTCCAACTCTGTGCTAGTTTTCACGTAGATCTAAAGAGTCAAACAAAACCAGTCATTAACAAACACCACTGTCTTAAGACAGTGGTTAGCTTATGGATAAAGAAAAATGAAGGTGCTGATATAATTCAAGGTTTTGAAATTATCTCTCAGTCTTAAAATGACACCAATTATTCTATCCTTGGATCAACACATCATTGTGGTAAAGCCATCTGTATCTCTCAAGCAGGAAGTCAGTTTGGGAGTTGGAGAGAAGATGGAGCTGTGTGATATGTATCTTGGGTTACAGCAGACAACAGAACAGTCTTGCCAAGCTGGACAAACTGAATCACAATAAGCAGCAGCATGAGACATCTGTGGGGTTTTGATTAAAGCAAAACATTTCTCAAAACTGATGAAAAGCACACAAGCTAATCCGACACTTGAAATGTAAAGGTTCTTTTTCATTTGCATCACTGGAGCCCCATAACACAGGGTACACAAACAACAATTACTCTTTTTTTTTTAAAAAAAAAACACATATTGCACAGCTAGCAGGTGCAATACCAGAACACTGGTATCCCTAGCATAACTTTTCCATTTTAAAGAGCTGATTCAAACTATGCTATTCAAGAACAACTCCAAGCCAACATTCAAAAACCATTAGGAATGGTTTGTATGCACATAACCAACCCAAAAGTGTTTCAACAACGTGAGAAAAAACAACAGGCACTTGAGATTATCAGTGCACCAAAAGTTAAGAGGCCACAACTGCATGACTGTGAACAGTTCAGTACCAATAACGACAAAACTACAAACCAGGTGGTCTCCCACTGATCAAATGTAGAAACCAGAACTGCTCACAAAGCACTGATCAGGAAACCCACTCTCAAAACAGTAATCAAACAACACATTGAGACATCTAGGGTACAGAATTGCTGCAAAGCCTCATGGAACACGATATAAACTCTACTTGGTTCAAAAGATCTAAAGTGTCCAAATTCAAAAGTCCCAATTTCTCTTCTCCCCCCACTCCAAAACACCATTACGTGCAGCCCATTTAAATCCCAGTGTGCAAAAAGTTACAACCCAACTTTAGGAGTGCATCAAAAAATAGGCTGACTATACAAAATATTATTTCAGTGGAAATCTTTACAGCACCATAATTGGAATTCCAAGGGAGTTCAGAATTCTTGTTCTGACAACAAATCAGTTGAGACTGTTGATCCTAAAGAACAGAAGAAACATTTTGTGCATTTCCTGGTATCCGAAAGTCACGGAGAAAACCAATTTTCATCTATGCCTAAAACCTTACTGCAGTTCACACTGAAATTAAGTAATCACATTTGTTGGCAATTAGTTCTCCACAACACAGCATTAGTTGTAAATTTAGTAAATTTGCCAGATTAGGAATGAAAAGTTGCTGGTACCTTGCTTACTAGCAGAGGTACTTTTTTGTTTTTGTCTTTCTGTCGTTTTGGGGTTTTTTTTCTTTGAAACTGTGCAGTTTGGCCCTCCCTAGTAAGTGATTTACTATCAGGCTTTGAGAAAACACCTAAGGTCTTTTTCTGACCCTCAGCTGAAAGGCAATATACAAACACATTATATATACACATGTGTGCAGAGAAACACACACATACATATATATAAAAAAATAAATCAGTATTCTGAGTTTTTTTTTGTTGTTGTTGTTCTCATTTCCTATAATTTTCTTTGGTTAAAAGTCCAAGCAAGGAAATTAAGAGGACCAAAACAAATGGATCATTCTCCAAACACTTCCACCCACTACACATCACTAACTGGAAGGCTTGCATCATCCAGATCCACGAGGCCAGGATCCTGTTCCTGAGTGCCATTTTTACTTCGGGGTTCCCAGAAGCCCCTTTCAGTCACTTTGGAAGCTGATTCTCTTGGAGAGACAACCTGGATCTTGTAGCTCCTTGGCTTGGCCTTGGTAAAAGACTCGTGAAATCCTCGCTTCTCCAAGGCAGGGTATTTGGAGTGAGGGTTTGGGACCAGAGGGATGCTGTGAGGGGCTGTGGAATGTGAGGTGGCTGGGGCTGTGAGGGCAGAACGGAGAGCATGGACGGGTTCGGAAGAAGACTCGGGATGCTCCTGGAAAAGAAGAGCAAGGGGTCAGATGAAGTCAGGGGGGTCAGGTTGGAAAGATGCAGCTGCAGATTACACTCTCAAGAAAAAAAAAAAACAAAACAAAAAATCGTGACAGAAAGTACACAAAGCAAAGCAGCAGGCACAGCAGCAGGAAGCTTTCTGAAGGCAGTGTGTTGTTAAATGTGAGCTTACAGCAGCGTGTGACAGCAACGTCAGGTCTTCACTTGAAGACATTCAAAGTTCTCAAATCAAGCTCAGCAGCTCTTCTTTACACTTTATAACACAGTCCAGCAAATGGAGGCTTGTCATTTTACTAAGATGTTAAGTAACCTTCTGAAGATACATGCTCTGAAGGCTCGTGAAAGTCACATCTTTCCAAAAGAAAAATGAGTAAAATGTATTTAAGCTGATTCATCTACATCAGGCACTGAAGTAATGCTCATTTTACTGGTCCCTCCTCTGGAGATACAGATCTCCCCAGTTTGTTGCAGGGACCAAACAAAAATAGTAACTATTTTATGCTGTCAAGACTGTTAGTTAACTATTAAATTAAAAAGTTAAGCGATCCTTTTTAATTGTCAGGTTATTTTCTTGTGTTTATTGCTGTTAACTGTCACTCCACTGACCTTTACGTTACTCTGGCAGATTGATACTATGAAAATCTGTGAAAATCACCTTCCACCATTTGCTCACTGATAGAAACAAGTTCCCAGACTCCCTGGAAGTGATTTAGATGGCAAAGCAGAGGTTCAGAGTGCCACTGACCATGTCCTAGGATGTCCTAGCCTGACCTAAGGCCACCTCTCCAGGACAAAACATTCCTCAGATGATCCATCATTTCCAGAAGGATGTCTCAGATCCATGTGGATATCTCTAAAGCAGGGCTGGACATTGTGTTAAATGCTATGATCAAAATGATGTGTGATGATGCAGCCAATATTTCACTCTGTATGGATTAGGAGCTGCAGCTGCTGCCACTTCTGCCATTGCCAGTGTTAGTACAGGAACTAAAGAAATCTGCTAACCCATGTGTCTACACAAAACAAGTCACTTTTCAAGCACATTTGTTAGCAAAAAAAAAAAAAAAAAAAAAAAAAAAAGCCACAAACCAAACATCACAGATGTGTGTCCAAGATGCAAATACACATCACAAAGGAAATAAGTTTTTCATAGCAGCTTTCCAAGTTTCTTCTAGAATGCCATGACAGCAATTCATAAATTTAATCATAATGGATCCTGCCCTATACTACTGAATTTCTTTTTATAAATTAACTGACATGACTGGGCCAAGGAGCTGTGCAGCTTCTTTTTAAAGCTTCAGTTTTGTGTTTCATTTCAGTGACATATTTCACATTGTTCACATTACTGTATTTCACACCTGGCTCACTACTCCACTTTAAGAAACACATTTGCTTCAGCAGAACATACAATGCAGTGATTTACCTACTGTTATTGTTATTACTAATCATTATTAGTTACACAGACAGGACAAAAGGGATCTTAGGACAAGATCTCTACAATAAACATTTTGCTCAATTGAACTGAAGGATATTCAGATTTTTCTGCCCACACTGACTGCAATTTCACAGCTAAGAGACTGTGCTGCTATATGACTCTGAAGGTGGACTGCTCTGAACAGTGTACCAATTAAAGACTACAACACTTCTACGTGTGAACTACTCATTTCATGCAGAGACTTACAAGCCATGCAAATCAGGCTGGAGTATTAATTACCCTTCCAGTTACCAGAGCTACAACGTGCATTTTTTGGTGTGCACCCATCTGTATTAGTTTGTGGGTAGCTTAAGTTTAACTTTGCTTTTGCGCAGTTTCAGGAAAAAAAAAAAAAAGTAAAATGGAAATATGAACTCTCATGCAAATTCGTTTTAATACTTTCCTTTTAAAATGATATCATGTAACTCTGAAATACAAATACACATTTTTTTGCCACTTTTAGGATCCAATTGTTTCAAAAGCAAGAAAAAAACCAGTGCAAATCTGTAAGCCAACGATTTAACTTACGAGATAAGTTTTCAGTCATGGTAATGAGAACAGGTAGCATTATTTTTAGTTGGTTTTGTTGTTTTTTTTTTTTATAATGTGAATTAGTTCTCTAGTCCTAGCCCTCTGTTAAGAAGGCAAGTTTACATGAGAGCCCACATACGTGCTGCATTCACCAGTTCTTGATGTATACCTCTGTATACAAGGATTCGACAGCCTTCTGGCCTGCCGCATCTGGAACACAGTGCAAAGCTAAGATTAGAGTAACCTAGACTTGGGGAAAGAAGAGAAGACAGGGAAAAAGAAAGAAGTGATGCAAACAGTAACAGCTAGATTGCTCAGTTAGCCCCACGAATTAAAAAAAAAAAAACAAAAACAAAAAACACAAGCATACACAAAGGAGAGTCACCTGCATATTTTCATTTCCCCCAATAAGATTTACGATAGGAAATTTATTTCAAAGCCTGAAGCAGCTCCCAGCTGCAAAAGAATAATTGAGAGCTTAGACAGTGAAGAGAAACACAGGATCAATGCCAATGCAAAAAGCCAGATTTTCAATTATTAGATTTCAGATTATGGGGGTAATGATATATTCAGCGTATTACAAAACATCCCATAGCCAGGAAGTGGAAACCATAGCTTGCAGCACCTGAACTGTAAAAGTATTCCATTTGTTACGTCTGGACATACTTGGAGACACTGTGACAGCAAAGTAACCACTGCTGAGAAGTTTATGTACTTGTGATTACACGTAATGAACATCTAATACAGTTTCAGTGCATGTGGCTTCACAAACAGGGAGATGTGTCACAGTGCCTCAGTTCAGCAGTGCTGGATGGTGTCCACACTACAATTCCAACAGCAAAATCTAACTCATGCAAGCAGAGATCTCTCAGAGAAGTTACTTTAAATCTGAATGGGCTTACACAACAAACTACCACCAACAAAGAATGACCACCTGGTAGTGAGAGTTGCTAAAAATAAATGAAGACACTGTCATTTGACTGTGAACTTCAGCAACCTCACAGGAATTTAAAAGTCTCAATTTTACTTCCCAAAAAGTAGCATCATAGTGACAAAAATCATACCCAATGCAGAAGAATTTTTCTAGGTTAGCACTTGTCTGTCTTGTTCAAGACAATAAAATGCACATCAAGTCACACACATGGAAGTGCTCAACTAAAAACACAAAATATTTTATGCCAGTCTACGAAAGTTCATGCAGAGATGCCACGTTACTACAGGACAGGACAGAGGACAGGAGAAAGGAAAACACCATCTACAACTCCATGTGCATAAGTGAACAGCAATTAATCACATTTTCTCTGAGGGTCAGAATAACATACGGAAGCTGCTGATCTTCCAGGTCCCCGTTGTGCTACAATGGCCCCAGAAATTGCTTTTATCCAGCTGTGCATGTCTTCTGGGCTGTCAGCCTGGATCAGATAACAAGCAGGACATTTAATAAAATCAACTTGCAACTCGTCAGTGTCCTGACCATCTGCACTAAAATGACACCTGCAGCCTACTTTAGTAGCCTGAGATTCCCATTTCTTAATCCAGGCATTTCTTAATTTTCACTCTGAATTTACTATTACATAAATAATTAGCAAGAACTAAGTGGGTTTTATGCTATTTGCATACACTACACCCAATTTATTTACTTTCTCAAGTGCCCACAGAAACCCTCACAGGAGATTTGCTGACCCCTTTTGGCAGCTTTTGGCCAACGATGTAACTTCAGTACTTTGCACTCACTGCTGCACTTCACTTCTATGAGGGGTATTTACTGAACAGTTAGTCCAAAAGAAAAAAAAATTAAGTAAAATATATTTATATACATATACACATATCCCAGGAAATGTACAGCTGAGCCCCAGCAGAGATTGATTTTTTATATATATATATAAAATAATCTACTTATAATATACAAATTTTAATATACAAACTTTAATATACAAATAATATTATTTTTATATATAAAATCAATCTCTGCTGGGGCTCAGCTGTACGTTTCCTTGGAACAGCCACCCAAAAAAAAAAACCATGAACACCAAGAGTGTACATATCTGGGATAAAGACAGATAAAAAGCTACAGCTATTCCCTCTAATTAAGCTGCAGCTTTATCAAACTACCACATCTACCCAGCATGAAGTATCTGCAACGTGTCATTTAATTATGTTCAGTTATAGGACAGCTCAGAACTCAACATCTGGCATCACTGACTGTATTAAACTACACAAGAAACAAAAAATATTCCCAGTACTAAAAGCATCACATTCCCACACAGCTAGGAGCAGCAAAAGTCTTTGTGATTTGCATATCCCAACTTTTAAAACATGGTATGCAATAAATAAAGTGCATATGAATACATGTTACCAAATAGGTACAGAAACCTTAAATGGTTCTGTGCTTTAATGGGTATTTTGTTGTGGTAACTAGCTTGAAACTGAGAAGTCAACATACATAAAAATACAGTGCTTTAAAAGAAAAGATTTAAAATACAGAATTGGTCCTACAGAATTTGAGGACCTGAATACCAACAGAGGCATGTTGGGATTTCTTGTTTATTGCTTTCATACAGTAGCAACCTAACAGTTGCTGTAATGTGGAATATTTCTTGTATGCATCTTTCTGAAACATAAAGACCACATTTCCCTTTGAAAATCATCACACAGTTAAATCCAATTTAAAAAGCAAAACAGGAGTTCTGCTTTGACTGTGGCAGTCTCCAGGGTTTGCCCAAAGTTTAAAAAAGAAATTACCTGTACATAAAAGGTTCGAGAAGTTGTTACAATTTCAAAGAGATTGTCTCTCATCATTATATCACTGCAAATGAAACACAAAAATTATTCAACAGTAAGTACAACCTTCCTTTTTAAAAAGACTCTGTCATGTGCAGGGAACCAGAGCATTTACTGTCTGAAGACCTTTGCATTTCTTCACTCTACTGTTGTTTTTTTTCTTGGTAAATGCCAAGTAGAAAAAGAAAATGAGCATCTCTCAGTCATTTTAGTCCTGAGATTTTCATTTATTTATCAGTGGCATGCCTACTACTATATATATTTTAACTGTAACATTATAAGCAGTATCATATCAAGCTGTAAAATATTTATTGTTCTAGTGAAACTTCTGACAGATTTCACATTTATATTTTGTTATGTCTTCACAGAGTATTAGTCCTGAACAGTAACCTGCCAAAAAAACCTATTATTGAGGCAGCTGAGTCCTTGGTATATTGCCATTTGGTGGGAGAGAAACAGCAGGAGGAATAGTGTCCTTATCTCAATTCAGACATTTAACATCAAGTACTGTCCTCTGAGGGATGAGGTGTTAAAGCAGAATAGAGACTCCTAAAAATCCCTGCCTCAAATCAGAGAGCAGCCATGCAGCTCCAACTCATGAGTGTAGATACTCCTTTGTTCCACCCTTGTCCCAAGCATTTACATTCTACTGAATGTTACAGCTTTGAAACACACCAGCACAGAGCCCTCAAAACCAGTTCTATGCATAAAAATACTTGCTGTCCTATAAATAAAGAGTATTACTCATGCATACATCACATGAAGTTATTCCCAAGTTCTCCACTGCTTCCAAAGGGCAGCCTAGCCATGACAATGTGATGTATGTACTACAACCCCATCTAACACCACCAGTGCTTCGCTCCTCACCTTTGTTTGCATTCCTGAACTTTATGGACCTCCTTAAGTGGTATAACTCTTAGAGGTTCCTTTTCCTGAAATAAAAAAGCAAAAATATTTCAGTATAGAGTGTATCTAACAAATAGAATCCAGTCAGAAAGCCAGAGTTCAGGACAGGTGACAGCAGCAGACTGATGTAACACGATAGCTGCTTCTGCAAAAGGTGACATCAACCACAATTTAATTTGCTTTTTTAAGTACTCAGCCAACCACTGCACTTGGAACAAAAAAAGGGTGAAATCAAGTAGTTAAAAAGAAAAACACCCAACCCAAAACATTACTTCACCTTACCATAATGGAGACAACCATCTGTTTCCTTCCTTTAACTAGATAAAAAATGGAATATGATTTAAAGCAGCTTATTTCAGTAAAACCACTGTTAAAATAATTTTCCATGACTTGATTTTAAACAGGACTAACTGCACCCTCTACTCAACACAATTAAAAATAATTCAAATAAATCAATTGCACCAAAACCTGTGGAAGAGCAAAACATCCTTGGAACATAGGTAAATTCTGTTATTGTAACAGAAGTGTTAAAATTCTGTTCAAGTTTCACACAACAAGGAAAAAAGGAAGAATAATCAAACAAACATTTTCACTTTTGCTGTGATTATTATCCTGCAGTAAAACACCACTTGTTTTACCTCCTAATGTGTTTTCTTTAAGCAGGGTTACAATGGATTTCCAGTTGGCTTCAGCTTACAGACAAAACAAAAGCTGTCAGCTCTGGAGGACTTTATCTACAATTCTTACCACATACAATTAAAAGATTTACATTGTTACAGTAAATAGAGAATGTTACCCAAATAGAACCACTCTTAATTGTCACTTTTTGTTAGATCACAGCAGACCAAAGCACACATTTTAAAGCTCAATGTTTTCTGCTCTTCTGCCTCTTTCCCCTCGCTGGTTTCCTGGGTTCACTCATTCATTACAACAGTTTTTGAAGCAAAACTTCAGAAGTGAGCTGTGAGATCATGCCTGGAACACAGACACTCACTGCACCTCAGAAACTATCCTTTTCTGAGTCTGATATTGCCTGCATTACACTGTACTCCACCAGAAGATTAAAAAAGGCTCTTCCTCAAATTGCAAAGAGGGAATTAAGAGTGTGTGTGGATGGATGCACAGGACACCAAATAACCATAATAACATTCTGATTTTTTTTAAATCATTATCATTTTTCTAATTTTGATCCTCAGAATCTGCACATTCTTCAATTTAAAAAACCAACAGTTTTTAAATTTTCAAGAGCAGAGAACTCAGATATCTACAGATGTAAAAGACTGCATCACTGGTTATCTCAAGTGATCTGAATTACTGGTGAGCAGGCTGGCTGCTGAGACAAACTTCAAGAGCCACCCTTGACTGAAAATTACAGTTACTGGGAAGTGAAATCCAACAGAAAGAGGTTTTCCTGAGTCAGACGTTCAATGCTACACTTGCTGAACACAACCTCCTTAGCCACAAAGGCATGACAAGCCCTGAAGAAGCTTTTTCTCCTATCATTGTGTTCCTCTAATTAGGAGCAGGAGATTATTAGGGAAGCAGTGATCCCACACATCGCTGAGAGAAATCATTCACTACTCCTAATCTTCAGAAGAGAACAGTTTACATTTTTTGTGTCTTCAGGAGAAAAAAGTCTGATGAACCTATGGCTAGATTGTTGCAGATGTTTTCTTCTTGGTGCACTGTGCTCTGTCAAAGTTTTGCTCTTTCCAGTACAGATTTAAGTTTCACTCCAACATATCTGTAAGGCAGATCTTTTAAAAACCTATATGAAACATGATTATCATGATCAAATTTCCTAACTGTGGAATTATTTGATTAACTGTCACAATGCAATCAAAGGACACTATCAGTATTCACTTCCCTGAAGAGAGATGCCTGCTTACTGATTTCAGTAAAAAAACTGTGAAGCAAGAGCTACTTCTCTGTTGTCTGACACTTGGTCACTCCAGTACCTTCCTCAAACTGCATCAAGGGATATTTGCTTGAAAATCAGAGGACACTGCAAGATTTATACTGTTCAAAACAGTTTAACTGGGAATGAGCATGATGAAACACACTCTAAGCAGTCCAATTCTTCACCAAATTAGAATTTGCTTGTGAGCAATCTGGACTCAGTTGTTTGGGTTTTTTTTTTAACTAAAACCAGAGGGTTTATAACAGGTAATTTTGGCTTCTTGACATTTTGCATCTTGGAGTTGGCCTCTAAACTCCATTTCCCTGGATTTACAATACACTGTAACTCAGTTTATTCCTCATGTACAGATGTTCTCACGTGCAGCAAGTCTGGAATTCCTTACTGGGAAAAACAGTTCCTCTCCAGCATCAGAGCACCAGCCATCCCATTTTTAAATGAAGTCTGAAGGCACTTAACACTTGGTCAAAATTGGTCAGAAGGGTCAAGAGTGATGAATGGGGAAGGAAGATTGTGAAACCAAAACATCAAATATGGGTTTTGAACAGCAGAATTCTTTGCCTATCTTGGCTGCCCTGGCAGAAGAAGTGTGTGAGGAGAGATCCCATCATTTGCATGATAAAACACTGCATAATTCTAACTTTAAATAATGAATTGCAGAATTACACTTTTGTATCCCCACAAAGATCAGCTCTTTTGAGAACATCATTAATCATATGTGAGTGCACAGTAACACATGATACTAATAAAAAAAATAAAAATCAGGGTCACTGTAGAATCTCTATGCTCTTGAGTTCCACACAGACAGGTTCCCAAATATATGACAAGAGTCCATCTTAGGAGAGACACTAATTTTGTTCTGCCTGATCATGAAAAGTTATTAAAGTACAGAGCTAAGAGCTGAAGGATAAGCACAGCAGACTTCTCAAATACAAGGATATTTCTTTAGATTTTCTTGTAACTATCACTGGACAACAACACACATTTGGAAACTTACCAGTTCAGACTTGAAATATCCTATTGTGTTTTCATCTAACTGAAAGTATCTTCTCTTCCAGTTCTTCATCTGTCAAAGGAAAATAAATATATGTATATTGTGTATATATATATACAAGCATACTTACATGTAATATGTTATTTGTATACTTCTAATTCTACTCTGATACTACATAATTCCTATAATTATCAGTATGCAATATTGATAGCTTTTCTATATTATATATATATGTATCAATGTGTGTAGTGTGTGTATATATATTTATATAGTGCACCCAAAATAATTCAAGACTATATACAATTATTTTTTTCTTAGAAAACTGCAAAAAAATCAAGTAAAAAAAAATAAGTAAGCAAAACAAGGATCTCTACACAACTGCATAACAGAAGCATTCCTGGTTGCATGCACTAACCATAATTTGAAAGTCTCTGCACACAACTTTTCTTCTCCTAAACAGTTCCAACAACACAACACTGAAGAAAGCCATGGAAAGAACCAACACAGACACAAATTACATGCTACTGGAGGCTAAATTTTATCTTTAGTACTGTCAGCAGTGATAAAGTTACTGGTAATTATGCTTTTTTTTTTTTCTTTTTTTAAAATCATCTATCTTGTAACTACAACTACCAACCCTTAGGATCTTTGTTCTTGGTTAGTGGAACACTGATCTCAGGTACTTACCACTGCTCCCTGCTTCACACAGTAGCCAGCTTTGATAATAGCATTATCTGGGGGATGCTTAGCAGTAAAATAAGGAAGGTGACTTTGTGACCGTTTCAAATAATTCCTATCACTCCCTTCACTGCACTCACTGGGTTCTTCTTTCTAGAAAAAAAAGCAGGGAAGTTCAGAATATTCTGTTTTTTCTAAAGGTAAAATAATAACTATACTACTTATGGCAGGAAATAATTGTATTATCCCATTTCTAATTTGTCTGAAAGGACAAAGTACTTCAACTGATTTCTAGAGACACTAAGGAGACTTCCCAAGGGCTCTGGTTGAGCACTTACAAGCTCCATAGAGAAACCACACTAAAAGTGCTGAATATTCTCAAACAATACTGACAGACACTCAATGAAGAATGTTACAGAGCTAAAAACAAGACACATGCATGGGATTTAGTGCAAACTCAGAACATGACTTTCAGAGCAAAACACTAGAGGAGGCTACAGCAAAGGAAAAGCTCTTTCTGGGACCATATGACATCAGAATTCACCAACTTTTTACAGGCAGTTCAGATGTATACATGTAATTTACACCCAGTGACAGACAGATCTCCATCTTCAGTGCTGCATAGATTCTTCTTCCATGAGCTTATACTGCCTCTCAAACTCAGAAAAGTTTCTTACATCTATGCCACTTTTTGGCAATGAGTATCTTATGTTTTATTACTCACTGAAAGAGCTCATTCCTTTTGTTTTACCTGGTTTGTTTAAAAGCCCATAGTGGAAAATAAAGTTTACACCATCCACTTCTGCCTGTTGTGATTTTGTAGAGCTGTGACATCCTTCAGCTATTTATTTTGTACAAGCCTACTCAGGAATTCCTCATATGGAGAACATTCCACATGGACCAATCACCCTTGAAGCCTTCCCAGTTCTAGTTTTTAAGATGAAAACAAACCTGGATTCAGTAATCAAGATCTGGCCAAGACAGGATTTATACAGCAACAAAAGTATCTTCTGGTTTGCTCCTTCTTCTTCTAGTCATGCCTACTCTTTGTGGGCTTTTTCCTCCACTGCTACTGAACACTGAGGTGGTGTTTTCTTCTAGGAAATGCAGCTCTTATCCCTTTCAGAGTACTGTCTATTAAAACTAAGATTGTTTTTCCCAGAATACTTTAAATCACATTTATTTTCACTCAATTTCACTTGCTTTATCTCATTTGTTCACACATGCCATTTCATGAGGCCCTTGTGACAGTTTCATCTGCCATCATCCTCACTACTTTTAATAAAATTGTGCATGTTTAATTCAGCTGTATTAACCACCTCCCTTTTTACTCACTTTTCCTGACAGTTAACAATGCAAAGTTTTGTCTTTTCAACACCAAAACTTAATTTCACACACACAATTTCCAGCACACTGATATCTGTGAACAAAAATCAACACAAGTAATTTCTGATAGTCTTGTGGAATTCTCTATAATCTTCTACAAAGGGAATGAAGTCCTCAAAACAAAAAACCCAGTCAGAAGCAATAAAAGCTGCACAAAGTCTAAGTCCCTGGGGTGAGAAGTTGACAGCTATATTGTGATATATATTGTGATACATAACCTCTTCTCACCTCTCAAAGAACAAAGCTTCCCCCACCAAACCACAGCAGCCTTCTTCTAAGGGTCTTACCTGGGTAGGTGTAATGATAGGAACACCACCAACTATTTCTGTCCTGTAGGACACTTGCTTCTTTCCACCTGGGCTTTCAGCTTGACGATTTGCATTATCCATCTGACACAGAGGATCAGACTGCTTTGGTACCTGGAAGTGGAATTCATGAATTAACTAACATAATTTTTTTATCAAGACCTAAAACCCAGTCATTATTCAAGCATCTTTAATTTGTCTTCAGAAGGATTTAACAAATGTTTTCTAACTGTAAAAGGATAGGAGCATCTTACAGGAAAATATATTGCAATGGCTACACTTTAGTTCTCTGAAGAAAAGTGGTGCAAATAAAGACATTTCACCAGGTGAAAACTGAAAATCAGCTCCCAGCTTTGCTGACAGTGCTCTACTTGACCTTCAAGAAGTCCTGCTAACTTGTGGAAGAACTAGTTCCTCATTTTTACTTCCTGTCAGTTAAAATAGTTAATGCTTTAGGCTGGAGATGCCCTGCTGCCTGTAGAGCAAGCACAGTTAAGCCACAAAAACAGGGCTACAGGATGGAGACTTTTGGCAAGCAAGGATGCCTGAGCAGAATGACATTTGCCCTGACACCCCAATACTTGAATATTTGGCATGAAGACTGTGTGTGCTGCCTCCATCAGCCCTTCTTGAATTGCTACATTCTGTCCAAAAATCCCCCTAACTGCCTATTTGTATAACTATCATTAACTTATTATTCTCTCAAATGTGGAACTTAAACAATCAAAATGCCACAGGAAATTAATTTCTCCAATAAGTGCCTTGGTCTCAAAAGTTTAGTCAAATTTCAGAGCTTGGGCAAGAAGTAAACACCTGGAACCTAAGAAATGCACTACCCAAGACACTTCCATTTATCATCTCCTTTCACCTCTAATAATAAAATATTAATCTGAAGTCACTCCAGTGAGATTGAGAGACTCACACCAAAATATCCCAGCCACCAACCTCCTGGCTATTTACACAGGACACCCAAATCCCTTCAGAAAGAAGGGAAACACACAAATCATTTTGACACAGTGTGTTACCATGCCAGACTGTGGCACATTCAGAACTTGAAACTGAACTGACACAGAACAAAAACAAAGCTACTTTATAGTCTGCTGTGATTTCAGTTCCTAAGCCCAGCACTGCTTAATTTACAAAAAACAAACAAACAAACAATAAAACAGCTTGCAAAGAAGCACAAACAGTCCTGAGATCACAAATGTCAGCTTGGGACAGCTTCCTCCTGGCCAAGGGAAGGTGGCACTTGCTCAGTGGTGGCATCAGGCTCAGCCTGTCACTTCCACCAGTCACAGCCAGGCCTGACACTGGAAGATGAGATTCTCCTAGTGCACACCCACCATGGGCCTCAGGTTTTTTTCCCTGAGAAGTGGTTGGTAGCTTCAGCTGTACTGGGCAAGTGTTTCAGCCATCAGACTCCAACTCAAAATGCTACAGACCAACCCCACAACCACCTTCTCCTGTGAATGCATTTACAAGCAGTGCTCAGGAATAGGCACACCACATGCCAGGCTGCAAAGGTTCACAGCTTATTTTGAAATTAACAGTATGCAGAGTGCTAAAAAAACAACAAATCTTGGAGAATTGCAACCTACAGCAAACAATGCTCATGTGAAAATTAGTAATTGATGTTAATGATTTGATTAAGTCACCGACCATACTAAATAACCTCTGAAGAGATTAGAAGTTCAAAGGCTTTCTCCTTCAAAGACAAGAAAAACTAATAATTTCACCAGCCATTTAGAATGGCTTTAGACTAAATTCTGATTTGATGCACTTAATTCTTTATTAACTCTATTTCTTGAACAGGAAACAATTCAAACCTGCCTGTGGTGTGTGTCTTCCTTATTAAAAAAAACCCAAGTGAGAAGGCTTTGTGTTTCTGTTTTGTTTGGTCTTTATTATTTATGATTAGTAATATTGTTTTTATAACTCCAAAGAGAGGGCTACACAAAACCAATGCAAACAACTTGTGGAAACATCCTTAGATAACCTAAAAATGAGGAAGATACTGACAACAAATACAAATGTGCACACTCATGCCCAGAACCCCTTCTTCGCAAGTGTACATTCTCAAAGCAGTTCGTGTCATCACTTCCCCAAAACTGGAGAGAAAACAAAACCACCACTTCTGCCTCCTGAAAAGACTGAGGTAATCCTTTTTTCTGTCAGGTGATAACAAGCTGGCCTGGTACAAACCAGGAAAGTAAGTTAACACTTAGGATGTTTCTTTGAATGGATGTTACCTGAAATCAGGAGAGAGCCTTTGGAACATGGCACAAGGTGTTTGCTCATTATTTTACTGATACCTGAAGAAATGCAAACTTCTGACACCAGGCAAAATGTATTTATTTCACTGCTTGCAAGTGCCTTCTGGATATTTCAATTAATATTAAATGTGGATGGGAAATTTTAAGTTATTAGACACCACTATGATGGAAAAAATAGATAATGACATTTTTGTTCAGCTTCCAAAGCAAAATCAACTCAAGTTTAGGGGCAGTTTAGGGACAGTTTCTCCCAGTTTTGGAAAGCCAAGCTGAGACTTGTTTGTAGAGATGAAAAGACTTCTCTAGTGTTAAAACTGGAGGCAAAGGCTACAGAGAAGCATCTTAACACCATCTGAAAGCATTGCTAAATATCAATTAAACCACTTACTGTGATTTTGGTAGCTTTGTTCAGCACATTTACCCACTCAACTAGGTCCTGCTGATCATTGGCTTGTAGAAAGTATTTTCTCATCCCTGCATTCATAACTGGAAAAAAAACATTATGAAAAGTTAACAATATTGAGATTTAAGAGCAAATTTAACAGCATCATGGAAAATACAGTTGAAGTATTTAAGCTTTCTGCTCTATTTCTTTTTAAAAAGTCACTTAAGATACAATACATCCACTTGACAGGCTGGCTCTGGCTTTTTTCTGAAAAACACCTTTTTTAAAGCTCTCCTCTTAAATGGCATCACATAGAATTTGTTAAATTGCTTTTATTACATAGGAAAAAAAAAGCCCTGAATTTTATCAGATTTTTTACAGCTGTATTTCCCTTTTCTCAATTTCTCTAAGCAACATTTCCCACCTGGTAACTTCTTCAACTTCTCCTTTTAACCTTTGAGCAGTATCTGTTAATCCTTTACAACAAACCAAATGATGTGACCATGATCACTGTTTCTGCTTGCTTCTTTGATTTAATTTTTTGTGTGGTTTTGGTTTTTTTCTAAATTTGGGGAAAAATCAGTACTGATTCCTAAGAATCACCTTTCTCCTCAAAGTGGATGGTTTGAAGCAAACATCATTAAATCTAAATTAAAGACACAGAACTGTATAATGAGTTGACTGGAACATGAACTTCCAGTATTTAAAGAAAGACAATAAATATATTTTTTTTTCCTCTAAGAAGTATCAAAACCAGTTCTATAAGCCAGAAATGTTAAAAGCTTCCAGCCAGCATCTTGGTTCATTAAGGCTCCAGCACAGAGACTGCCTGAGTCCAGGAGAGCTGCCTTCCTTGGGTCTGTACAACACCACATGTGGCAAAGGGCACCTTAACTGTCATAAAAGCTTCAGGAATTTTTGGAACCTTCCTCTGAGGTAAAACCCATATATGCAGCCATAAAGAAGGGTTTTTCATAAACAAAGCAGAGCCTGATTCCAGTCTCTATACTCACTTCTGTGAATGCCAACTGCTTGTCAAAGCACTCTGGAATTATGGTAAATTCTGGACAAATTACTTATAGGTAAAAATAATCTTAAAAAAGCCCATAAGCCTTTCTTGATTATCTAAAGCTTTACTCAGCTTTAAACAAGTTTAAGTACCAATAAACCTAGAAAGCACTCCAAAAAAAATCTGTTCTTTGCTGCAGCAGCAGAGGCTGAAATTTCATGTAAAAGCATTGGCTGGCAATATTTTTCTATCAGTTAAATCAACTCTTTTATCAGTAACATGGATTAAAAACTTATCTTCAGAGCTGACAGTTTCAGAAAACACCCATCATTTTTATTACCTTATTAATGCCTCAAAAATTTCAAACATCTGAAAAACAGCTTTTACTCCTCAGTAAGCTGCAACATGACAGCCACGAGAGCACCTTATGAAGAAGGCAGCATTTCCCTCATAATAAAGAACAAACACTGAATACAAACCATTTTTTAAAAAAACAAACAACCACATTGCCACCTGTATTTAACAACAGAACTGCAGGATATTATTTCTGTTTCAAATTTCTGAAGAAAGTACTTGATGCACGTGCTGCATGAAAGGACTTACCAAAACAGAACTCTGCCTTTGGCCTTAGCTTAGTTGCATCACTAACCTGGTAGGGAAATTAAGATTATAAATATCATGGTGCACACAAAGTATACATCAGATATCACAATATTATTTTTTTTTAATCTTTCAAGTGTCCAAAAATTATAGATCAGCATCAGAGTATGCTTGTTAGGAATAAAAATAGAGATGTAATAAAAAATACTGTATACATTCAGTTCAAGACATGCAACATATAAGAAAACAGCTTAAACCTTATGTTCTGGTTTAGAAAGACAGAGCCTCTACACAGGAGGCACACTGGAGCTGCCTGCAAATGCACACCCCTGATCCCACTGAAAGTCAGATAAAACACCTGTAATATTCTTAAATGCTCATTGCTTCCTGCAAACATCTCCATTTGTATGGACTTTGGGCAACTCCAGGCTGCATTGGTGTTTCCATCCAGCAGGAATCACTCTCTACAACTCCCTGAAAGGAGGTTGGAGCCAGGGGGGGGTTGGGCTCTTTTCCCAGGCAACTCTCAGCAAGACAAGAGGGCAGGGTCTCAAGTTGTGCCAGGGGAGGTTTAGGTTGGAGATTAGAAAGAATTTCTTTCTGGAGAGGGTGATCAGGCATTGGAATGGGCTGCCCAGGGAAGTAGTGGATTCTCCGTGTCTGGAGATATTTCAAAAGAGCCTGGATGTGGCACTGAGTGCCATGGGCTGGGAACTGCAGCAGGAGTGGATCAAGGGTTGGACTTGATGATCTCTGAGGTCCCTTCCAACCCAGCCAATTCTATGATTCTATGATTTCAGATTTCTTAAGATAACACCTGTGAGGTCTGGGACAAAGTGAGCACAGAAAGAAGAAAGTGGGAAAGGCATCAGCAGGTCTTCACAGACATTTCTGGAGCTATATAACCAGCATCAATGATATCCCTCACAAGAATTAAAAACCAACAAAAAAAAACCGAACAAAAAGACCCCAAAACAAACAAAACAAAAAAACCCTAATAAAAACCCCCAAACAAACCCAAAACCCACTAAACAACGAAACAAGGAAAGGGGAAGGTACAGTGTGATAACAAGCAAAGCAAAAGAAGGATGAGAAAAAGAAAGTCAACTGGTTTTCTCCACTTTGTTGTTATTGCAGCATCTTGCTACAAATTTAGCCATACTTTTTTAGTTCAGTTTCTTTTAGACATATTTAAAGGGTGCACATACAGAGTGTGATGAACTATGTATTTTCTAGAAAATTTTCTGTTCTCTCTGTTAAAGATGATGATTACTTGCATACCATCACACCCAAACACTTAGCTTCCACTTGATAAATCAGCTCTCTTTTCTTCAAGACCAACTGGAACTAGAATTTTCATAAAGAACTGACAATCAGAGTTTAGAAATATCAATTCTGTTCAGCACAAAGAGCTGCCATTTGAAATCACAAAACAAACCTGAGCATCACAGTAATTTATTCTAATTTTTGCCTAACATTATTGAAGTGTTACCCTTCTCTAAAATTCTGGAGTAGCACACAAGGAAAACATTTTCCATGTACTACATTTAAAAATGTTTAAAAGTTGAAGCCTCCAGAAGCAGCACTTGGAAAGTATCACCAAAAATTTAGCACCCAGTGTCTTACTGATTATCTTACCTTTGAAATATAGGTAAGTTTAATGACTCCAACAGGTGGAGATCCAGAGGGAAGGTTCTGAAACAAATCAGATGTTACAAATCACAGTCAGTGTTTACACAGAAAAAGCCAATAATTCCACAGAGATAAAATCCTATATGTGCTTGTACAGACAATGCACAATGTATGCTTGAAACAGGATCTAAACCACTTGTTTATTGTACACACATCTGTTAATCAACTAAAAACAGAACAACTGCTAGGAACAATACAAAACAGTAATTGTTTCAGAGGTTTATGTATTTTACTAGAGGAAAAAGGACTCTTGCAGGTCTGCATCCAGGAAATCCGGAAAGAATACTTTTTCCTTAACAGATGTTGGAGTTTTATGTATTCTGACCAGGGCAGGAGGAAGGGACAAGAAGTGACATTCATCTATTATGTCAGACACTTCAAAGGCTGTCTAACATATTTGCTAAAACAGATTGAAAAATCACAACCTTATCATTCAATATCCAAGTTACTGCAGGGAAAGGCCACAATACCTCCCAAAGTTGCAGTTGAGCCTAAATTGAAGTTGAAAGGAGCTGTCTACTGGTTATCCTTTAATACACCAGGTCTTAACCCTTACATTACTATTCACTACCAGCAAGTAGCCTAGAAATACAACAGCTAAAAAAGTGAGCATCACAAACCATGGCTACCTTTTTTATTAACTGACAAATCAGTCTGATTTTATTCCTTTAAACAGAGCTTTTTTTTTCACTTTCCATTACAATTTTTACTTTCAAAATTACTCTCTATTACATTCTTCCCTGGGCAGGTCTCCCTGGAAACTATACCAGTGGTATTGCATCTGCTTGCTGGTCCTGTCCCCACCTCAAGTGCTCTGCCTTATTTCCACAGTGCCTTATGAATTTTTGCATTGCTAAGAGATCAGGATCCAGCCTAATGCTACACAGAGCCAGAAAGACAGATAGGTAATTGTATTATATTGTATATAATTGTATTATTCCAACCATATGTCAAAGCTAAGAAGTAGGTTAGAGGTTTACTGTAGACAGGTAACACTGAAATAATAAAGTCTTCTCACTCTGCCAAAATAAATAATTAAGTTTTACTTTATTAGAGTGATTTTGATCCCAGCATACACCATTGTTTTTTATTTTTATTAGGATAGTAATTTGGACTTGAAAAAGTTATTTCTTTACACAGTTGAAGTGATTTTCACAGAAACAAACAGAGCACTTCCATCAGCAACAAAGGGCCCACATGCACACACCACAGACTCATCCTATATAAAGAGTTTCATCACTTATAGGATTAAAGATGGTCTCCAAACAGTGGCTCTATAAAAGCTCTGTAGTTCTTCAAAACTAAAGCAGCAGTGGAAGAAAATCAACAAGATTCAACTTGCCCTGTGCAAGGCACCCTTTCATTTGTGCATGAACTCTTCACATTAAAAAAAAAAATCTAAGACAGGCTTAACTAAAAACTAAGAGTTGTGCACTGTAAATATCAGTCTTAAAAGCTTCTGATGACTGCAATTTCTATGGCATTTCAAGTTTTTGCCCACATGCCCTGGTTATATCACAGGAGAAGCTGAAGAAAAGAACTGCTTCATATCACTCACTGAGATCAAACATTGGAGCTCTCTTGTTATTTCTTTTTTCTCCTCAGTAAGAATTCCTGACTGCTTCAGTCACAAGTTGCATTCATTGAACTACACAGCGTTTAATTGTTATTTTTTTCATCGGTTTGAACAACAGACTTCTGCATTTTAACTGTGGTCTTCCTGGCAGAATGGTAGAGGGACATTCTTCTGGCAGACAGCTGTCAGCTGACCTAGATCCTAGGCTCTCCCTGTCTCTGTACCCAAGCCCTGAGCAATTATCTGTTCTCTGTTAGAGAACACACTGATGCACGCACATTACAGAAGCAGCTTTTACAGAAAGGATGCTGTCCCATCACCATGGTGCAGGCTTTCCTCATCCCTACACCACTCAGGCTGTGTTGAAATTGCAAGTATCCCCAGAAACTGCTTTTCAGCAACTGATTCTGTTGAGGTAAAGCCATATGGAACAGCTAACACTGACTCGTGCAGTGCAAGGAAAACTACACACATGAATTAAAAGAGTTGTGTAGTGAAACCAGGATATGATTGGGCTCATCTGGATGTATTAAACAGCTCTGCCTAGTGCCTGCAAGGACCTGCACTTCTCACTCAAAACAATGAATAGAAAATAAATACAGCCTATCACGATTCAAACCTCACAACTGATTTATAGGGGGGGGATCAAGTTTAGATGCCCCTATGATCACTAAATCCCTAAAGATTCCAAATGTTGGCAATTTACCAACATTCAAGTTGGTTTTAATGTTCTACTGTTAAGTGCAACTGGAAGCATTTTCAGAAATATGGACTTCATTTTTTTTTTTGTCTGCATATATTAGCTGATTTATAATTATTTCACTGCTGGAACTTATTTTTTCCCCAAGCTCCGAGGTCCATAAGGTAATACTAAAACGTGGGTTTTTTAAAGTAGGTTTGTTTTAAAAAAAACAACTTAACAACTAAGAAAGTGAAAACTGGTAAAAGCCAGGAAACTATTGCTAGGATCACCTCACCTGTGGGTTATCCATGTACCAGACCAGGCTGTCTTCTCGTGTGTCCAGGATGAAATATCTCCGCAGAAATTTCCCACTATTCTCATTTTCTTCAATATCTAGGAAACCACAAATGCGATTCTGACGATCCACATAAGGCATTTCTGACCCTGAGCATCACACTGAAAAACAAAAAAAGCACAGAATTTAAGCCAACTTCCTTGTTACTAATTTTAAGACTGCTCTGTGCCTACCCGTGACATTTTCAGCAGTTTCAACCAGTAGCTTAAAGGAGTTTCTACAGAAGAGTAAGTGAGGCATTGCTGCTTCCCCCCCACTACCACTGTGTTTTTAGGTAGGTCTTACTTCTTTGAATCATATGCTTAAGATAAATGACATCCTAAAGGCAAAGATACAGGTGGGAAAGAGTAGATAACCATCAAGACTAGCTTCTAAAGTCCTGATGTAGAACACTGCAGAATATATGCTCTACACACAGAAAAGCCAAAGGTTCTCCACCATGACTTGCACAGAGTTAAGATAATGCCTGGGTTTACACTTCCTTCTCTGACATTGCCTTTCATGGTCAAGAAAGGATCTTTCTCAGCAGCTCTACCATCCAACGTTGATTCTTCGTATTTTGCTTCAGCAAATTCAACAGAAAAGCTTTCAGAAACATTGTTCATGTTTTCTTTCTCCTACAAAAAAGAACTTCATGCCTAGCAGCATCTAAGAACAGACATCTTCTCATCTTTAGACATTAAAGAGTTGAAATGGAGTTGTGTGAACAGCAACAGAGATGTGGACATACTTGTTAGTTCTAAACTGAAATCCTCAACAACCCTGTTGTACTACATTTGAGGCTTTTTTCCATTTTTATTTTGGGTTTTGGGGTGGGTTATTTTGTTGGGGTTTTTTGACTTTTTTTGCTTTTGCTTTAAATAAATAAAACCAGAATGATCTGTAACTGCTGGTCACCTATTCCCATTTTGCCTGCTTCACCTTTTAGGGGCCTGCCTTACTGAAGGCTATTGTATCATTTTTTTTTTTCTTCCTTTTATTTTATGGGTCAGTCATTTTACTCTAAGAGTCAGCCTTGTAAGATGAAAGATAAATTTGCATACTTATCTAAAAATGGCAATAAAGCAACATTTAAATACGATAAAAATCTGGTTGATGCCAAGCTTTCCTAGAGAAGGAAAGGAATAATTCAGTGTTATCTACTCTGAAACAGCACATATCCAACAATATTTACACGTAAGAGGGTTTAAGCATTTTGTACTTTTCACCACATTTTCTGTTTGATAATAAAATTAATCTCTTGAAATTGTTTATCTTGACTATTTCCTTGCTTTTAGTTATTTGATTTAAAAACAGCTACATACATCTGCAATGAGGCAGACACCTGATAACTCTCCCCGGCAATTGATACACCACAGTAAAATATGACACATGGTGAAGCAGAGTTTGAAGTGTTTACTTGGAAGAATCAGATTTACAGAGATGCATCCATTTATTTTGAGGGATCCTATAAGCAAATATGTGGATATATGCTTGTATTTACACCTGTCCTTTTCTATGGCTAATTAGAATGCTACTCAAATTTTGCTTCAGCAACTCTGAGGAAGTTTTTGTGAAAAATCCAGTATTGTGATTCAGATACCATATTAGAAGAATTTATAGAAAACAGCTTAAAATCATTCACTTCAGTCTGTCAAAGAACTGATTTTTTCTTGTGCCCAATACCAAATTCACCTCTTGGTGCTGACTCAAGTCTGATACACTAAGTATGGCATCAGGGTCCAGATCTAAAACTCAGCTCAGCACTACAGGCAAAAAAGCTGAAAAGATTGCAGTAACATAGTGATGGCAGACTATTCAAAATTTTAGTGGTTTCTTTTTTAGATGCAAGCTACTAAATTCTGAAGTTCTAGGCATTTTTGTGTATAACTAACACACTTCTGATAGAGACATTTATACACAGCTGCAAAGATATTAAGTGGGTGTAAGCCTTACATGAAGTGCTTGACTGATTTGTTGTTCTTTCCACCTCCAACAGCTAAAAGACTCCACATTTAAGGTATGCAAAGATGGTTTAAAGCTTCAAAGGCAGGGGTTTGTTCATCAATAAAGTAACAAAATTCACTCAGGTTATCTATGGTTTATTAGTGTGCTCTTCACAACTTCAGTATCACAGCTGTAACTGAGTTAGCAGCAAACAAAAACACTTGAGCACTCTTAAGACGATGTCACATTTGTAACAAACATTCATCAGTAATTCATATCCTGGCTCTTGGGATCACTTTACACTGAAGCAACATCTCACCAGAAGCACATCTGTGGCTTGGGGCAAGCTGAAGTGTAGCCATCCTCTGAGATCTACCCTAAAGCAGGCAGAACTTGGCATCACACATTGCTGTCATTTAATTTGGTTTTGTTTTCTTTAAATTCTCGTCTACCAGTCTTGTCCTTAATTGTGCCAGGTGGTCCCTCAGCAAAATACACAGCACTTCTAAGATAAAGTATCAAGAGTTTACACAGCCCAGAAAAACCTTGTTCCTAAAAAAAGCTGAGATGGGTGGCTGGTTTCCTGCCTGAGCCAGCTGAAGCTGCCTTCCCTGCAGATGTGAAGAAAATGAAACAAAAAAAACCTTGTGTTTGAAACAAGTTATAAATTGATTAAAAATCCTTGAATAAAACCAACTTCATGTTAGAGTATCTACCTTTAAAAAGACCTTTATGTGTAAGGAAGGAAGGATGCTCAGAACACCCCATTATGAGCATGCAATTAGCTGAAGTGGAACTACTCCAACAATTTAATTCTTTTTTTTTTTCCAGGTCAAAGGACAAAATTTTGAAGCTTTCATTTGTCATTACACAGATTTTCACAGGAGAAAAATAAAAAAAAAGCCTAAATTCATTGATTTTCTGTTTCAAACTACTACTAGCCAATTTCTATACTATTTGCAGCTCTTTTGTCCTCTGAAAAAACAACTATCACTAGTTTAAAAACTTAAAATTGGGTAACTGCTCTTTTCTTCAAATTAGTTTGAAATTCCTCTTGGGATTACTGATACCTACCAGATTGATGCTCCTAAAGATTAAAAGATTTAAAAAAAACCAAAACCCCTTCAACTTTACTATAAAATTGAAATCAAACATGAAATCATGCAACTGTTTTCCTGTTTTAAAAGTCTGTCTCCTTTCTATTGTACCTTGGCAAGATTCCACTGTAAATTAATACCAATTCTATTCAGCTTTCATTAATGAACCACCATATGTGGCACACACTGAAAAAAAAATAAAATTAAAATCAATTTGTGCCTTCCTTTCAGTTACTAAAGCAGCTGAACATACGTGACAAAAACCACCCTGACATCTCTCCTGGCAACTCTACACTGACCAAAAAAAGTAATGAAGTCAGAATTAACACATTACTTGTAAAGATTAACAAAAGAAATTGCAGAACTCCAGCATTAATCTTTCAGTGTAGGGAATCTGGCTGGAAGACTATCAGCCTAACAAATCACCAAAGCTTCAACTTCAAAGAGTCTTCAGCATACAGACCCTGTCTTACACCTAGATAAAATTGATTTTTCATGAATTTATTACTTCAGCTGATTATAAAACAAAAATCTCCAAGTCTGTGTACGTTTTACAGCTCTTAGGAGATGCACTATTATATTCTGCAGTTATATTCTGAGAATTCCTATTATAGTGTAGTAACTCTTGTGCCCACTTTTTAGAATCAAGTATTGTGGAAAGATTATGAGTTGTAGGAGAGAGAAAAGCTGATGATATCAAACCTGTAACAGATTGCATACAACTTCATTCAACTCTGCCCTTCCTCCCTGGAGCTGGAAAGCACAGGGGAGGAAGGAACATGAGTCAATGACACAGTGCTACTTCAGAATAAATCTCCCTGTGCTCTCAACATAATCCACCAGAAGCCAAATCTGTTTCTGAAAAACCCTTTTGTGGTGTGTATTGTCACTCCAATGTAAGGAATCAGAAAATTCTCAGCTCCTTAAAACTGCTTTCTTGGTGGGCTGTGCTATAATCCAAACAGGATGTCTTGCTTATTTTTGAAATCTTACATCCCCCTTTCCAGTGGCAGTGTACTTACTAATTTAAGTAGGTACATACCTCACCAGCCCAGCTTCTCTCAGCTTTCCCCTCTCACTGCTCTTTTCCTTTGGGGCAGGCCATACACCAACATTCCTCAGCATTTATATCACAAACTGAAGGCTGCCTGGCTTCCTGGGCACCACTATAAATAAAAATCACAGATTTACAGATCACCTTCTCCCAGTCTGTAACTATAAATGCATGACTGCACAACCAGAACCTGCAGAGGCACATGAGCACCTCACTGCACCATTTATAACAGACTGCTTAAACTCTCCTACATTAATTTCTATTTTTAGTTTCACACCAGCACCTGTTCTTGAGCTCACCTCCTTTACAGAGAGCTTGCAGCCTCCATATCTTTGGGTACATAATCAGACCAGACTATTAAGAGTGGCATGCAGGGTAACTTTTCTGTGTTGAGGTTACCCTACTGCTCCTTAGTGCCTTTTTAGTTTTATTTTACATGTGTTCTCCCCAAGCTTTGTGGATAATTTTATTGTTATTTTATTTCTTTAACTTGGAGCAACACTTCTGCTTCCTGCTCTATAAGCACACGGGCATTTTGGACTTTGGATTTAACTTAATGTAGGAGATGACTTGGGGGTTCTTTTTCTATTAGCTAAGAAGATTAAGACACATACATTACCACTTACTCAGCTCTGCAATAAGATGAACACCATTCACAGCACCACACCACACCAGATAAATTGAACCTGATGTCACAAGTCATACCAGCCCCTCCTCCCCACCCCCTTTTAAAGCTCTGCTGTTTTACACCAGCTCCATCACTGCCAAGGGAAGGATCCCCAGCAATCTCCAGTCTTTCCTGCAGTTCCAAGGACAGCTTAATTATCAAATGCTCTTGGCTTTTGCCTTGGCAATTAGTAGCAGCTTCCTGCTGTAAATCAGCTTCTCTCCAGTTGGTCATCTCTTTTACTGGCCATTTATTCCATTTACCAACTCCCAAGAGTGAGGGATAAGTTCAGACAGTCCTGCTTATCCCTTGAGGAATACAGCAATTAAAGCTTTCCCTCTTGAGTACATCCAGGACTATGAAGAGGAGGTGGGAGGGGGTGGAAATCCAACCCTGAGACAACCAGCTTGGAACAACCTCTGAAAACAAATCCCATAAATCTTCCAGAACAGTCATTCAAAATTCTATATTTTCAACCCCTTGAAAACCTTCCAGGGGAGGCAGAACACCGTATGGATAATTTAAACTCAGAGACTACATCTCTGCTCATCTTTCACAAATCCCTTCAAGCCACAATTTCCTAAGCACCAAGAACAGGACAGAAAAACACTAATCCAGCAGCTGGAGAGATGACTTTGGTACAATTCTGATGACAACCAAAGATAATTTAGGATTGACTGTTTTAACATGACTTGCTGAGCTTTTCTGTTTCCCAAAGATTCCTTCACTGATTTGGTTTTGCTCTGGGGGGCACATCAGACATTGAATGCTTTTGGTTAAGAGACAGCATGACTTTTGATTTGCTAGAATAGTGTGAAAAAGCAACATTTTAAACTATTTCTGCCAATGAGAATGCCTATGAATGAGAACTGGAAGTCTCCAGGATATGCTGATCCCTAAATTTAGATTCTCTCTCTCTCTAAAGCAGTCAAAAAGGAAGACAAAAGCAGCTGCTGAAGGCCAATATTCACCTAGAAGAGAATTCCTAAGCATACAGAGTCAATTTAAAATAAATAAATAAAACAAAAACAACTTGAAAGCACCAGTAGCACTGACCTCTCCTATCCCTCATCAAACAGTGAGGCAAACCAAACAATCCAACTCCTAACGTGGCCACAAGATAGAAAAATCATCATTTACACTGATGAATCATCTAACAAAACCAGCAGTCCCATGGGGCACTGAAGTCTTACTCAGTCACCATTCTGCCTTCAGAACCCACCTCGTCTGCTGTTTTCCAGAAAGAATTGTTACATCAGGGTAAGCCAACTATTCCCCCTTCCCTGTGTACCTCAGCAAACCAAATTACTGGCATTTTATTCCATGCTATTTACTACCTAAATGCAACAGCATTAATCAGGGGGGGAATACCCACATATAACCAACACGTATTAAAATACACATTTGACAACAGGAATGCATCCAAGCATACAGCTTAATAAGCCTTCTTTTACTCCAGTAAAACCTACAGCCCCCAGAGACCCAGGATTTTTTCCAACTCCTTCCAACTCCAATCTCTGCTCACCAGAAAGCTGCAGTCATTCCCCACGGAGAGGGACATCAATCCATCCACAACCCCTTCATCTCCAGGCTAAACTGCAGGAATGTCACCTTTGCCTATGTACAAATTTCAGTCTGTTTTAGGGGAAGACACAGTTCCAAGGAAACTACTCCAAAGTTCCCTGAATCCATCTTCCACTGGTCTGTTCCAAATACTGACCTGCAACTTGCACAATTGAAAAAACTGGTGCTCCCTCAAGAACTTTTGCAGGAATTGTTAGAATTGATGTTTCACTCCCAGTTTAACTGCTTTCCTCCATCTTAAGGTGCTTGCAGTAGCAGCCAAATGCTTTGGGATATGATGAAATGAGGAAATGCACTGCACAGGATGTCAAATCCCTCTCTATCACTAATCTCTTAAGGCAGCCAAAATGAAAAATAAACCCTAAAGTATTAATGGTTTTTGTCAGGCTAAAACAAGTATTTCAACTGTCCATTAAATGCACAGAGTTGATGCAAATAAAAGGAAGCACCTTGTGAAATGAGGCCATTATAAGACACTCCTGAAATTTATCTATTAATACCTTCTGAGTGATAGCTAGCCTAGAAAGGAATAAAGTAAAACAATGAAGTTAAAAGATGGTGAAAGAGTATGCTCATTAAAGCAGCCTTTAGAACAGTCAGAAGTATGGTTTTCATCTCTTCCTATTCAATTTAGGTAACACAAAGTCCCTCAGAACGAGATATAACTAGAGATGAGCACAACAGAGGAAAATAAAACACAGTTAAACTCATTCACTTTGACTTATACAATCTTCAAAACAATTTTTAAAAGCTTATTAATGTCAGTTACATTCTAGTTAGAATTCTTAATGAGAGGCTAATTATTATTTATCATTTTTAATATTATTATGGGCCTTTTCAAAATTTTCAGTATGCAAATTTCCAAGTCTGACAAATAAGGTCCTTGTTCTTGAAAATGCTTACGTTCATTAGTCCAGAAATTCTTCCATTCATGACAACTAAACCAAATTAAAAATTAATCAGTGAGTAAGCACATTAGTTATTAGGATTACTTGCTAATACTAGTTACTCATTAGTAACATAACTGTTTAATTTCAATTGCTAGTCATCTAGGCCAACCACTCCTGAGAACTCAGCTTCCACCCACTGCCAGCTATCCCAAATTCAGCCCAAGTTTGTCTTCAAATATGAAAGGGAAAGAGTCCCAAGAGTATCCCAACAAAGCACAAAGACTTTCTCCATCAAACTACAAATCCTTATGAAGCTTATTTGACCAGAGGAATTTCAGTAAGAAAAGGTGAGGTTGGTGGCAAAAAAAACCCAAGCAAACCCATACACAAAACACTCCAACCCTAAATTTGCCCCTTTTGAGCCAGGGTTGGTGATTTTCACCCTGAATCCTGAGTACAAACTCACCAGCACAACCAAACATAGATCATCTTCCCGTAAAGGATGAAAAAAATGAAAGGTCAGATGGTTAGGAAATTAGCAAGTTGAAAAGGTTTTCCTCAGTTTCCAGAGTACCTTATATTGCTGAACAAACAGCACATAGATAAGAAGGTGTAAGATTGATTTTGAAAGTATATTCTGGAAAAAAATCGGCCTTAGTGGCACCAAAATCTGCTGAAAACATTGGGTAGAAGCCAAACAGAGGGAAACTTATGAGAATGTTGCAGAGTACAAAATTACCTTTTACATACAGACTCAAAGGCAAGTTCCAAATTTAAATGCAAGAACAGAGTCAGATTAATTCCCTTAAAATGTACATATTTAAAACACTCTGAAGAGCTGAACACCTGCAAATTGTGATTTCACATGTCTACGAGTAGCACTGCACAGAACAGGCCATCTCAACACCAACTTTTAACAATTTTATTTTTTCTACAGATCTCAGAACAAAGGAAGCAAACTTTTTTTTACTTTTTGTAACCTAACTGTGGAGTCTAAAAAGGACTGTAAGGAACTGGTTTTTCAGTGATGCTTCAATTCATTTAAAGTATCAAATAATGAAAAGAACGTTTAGCAGAATATTTGGTTTGACCTTTTTTAAGGATGTGGAAGGATTTAATGAAACCAAAACACAGAGGAAGGCACTGATGATCAAATTTGATCTAATTTAGCAAACTCAATGCAGAACAAGAAGCCACAGTGGTTCACCTACATTAACACTTTGTGAAGGAAAAAAATGTTGCCATTAAAATTTAAAATGTCAGTATTATTTTAATATTGTGGGACATAATGGTACAGATCACATTCAGCTCTTTGCATAAGCCACTGTGCAAGCCAAAATTCCCACTACTGTGAGGACCAGATGTCTCCTTCAGAATCTATCTCACTTATCTGTCAGATTAGTACTACAGAAGGATTCACAGAGATTAGGACTAATCTCAGAGCTCTCCAGAAAGTGCAAGTTTAATGAAAGTTCTTTAGGAAGAATAAGGCTTTGTCTGTCTCCTGTAAGGGAAGCAGTACTCATTTACAGAACATGTGCCAGCTCCTCTTTACCATGGTGGGAGGAGAAAATTAAGCTCCCATTGAATAAGAAGGTTTTGAAGTCATTACCTTCCCCTCCCCCTTTTTATGTGTTTGTTAAATTGAGAAAATAAAATCCCACTCTGTTTTATTAATAAAAAAGTCTCACCTGACACAGGGAAAAATTTTAATACTTCATATAAGTTTATCTGCTATGGTAGGTTTGGTAGCATGGTGCCAGCACACTGATGCTTCACTTGACAAACATACCTCACTCTAACCTCTCACACAATTCACTTCCAGCAGCTTTCCTCCTTGGCAGCAACTTGTGAGCCCAAGGAGTTGTCCTCAAACCTCCTTGGCAGCAACTTGTGAGCCCAAGGAGTTGTCCTCAAACCAGGTTCAGCTTCTGTCTTGCTTGCTGACCTTCTTCCCTGCCTTTCTTCTTCTTTGTGCAGTGACACAAACACCAGATTACTACACAGCTGTTGACACTGGTGGTTCCCAAAGTGTAAATTACGATGCCCTGTGGAGAGAAACCATGCTCCACCTACAGAGTAATCCCAAAAGTACCAGGAAGTCATCAGGCTCCTGGGCCTTTGCAGGATGGAAATGCTCCAGAAGAATCACAAATCCTGTGTATGTGCAATAACATGCCTGGAAATCCTGAGCTGTATGCAACAGACTGGTTTGCAAAGCACCCAACTGTAGCCTTCCCCCGAAGATGGGAACAAATGGACCTAAGAAATCCTGCTCCTCCACCCAAAAATCAGGGCACCAGCATGAATTAGCAAACAGCATAAATAATTTACAGCTCCTACAGTGAACTTGATTTAAGGGAAAAAAACAAAAAAGGGGGAGGGAAAAGTTAATGAGAAAAAAATCTAATAAAGGCAAGAACACTTCTGAAGCCAGGTCTTGCTTTAAACACTGCTACCTAACTTAGCAGGACTAGTGCACATACAGGCACCAACCCTGCTAGCTACAGAAATAACTTGTCAGCTGAATTATTAGTAAAGCCTGAGTTTTCATTTGTTATTACAAGTCTCCCTGAAGAGTTCACCAATATATTTAACAACACTTTTTGAAGTGCAGTTTTAAGAGGACTTCTCACTCTTACAACAAACCTGACATGTAACTATTCAGCCTTAACAGGAGAACACTTAATTAAGTCACTAGTCTAGACAAGTTCAAACACATTTTCTTGGACATGGGATGTAAATGTGGTGGGTACCAAAGCACCCATGGAAAGCACACACATCAAAACAATTCCATGTTAAACTAATGCATTTATCACCTATCTGTCAGTATAGAGACAGTTCCTGGGAGTGTTGACTCTCCACAATGAAAACATGTTTGCAGAGCTTGGTAATTGCTGTCTCGTCTACATTTTCAGTTTACAGCATGACAACACCAGCTTATATTTTCACCAGAACGATTTTAAATCCAAAATACTTTTTGCTCTATGAAGTTACTAAAGCCACTTACTCTTTAGAGGTGGCTGCAAATTGTCTTGCCCCTTGGGGAAGATGGGAGACAGCTTTTCCATCTTTTCTCAAGCTTTCACATGAAAGGTCAATACACTGGTCTGAATTTAAGACATTCTGCCTATCATACCAGCAGAACAAATGAACAGAACTGATGGCTAAAACATTTGGATGTAATGGTTAACCAGAATAAAAAACATTTTCCAAAGGAAACAGCAGTGGAGAGAGGAACGAAGACAGCTTTGCTATTGTTCCCTGTGTGGCTGAATCATAATAGAAAATATTTGCCAGGTTCATTCAAGTATTTTAAGCACTGCTTTCGTACTTTGTTAAACAAAGCAATGCTCGAGCTCCTGAAACTTTTTAAGTACTTGCCTTGTCTGTTTCTAACTGATCCTAGTGATTTCCAACCAAAGCCTTTCCCCTGCCCCCCTCCTTATTTTTCTGATTTTATGCCTTCTGCCTGGAGCTTACCCCTCACTTTTCTCTCTCAAATCTCTCTTCATCCTCTGCCACCTGGCACAAGGGAGTTATATGCCCCAAGTTCCCATGTTGATGTAATGAACACATGAAAACCTGACTGCTGTACCCCTGTCACACTCGTGGGATGCAGAGAACTGCTACTGCCCTGCAGTTTCAGCAAGGAGAACCGAGGGACAGAGAAGCAGCTTGTCCCAGGCCACACAGGAAGCTTTTGGCAACACAGTGAGCTGAACCTGTTTCCCAACTCCCAGAGCAGCAACCTCACCATTGAACCACCTTTCTTCTACATAAAATACCTGAAACTATTCAGATTTTCAAGGCAGAGGCATATGTTCAAACCTGAAAACTGTTTAAACTCTTGAATGCCACAAACGTCTACCAGACCTGCAACTCCCTACTCCTGCAGATAACATCTGCTAAAAGTAAGTGGCTCATACAGTTCTGCACCAGAAAGCTTAATAAGTTCCTTCTCCAAGATTAAAGAAACACCTACACATTCTAGATGCTTCTGCAAGTCCCTGGAGGGAGAAATTGCTGCTTAGTGCTGAGACAATGAACCAAGCTTCCTTCCTCAACAGCAACAAAACCCTGCTGCTTTACCTAGCACTAACAGGAAAGTGTTATTTATAAAAATCGAACCATATATGAATGTTTATCTAAACGTTTCTCAGAGTCAGACTACAGGACCTGTCAAGATTACACTAGGCTTACAAATCTTCCAAGAGATCAGTGTAAGAGCAGGAAAAAAAATTTGAAACAGCTCCCACTGCAATTCATTTCTGCCCTTCTGTGCATTCAAGTGTAACTTCAAAAGCTGAACTTGAACTGCACTTGTTACTCCCTCCTCTTCAGTAGGTGATTTTTATAAGCAGCTACACTATTTCTCTGTCAGTTAAGTATCAAAATTCTAGTGAGCTTCTGTTTCTTATATATTTTTATAAAGCACTGAAAGCATTTTTTGTCTTGTTGCATTTAGGCTCAAAACCAAAAGAATACCTGCACTGATTGTTTTAATTCTTGTATTGTTTTGGGGTTTTTTTCCTGGTGGCACCTACAGCAGTTGCTCCACCTTGTAAAAAAGTTCATGCTAAAGCCAGTTACTTCAGTGCCAAACTATGGGAATTTAGTTAAAACCCTGTATTTTCATACAATTACACAGCTGCACAAAGGTTTATTTGGCTTCAAACCCCTGAAAGTATTTTCTAAGAATGTTTCTATTGTTCATAATTATCAGGGAAAAACAAAATCTTGCAAGAAAGACACAAGCTCTTGTATCATAAGCCATTGTTAAGGCAGACACTGAGGTACAGCCGGGTTCAAGGAAGCATAATCCATGGCATCCAAGGAAACTTCCCACCTCTGCACTCACTTCTCAGTGAGTTTGCTGCATTTTGAAGTTACTACATTGACAATAACTGTCAGCTTAAATAAGCAGGAACATTTAGTAACAGACACTGATGGAATTCTGATTCTACTACTAAAATAGATTGGGAATATTGCAGGCCTGGCAGTCTGGGCTATGTCCAACACTACACCAGAGACTGTTGCAAGTAAGAGATCTGTTCACATTTCAGTGACATCCTCAACTTCTTTCTAGTCTATTCCAGTCAATAAAACCTGACTTTCACACTCCCTCTCTTCTACACTAACTTTCTGCCATGCAGCCTTTATTATTTCTGCTGCTATAGCTCCCTTGTCTTCTGAAGTAAGCCACAGCTACCTGGAAAAACCAAGGCCTTTTCCTGCATTCAGTTCTTTTCCCCATACACAACATGACTTCCCTACTCCCCACGTGTGTGTCTGTCTGCTGTCACTCACCACTCCCAAGGAAGAATACAGGGGGACAGGAGGAGGAGGAAAGGCATTGAGATGCTCCCTATGTTCTTCATACACTGATTCTACTCTATTCTCTAATTTTTATGACAGCATCTGCTCCTCTGAAACATTTAAACTCTGCAATATACCTGTCAGTGACCTCCTGTGCCTATTTTTCTTTATGTCCACTCTAGAAATGTACAGCTAGACAACAGAACATAGACAAATGCAGCTATAAAAGACAAAAATAGCTTAAGAAGTAGATTTCATCATTACAGCTAGATAAAAATTAAATTTTCTACATTAACAAACCAAAATTGCAATGCTTAATAACTGCAGAAAAGAACACAAGAAAAACACACAAAGTTTTACATTTTATGCAAAGCTGTCTCCAGCAGTCTCGTATTCAGTGATATCCAGGATACACAAAGCTCTCATGGATTATCTCTTGAATTAATCACTTTATGAAGCACCAGTGCTTATTTATTCCAGAATTAAAAATGCCTGCCTCCAAATAACAGCCAGGCCAAGAACCTCTCTCTGCTGTTAAAATATTTCAGCCCACTTTTAACACTTACTCGTGAGACAAACAGGAAAGCAGCACTTGTGCACTTCTCTGCTTTACATACCTGACAGTTTTATGTATTATTACTTGCATGACTCTCAAAAATACCAGCCAGAAGTAGGAGACAAGGCTGCAGGGACCTAAAAGGCAAGTGCACTGTTCCAAACCCACTATTAAGACTTACTGTAATGCAGCAAAGTGATCTGTGAATTCATCCACCTCATGAGAAGAGGTGATAAAACTTAAAGAAAACTTCCTATATATAACTGGATGTATAGACCTTCTCAAGGACTACTGATTTTGTTTTTAATTTGGACCTGTAACTCTGAAATAAACTGATACAAAGCTTTGTCAGACTTGAACTACCTTCAAATCAAAAATATTTTTAAAACCCCACCCTTAAAAGTGCACTATGGCAAATTAAGACAGAGTAACACTACAGAGCAACCACCCAAAGCTGCCATGCCCAGCTCCATCTCCGTGCAGATGCTGCTTGTGCTGCATCCTAAGGCACACAGCCCAAAATATAAAAAGGAAGTGGTCAAATCAAAGAAAAAAAACAAACAAACCTTGCTGGATTCAGCTATTCCTAGCACCTCAGAGGCCTAAACTGTAAGATCAAGAATAGCTCTGCCTTCCAGTGTCACATACAGCACTGGGTAACAGGAAGAGAAGTGAAAATGTCTATTTAGTGACATTACAGTCCCTTTTAGTGTCAGAAGGCAACAAAAAAGCTGATGCCAGTCAGGTTGCTTACATGCAAGGGTGTCTAGAAGTCTCTTTAAAAAGTACTATGCTTTTGTGAGAAGAAGCATGCAGAAGTCTGGCTCATAAGAATCTAAACAAAAAAAAAAAAAAAAAGAAAGTCTCCCTCTCAGCTCTGCAACATCATTTTGCTCATGCCTAATTCATAATGCTCTGCTTAACAAATTAATAACTGTTTCTATACTTGAAAAGGAAGTTTTTTATGCTTGCTTTTAAAGTAACATAGGACACTGATAAGTGAAAATTAGACTTTTAAAAAAAGGAAAAAAGGCCACAAAACAGGATTCTGTTCCCTAAACAGTAATGACTGTCCTCTTGATAACACTGCAAATATTTTATGCAGTAACACAATGATTATGCATCAGCTACACCTCAGAGAACTGCACAATGCATACAGCATTAAAATCTGTGCTAACGTAGTAGCACGTTGGGAATTTTACATGTGCTAAAACCTACAAATCTGACAGCGTTAGTTACAGTTTAACATTCATTTATAGTCGAGTTACTCATTTAAAGACACTTTGCTCCAGTAAATAACCAGCCCGGGGTACAACTAAGCCAGAACACAACTCGCAGATGCAGGCTTGCACTGCCAGCTTTCCCTAAAAATGCCCTCGATCAGAACCTTTGGAAGTTACAAGCAAACTACCCCAAACTCCGTCTTGGGTGTCCCAATCGTGGGCAGCTCTGCTGGAAGCTGCAGCTTGAGGAGGGGATGAGCAGGAGGGAGCCAGGCCCGGCTTGGCAGGCGGGCTGCTCCACACCCTCCCCGGCACCATCACTGCCGGGCTCTGCCCAGATAAGATCGTTCCTTCCCAACATGCCTCCAGAGCGAAGTGGAGGAGGAGAAAGGAAGAAAAGAAAGAATAACAATAATAATAAATATAGTAATGGGTAATGAGACCCGTCCTCTCACCTCTGGGGAGGTGACAGAGCCTTTACCGGGGGAATTACGCCACGGCCTCCTCCGCGCTGCCCCGAGGAGAACCACGGCAGAGCCCCCACGCCAAGGCAGTGGCTTCGGAGAGAAAACGAAAAGGGAGAAGAAGGAGAAGGAGGAGGGAAGGGAAAGGCACGAAGCGGCTGCGATCGAGGAGCTACACAAAGGCAGAGGCGTCGAGGGAAGAGGACACTGCCCGCCCTGCCCGCCCGGACCCGGGGAGAGCACGGAAGGAAGAAGCATCAGCCAGGAGCCGTCCCGACGGGCCGGGCAGCTCCTCAGCCCCACAGCTCCTCAACCATACAGCCCCTCAGCCTCACAGCCCCTCAGTTCCTCAGCCCCACAGCCCCGCCTCAGCCTCTCCTCAGCGCCTCAGCTCCCCCGGCCCCGGCCGAGACACTCACTGGAGTCCAGGGCAGTCCGGGAGTCCCCGTCAGGAGAGAGCCGGGCCGCGCGGGGACCTGCCTCTTCCTCCCAGCCCAGCCCGGCCCGGCTTGGTTCGGTTCGGCGAGCGGCCCTTCCTTCTCCTTCCCGCCCTCTTCTACCTCCGCAGAAACTTCACCGCCTCAGCCGACACCGACCGCGGCGACACCGCCGAGGCCCCCGCTCCGCTCTGATCAGCCCCGCCCCTGCGCATGCGCTGTAGAGCAGCCCCGGGAGGCTGCGAGCTGCGGGGCCTTCTGGGAAATGTAGTTCCGCCGGGGTATGGCGCGGCGGCGCAAAGCCTGACGGGAGTTGTAGTCCCCGCGGCTGAGGCGGGGAAGCTCCCGCCAGAGTCAGGGGAGTTGGGAGCTTCGGTTCTTGATAGTTCTCCTCGGCTTTGTTTTGTTATAACGTCCAGTTATTTCGATTTTAATATTAAATTGCCTGGAGAGCCCTTCCGCAGAGGAGGGCTTCACAGTTTGAACGTGTAGGGGTTGTTCCCCTGCACCTCTCACAGGTTTTGTTGTTTCAGGGGCTGCCCCGGAGCTTTTCCAGGCTATCTGTGGCAGATAACACTTTCCAGTAATGATATTTGACCGATTTTAATGGGAATTACCATCGAAGCGTATCCTCTATTTATACTAAAACACTTGGTGTTTTCCAAAACAGCAAACCAGATTTCTTCTCTAGCTTAAAGCTGTAAAAATAGAAACCACCTGAACTCAGGGGCTGCGTGGAAATGCACCTCTGTTTCCAGACAAACCTCACCCAGCGTGAGGCCAAAGCTGTCCCAGAGCCAGCAGCAAACAGGGAAACTTCTCCCTCTCCAGCCCAACCTTTTCAACCTGGACTCCATTCACAGATATTCATACTTTTTTTTTTTTAATTATTTTTCACTGTAAAGCACGTTCCTCCCATGCTTCGTCCCCGCCTTGACATTTCTTGTGCTGACAGAACTGTGACCCTGCTCGTGAAACGATGGCTGGACACGGGCTGCCAGCCCACTGCATGTGGAAGAGCCCTTTTCTGAAACAAGATCCCCTTTTCTAAAACAAGATCCCCTTTTCAGAAACAAGATCCCCTTTTCAGAAGGGAGATCCCCTTTTCAGAAAGGAGGTGCCCTTTTCGCAATCAAAAAGCCATGCAAACCAGAAGCCGTTTCACAAGGCATGTGTGGAGGGTGGCAGAGTGAAAACCCTGTCAGTCTCTGGTCTGATATACCTTAACTTTCAAATACTTTGTGATAAAAGGACTCAGGGAAAAAAAGAAAACCCAAACCAAACCATGATTACATGTAAAAGAGGGAATACATTATATCGGAATCAGTAGCAAACCTCATGTTGTAGTTTATTGTAATTTCCAGACTGCTGCAACCTTCTTTTTAAGATTGCCTAATTCTTCCGTGTTTGCAATTTAGTGAGGAGAAAATCATGTATATAAAGAACTACCTTTGCTTCAGCTGAGAGATCATTTTTTTAAAAATAGCCAGGTTCTCTTTGTTGCACCTTTCATGGAAGTATATTCCTGAAATAGGCCTGTGAGGAATCAAAAGGCAAAGAGCTCACAGTATGGGATGGAGAAATCAGCTGCCACCAGTATCCATCTCTCTCTGCCCAGTGCATTGCTCTGCTCATCTCCTCTCCCCAGACATGCAGACTTCTGTGTGCTTTTAAACTTGCTGTAAACCTTCTATCTTTTATTCCTGTAATTCTGAAGAGGGAACATTTTGTGGATAACCGATATGCTGAAATAAATCAATTTACAGCTGTGCCTAGGATGTCTATTTTGATCTCTATGCTTGCCATAAATTTGCTAACATCTGGTAAATAATAAAAAGCCTTGAAGTCAGGCACTTCCCTTGAAGTCAGTATCACCAGGCCAGCTTAAAGCAACCTGCAGTCCTGCTCAGTGTTTTCTTATTTGTCAACACTTAATTCAATGAGTACAACTGTAAAGTACCTACAGGGAGTCTCTACACCTTCCTGCAAAACAAACATGAAATTTGAAAATAATAACACAGATTTAATTCAAGTAAGCATTGCTTCTGTTAACATAATCCCTGTGTTTAGTTTTTCCTCTCCCCACTGAATTAGGACCTTTTTCCTTCCTACCCCCCATGTCAGAGTGAGGACTTCTCCTTCACAGCTTTGCAGATAAACCAGGCTGGCCTTGCACAAGGCTCACAGTATTTAATATCTCCTTTAACCTTTTTATCTGTTCTCACATAATGCTTTTAACAGATGAGAAGAAGGATGAAGGGCAAACATTATTTTTTTTTCCCCACACGCATTACACAAACAGTGCAGGTGAGCCCAACAGGATTTGTCTCCACATTAAACCATTTATCAAGATATCAGTCTTTGATGTCCAAAATCACCTTATGTGTACATAAACATAACTACAGTCCTGTAATGCCTCTATTTAAAGCAGAACTTCCCTTCAGTAGGAAGCTGTTCCAGTGTTATGATACCACACTTGTACACAGGCTACTTAAAGCTGAGCTGAGCTCACCAGCCTGGAGGAAATTCAGCACCTTCAGTGCTCCTTGTGTCACATCTAAAAGATAATGTGGTGGCAAACTTCAGAGCTGAAGGGATACTTTGCCAGCAGGTATTCCCAAGTGATACTCTTTTACTTCTGCAAAACAGGTGTGCCAAGATTAGGACAGAATCTATTTTTTTACTTACTGTGCAATTTTTAGACATTTTCAAGAATAAAGCCATGCACTGCCACTGACTCCAATTCAGCAGCTGGCTCAAGGCCCTGTATATTCCAGCAGAATTATGAGACAGGCACTTATTTCCTCTTTAGTTGTCTCTATTCATAGTTTTCAAAAGCTGGCAGGTATTCTCACAACACTCTTCATGCCTCAGAAAAAAAAAAAATATTGGCAGGTCCCTTTTGTATCCTTTACTGAGGAGCTGCTTGTGATTCTCATCACTGAAACAGGAAGAGAGCTTAGACCTCAGTTCCTACTGGGATCCTACTTACTCAAAATACAGTCCATAATAAATAACATTTAGTGGGAGACCTGTGGTAATATGCACATTTATGAGCAAGTGTTTATTTCACAAGGTGTGGAAACTCCTGGTAGAACATCCATGTGTAAGAATAATAACCAAAGGAGTCACATGTGTGTGTGTGTGTATATATAGATATATACCTATGCAAATATACAGATATAAATATGCATAACACAGATATACCCTGTGCATATATATTCATATGAATGGTAGCAGAAATATTCAACAATTTAAAAATATCCCTATTCTTAAACTTTCTAACTGTATTTTCATGATGGGTAATTTTATCCAGCAGCAGAAGTTCAGCAACATTAGACAAACACAGAAATAAAGAACTATGAACAAAACCTCACTTCATTGCTCCAGAGAAACTCATTCTGCCTTGGACAAAACGTTTTTGTTAAAACTAACTTGTTATGTTACACTGGAAAACAGGAAAAAGCCTGGCCAGTGATTTAGTAATGCTTTCACTCTGTTCTTTTTTTTTTTTCATATTGCAAATTCCATCCCCAGGCAGAATGCCTCCTGTGCAGTGTTTTAAGAGGGATGGCACTGGGCTCAGTGGGGCTGCTTTTCTTAGGAGATGAGGAGACATCATCACTCTGCTGACACCTTCATTGTCAGCAAGCAAGAAAAAAGCCTTTCCATCATTAAACTTTATCCTACATGATGGATTTCTGAGCTTTCATAGAATCATAGAATCAACTGGGTTGGAAGGGTCCTCAGAGATCATCAAGTCCAACCCTTGATCCACTCCCACTGCAGTTCCCAGCCCATGGCACTGAGTGCCACATCCAGGCTCTTTTGAAATATCTCCAGACACGGAGAATCCACTACTTCCCTGGGCAGCCCATTCCAATGTCTGATCACCCTCTCCAGAAAGAAATTCTTTCTAATCTCCAACCTAAACCTCCCCTGGCACAACTTGAGACCCTGCCCTCTTGTCTTGCTGAGAGTTGCCTGGGAAAAGAGCCCAACTCCCCCCTGGCTCCAACCTCCTTTCAGGGAGTTGGAGAGAGTGATGAGGTCTCCCCTGAGCCTCCTCTTCTCCAGCCTCAACACCCCCAGCTCCCTCAGCCTCTCCTCATAGGATCTGTGCTCGAGTCCCTTCACCAGCCCAGTTGCCTCCTTTGGACCTGCTCCAGGACCTCAATCTCCTTCCTGAACTGAGGGGCCCAGAACTGGACACAGGACTCAAGCTGTGGCCTCACCAGGGCTGAGCACAGGGGCAAGGACACAGTATTGGTTAGGTAATATTTAGTACTTACTTGGATCACTTACCATGATGGGGAAGGAGACAAAAGCTCCTGCCAATATGAGCTGGGGAAGAACCCCCTCAGGGTTTCCTGTTGCTGTGACTTTAAACACATGAGCAAGAGGGACTCTAAGAAACAAGGCTGTCATCTCCACCCTTGTTCACCTCCAGTCATGGCCAGTGTCTGAAGCCTGAGCAGGGAGCAGCACTGGTCCCCAAGCTATCACTAGCTCAGGGGCAGTGAAGGAAAAACACCCTCTCCATCCCTGCAGGTGATTAAATACAGCTCTGCAGGAGGTTTCCCTACAGTCATTGCCTTAAAGCAAAAGTGTGTGTGTGACAGGCACCTTGAGGACAAGGCAAGAGGACAAGGCTCTTCCCTCCACATCTCCCAGGGGGAGGAGAGGAGCAGAAGCACTAAAATCCCTGCATGTATAAGCAGAGAGTTGAATTCAAAAGCTGCTCTAAAGCCTATTTATAATGTGCATTTTAAAGCCTCTAACCGAGGGCCGAAACTTCATCTCTTCTGATGAAAATTATGTTGACAGAGCTTGGAAATTTAATTTCACATGGAGGTTGAATTCATTCAGCTTTAGCTGCCAGTCATTGGGGCTTGATATTAATTTGATACTGAAGTAGAAAAGCACTTTGATGTAACTGCTGTGTATAAGTATGTAGTGATGAAGTAATTTCGGGGACTTTTGAGTTAAGTACTCCATTTCCCTGAAAGTCATTTTTAATCACTTGGAGCTCGTTAGCACTAGTTTAATATTCTTATGTTGCAGTTGTTTTCCTCACCCCTCTGTGCACAGCATTATACATGTGCTTCTTTCTCTGTCAAACAGAGCATTTGAATTTTCCTCTCATCACTTTAAGACACAAAGCTTATTACCGAAAAAACAAAAAGCCCAAAGCCATTTAATGTGAAGATCCTGCAAAGTGTAGCCTCCCTGCACTAAAAAGTTTGAAATGTTTGGGTTTTTGGCTTTTTTTTCAGCTGAGGACTACCTCTTTCATTCTCCTCTTAAAAGAGGAGAGCTTAATCTTTGTCAGCACAGGGCGTATTCTGCACTGAAATCTCTGCAAACCGCCTGGGGGGCTTTCAGTTTGCAGGGTTGTTGCAGTCACTTACTCAGCTCTGGTGTTCTGGTTCTGCCTGTGCCTGGGCTCAGCAGTGCCATAAAGCCACCACACAGCTCTCTGGTGCTCTGAGGACAAGCACAGAAGGTCGGGATGCTTTCTGGCAGTGTCACAGAGGTGATGCTGTGCCTTGGGGTGCTAATCCTTCCCCAGGTGCTGGTTAGCAGGATCTGCCTCTTCTCAAGGGTTTGAGGTCTGTGTGTGACAGAACACAACAAGGTAAACGTGAGTTGATACTCTAAAAAGTGATACTCTACTAGAGCACACAGAGTGTGAGGGCCAGGCAGTAAGAGATGTTATTATATTTATTCAAATTTTTACTCTGCAACATATTAAGGGGATAATTTACATTTATATTAGATCGTGTAGCGTGGAGGAAAACAGATGGCTGGAGCTGCTCTCATTTGGATTTTTACCTGGAAAAAAATTAAATTGTGCTGTAACAACTCAGGGTGTGTGTGAGTGACAGCCTGTCAGAGTCCATGATGGGTGGAAGTAAGAAAGCTTCATTTAGTTCTAGCACAACCCCTCTGTTGCCAGCTGTACCCATCCAGAAGCCTTCATGAACTGATAATTACTGATGGGGGAGAGACCCATAACCAGAACGAGCTACAGAACCATGGGGAATGGGAAATGGGGAATGGGACTGCACTGAGAAAGCAGTCCCTGTACCTGAGGCACAGCAAAAAACCCACCAGAGGGCACAGAGGCAACCAAGGTCTCTCTTTCTTGGCCCCCAGGGATGCTTTAGGAGGTAACAATTTTTATCTGGAGCCCTTCTTCTAATCCCTGTCACCATCAACCAGCACACCCAGAGCTGAGCCTGGGTGAAACTGAACCACTGCTGAAAATTCTTTAACTACCAATGCACCCAGCACCTCTCCAGGTACTGCTGTAGCTCATCTGGCTTCTCAGCACTTCCTTTCTCTCCACAGATTTTTCCTCTCTTGCTAAAACCAGCTCCACTGGTTGTGGCAATAGCTCCAAGGGGTTGTGTAAACAGAGGCACTGCCAGGTCAGCTGCACCTCTGCTCAGGCAGTGGCAGTGCTGGTGTCTCTGCTCCCTGCAATCTGTCATCTTAAAGCAGGCAGATGTTGACAGCTGTTCTCATGCTTGCTGCCTTTGCCATCAAGTTACTCTGCTCATCTGGCCAGGATATATCTGAGTTAGCCAGGTGGATTTATATTTCAAAGGTAGAGACTCTCTTTCCATGGTAAGAGGATTGGATTTTTGTTTCTCCTGATATCTGGAATGGCAACATTTCCACAGGGTGCATTGGGCTGCTCTGCCACATTTTAGGATTTTGTATTATTAATCTGAAGACAGCTGGGCTAGGAAATGCATCAATCTTTTTTCTATGACTGAATGCAATTCTGCTATTAGTGATGAAAAGAGGACTGGTTCTGTAAATCCTCTTTTGTCATGGAGAAGAGAAAACAGAAATGATTTATCCTTTGGATCATTTAGTAGGCTCATTGTACAACACTTGGTAGGTTCATTCAAAACATTTCAAAGCAACATTAATGACATGGGCCATGTGTCTGACTGGGAATGATTTAATTATGAAAATACCTCTGTAGATATTTAATAACGTTTCATGAACCACTAACATGAAGATGAATTAAGATGGGAAGGCAGTAAGGTAGAGATGATGCAGGGGAAAAAGATAAATATTTGATGTCAATTAAGATACATCTCTCTTTTTACAGAGATTAATTGACTCACAGTTTTGTTAAAAGCATCTTTCAGTTTTGTTAGGAGCAATAAGAACCCAACGGGACTATCATCCGGTCCTGTTTCAGTTAATTATTAACCAGCAAAAGTAATCAAAATCCTTAATTAAATTAACATCAAAAGTCTAGCAGCACATTTCACAGTGGCAGGCCGTGGCCAGATCTGGCATTTCTAAGGGGAAACAGGATGGGTAATTAGAGCAGCTGCTTTTTGTGGCAGATGCTGGGAGAGAGCAGAGGTGAACCTGTGCTGGGAGCATCCCTGAGCTGCACTGGGACACAAACCAGCCCCAAGGTAACAGCCTTGCAGGGCTGCCTTGGGTAGTTGCAAGCAATGGCACATTTATCTACCAGCCTCCACAGGCATAAATTGTTTTACAGTTTGAAGGCTAGTGGATAAAAAAAGGATTCCCTTGGTAGGGGTTGCGCTGTCATTTATTCTTTTTTGCTCCTCTTTCTGTTGAGAAACCAGAAACCATCGCTGCCAGAGACAGAGGAATTGCAGAAAAATTGCTTCTCCTGGCTGGGAGCACAGCATGGAGCTGGCTCTTCAGCCTGCAGGAGTGGTGGGAGGGACAGTGAGGGACACCAGTCTGGACTGGTGCCTGCCAGCCGGGGAGGCATCCTCCTCCTTTGAGGTTAGGTAGCAAACCGCCCCTGGCTCCTATGCCCTTCATTTGAGTTGTTTAAATGAGGAGGCTCCTGGGAATGCTAGAAACCAGCAGTTTACTGAGGAATCAAGGGCCAGAGGGCTGCACTGGGAAGCCACTTTAGTCCACAAAATGCAAGAGCTGCGATAAGGAAGAACAAAGGACAGAAGGAAAAAAAGGCAGAAATCATGGCTAACAATTACATGACTAACCCACTCACTCCTCGGCGAGGATTAAACATTAAACTCCCACAAGCTAAGTAAACAACCAAAAAAAAGAAAAAAAAAAAATACACCCTCTGAATTCCCCCAAGGCTTTGTCTCCCTAGCAAGGTCTGAACTTGAGGGGTGTCCTCCACCCAGCTCCCCTCTGCCCTGGAGGTGCTGTCTGCAACAGGGGTGTCTGTCTGCAATGGGGGTGTCTGTCTGAAACAGGGGTGTCTGCAATGGGGGTGTCTCTCTGAAACAGGGGTGTCTGCAATGGGGGTGTCTGACTGCAATAGGGGTGTCTGTGGCCAGGCTGGCTTCAGCTTGGGGTGCCAAGCACACCGTGCATATATCTCCCATACCACCCCTATAGGTGCAGCAGGGTGCCAGAGGCTCTGTCCCTCTGTAGAAGGCTCCACCTTGTCTGCGTGGGTTTTAGCCCAAAGAGGTAAAATGGTCCCTCTTTTTCTTTCTACAAAGAAACAATTTGGGTTTACCTCTCCCTGGCTGTTACAACCCCACCAGCTTGTCCTCCTTTGGCTTCCTTCCTAGGCAGATCCTAGGCACATTCTGAATGCCCCTAGCCCAAAACTTGGCTTTCTCCACTTCTCCCTTCTTTGCCAGCGTGACTTCAATTATCCTGACGAGCTTCAAAAAGAAGAAAGAGATTTTTCAATCACCCCAGATTACAAAGCAATTTACTCTTTACACAACAACCTTGCCAAAGCAAAGCCCTCAAAGGGGGTTCTCTCCTAGGTGGACTCTGCCACCCCTTTTACCCACGACAGGAACGGAGCAGCCGCCTTCCCACGCGGCTCCTGTCCCGGCTCCGCTCCCGTCCCCGCAGAAACCTGGCATCTTCCCTCGGGAATGCAGAGCAAACAAGCACGGGCATGCTGGAGAAAGCAGCACGCAAACAAATCTTCCTTTCCAGGGTCCCACAGTGCTCTTGCTTAAAGAAAAACTTGGCTTTCCACCTCCGCTTTGGTCTGCCGCCCGTGTTTGTGTTGCAGACTTGTTACTGGGGTCAGCAGAAGTTGCTGAGATTGTGATTCAGTTTTGGGGTTTTTTTTGTTGGTTTTTTTTTTTTTTTTTTTTTCCTGTGGACAGCAGTGAGTCACTGCGAGGAGGTAGGGGTTGGATTACCAGCAGGGAAGGCTTTGAGGTGGTGTGATCCCATAGGCAGAGGTCTGGGGACAGCTGGAGGAAGGAGACTGGAAGTCCCCAGTTGCTGGGAATGAAGACTTTCCCACTAGAGCATCCCCACTGCCATCAGAACAGAGGTCCAGCAGACAGGTAGCCAGCAAGTTCTGGAGCTATGTTAAAACCCTGTGAAAGAGCTACAATTCCAAGCCACCAGTTTTAGGTGTGTAGAGCAGGGAAACAGGGATGCCCTGGCTACACACTGTTCATAATTCAACCCACTTTGTTAAATAGACACAAAAGATTCAGACAAACAAAAGCTCAGATGTGCAAAAAGGATTTCAACTTGCAAACTCTGAAAATACCCCACTCCTCAAGCTCATCTCTGAGCACCATCAAAGGGAATGAGGCATCTGAAATAAAAATTATATCAATATAAATGCTTATTGCATTTATATCAGTGTTGTTCTGACTGTCTGTGCCTGGCTGGTAAAATGAGACTATTCCTCAGCAGAACCAAAGGTAAGGCTGAGCAATTGCAGCTGCTTGAGTTACAAGTTAATTCAGACACATGAAAGGCTAGCTTAAAACATCTAATTTTTAATTTATTTTTTTTTATGTGGGCCTGTTTGCCTCTTTGCAGCTGGGGAATGTGAGTTAGTGAATGACAAGTGGCATATTCAGCTCAACTGCTTGAACAAATGTCTGTGCAAATAAGAGTGTTGGATTAAGGGCTCAGTTTTAAGGAGTAAAAATGTAGAGCTCGAAAGGAGTTAGAGGGCTGAACGGGGGAAAAGCAAATGGAAATGGTAAAATAAGAGAGGAAAGGAATCATAGAATCATAGAATTGGCTGGGTTGGAAGGGACCTCAGAGATCATCAAGTCCAACCCTTGATCCACTCCTGCTGCAGTTCCCAGCCCATGGCACTGAGTGCCACATCCAGTCTCTTTTGAAATATCTCCAGACACGGAGAATCCACTACTTCACTGGGCAGCCCATTCCAATGGCTGATCACCCTCTCCAGAAAGAAATTCTTTCTAATCTCCAACCTAAACTTCCCCTGGCACAACTTAAGACCCTGCCCTCTTGTCTTGCTGAGAGTTTGCCTGGGAAAAGAGACCAACCCCCTGTTCCCCCAGGAAGGGAACAGGGAGAAGTTAAAAAGAAAAAAGAAAAGAAAAAAAAAGATAAAGGAAATTTTGGGCCAGACATAAAACTAGAGGAGATTACCAGGAAGAAAACAAAACCAAATGGAGACTGGGTTGACCCCTTTCAGCTGGTGATGGATGTTGAACTGCAGAAACCTCACTGAAACCTAAAGCAGTCACTTCAGGTCAGCTCCTCTCAAGAGCCTCGTAAAACCAGCACGACGTTCCCAAAGATAGGGAGAACAGCAAGTACTGCTGCTCTGTAATCTGTTTTCTTTCATTTGATGGAGGTCATGAATTTGATGTTTTCCACCAGACTGGCCCCATTTGGGTGTCAAGCTGTTTGTTTGTTTACAAATACAGAAATGTCTCTGACATCTGTCTCCATTCTCCTAGCAGCTACCTCATGTTTCTTGCAACTTCCCACCCTTGCCCACAGACCTTTCTTGGAAGGTTGGTTTAGTTTATGTTTGTTTAAATCACCCTTTAGCTGAACTCACTTAACACCAAAATGACCAAATTGCACTGGATGAGAACTGTCTGAGCCCTTGTGTAATGTTTTGCTAATTTTAACAGACAGGTTGAGTGGTAGGAAACCGTGGGGATGCTGAAGGGCCACAAAGAGGTGACATAGCTAGATATTTCTGGAAATGTCTCCTTTTCTAGAAACACAAATGAAATCATAACGAGATCAGAGTGCAGCTGTGCAGGGAAGAGGCAACTCTTGTTTCACCTCCCTCCTCAGGCCAAAATTAGTCCAACACCACTTGGAGAAGGGATGTGGGCTCTTGGCTTTACAGCAGCTTGAGCAGCCACAAACTGGGGCTGAGTATTAATGAGTCCCTTGAGCCCTTGAAGCAGCTCCCAGCTCATATCACAGAATCCCAGACTGGTTTGTGTTGGAAAGGACCTTAAAGCTCATCCCATTTCCACCCCCCTGCCATGGGCAGGGACACCTCCCACAGCCCAGGGTGCTCCAAGCCCCATCCCACCTGGGCTGAGACACTGCCAGGGATGGGGCAGCCACAGCTTCTCTGGGAAACCTGGGCCAGGGGCTCAGCACCCTCACAGCAAAGAATTTCTTCCCAATATCTAATCTTTATCTCCCCTTTTTCAGTTTAAAGCCATTCCCCCTCATCTTATCACTCCATGCCTTTGTCAAAAGTCCCTCTGCAGTTTTCCTGTAGCACCTTCAGGTACTGGAAGGTGCTCTAGGTTCTCCCCAGAACCTTTTTTTTTCCAGGCTGGAACAACCCCAACTTTCTCAGCCTGTCTTCAGCCCTCTGAGCACCTTCCTGATCATCTTCATCCCCACCGTGCAGCAGGATGCACCCTGCAGCTCCTGGGGCATCCCTTGGGTTGTTCCCTGCAGGGAACAAAATTAATTTGGGGAATACACAGAAGCCACAAGGTCAAAACCTGGAGTGGAAAGTTTGTGAAAAAGAACAAGTTGTTCTCTGCGTGGCCAACTCACCAAGCTCTTACAGATTTGTTCCTGACCCTTCTCCCCATGCTGTGAAGCTCCAAGCTCCTTCCCATGATCTCCTGGCAGGACTGCAGCCAAAGATCTCTCCACCAGTATCCTGACACATGGCTCTCCTCCCTCCCCACTGCCTGTTTTAATCTTATGGGCAGGGATGTTGCTATCTTCAGGATTTCTTAGGCTCTTGCAAATATGATTTTAATTAACCAAGAGGGTTCAGAAGTCTGACAAAATGCATTCTGTTTTACAATTGTTTTCTTTGTGACAGCCCATGAAAAATGATGTGTGTGAGCTCGTGATTGTGGGAGCTCACAATCTATACAATTTATCTACTAATGGCTATCCCTAAATGTTCTACATTTCCTGGGGTATGTCAGTGCTAGAACTGTACAGCTGATTGAAGAGGGGGTTTGTTGAACTATCTCTAGGAACAGTTCACATTTAAGCACTCAGCCAGCTGGTGACTGCCACAGCTTTTAAAGAAATGGTTGCCTTCAAAATTGTGATTTAGTCCAAGCATACTGTCGTTTTTGTTTTGGTTTGGTTTTTTTCTTTGCAAAGGAAAAACAAACTTTATGCCATAGAAACGTGTGCGTGGTCTTTAACAGACTGTTTTCCTGACCTCAAAATTTCTGTAAAATGCAGATTTTAAATACTGAGAATCTTGAGAATAAATGTATTTACTGGAATGAAAGCCTGACCAGAATGATAAATGAATCCAGCTTCATCAGAAATAAACAGTGACCTATTCATAGCTGTTTCAAAAATGGAAGAATTTTGCAGATGTTAGGTCAAGTTATATAAAAAGACAGTTTATAACCAGCAGAATGTGTGTGCTAGAGTCAAGGGAAGTCTCCACAGACACATGTTTTTCCCATAGCTAAGTGACTCTATTCCCCAGTGGTGTGGCTTCGTTTTGACACGTGCTCCTTTTCATCTCTGACCATTCCTCCATCCCCTTGGTAGCGGGGTTGCTGGAAAGCACAGTGAGAACTTGGAGAGGAACCTGGGAAACTGAAGTTTTGGCTTCAATCCCTTAAGACATCCCAATCTATATTCACAGGAGGGATGCTCAGTACCTGCCCCAGGAGCCTGTGGGGTGGCCAGCACAGGGGTGGTTGCTGCACCCCCTGGATTTTAAGCAAAATCAAACCTTATTCTGATGTATCCATCCCCAGTGATAGGAGAATCAAGAAAAAGGCTGCAACTCAACCAGCAGTGCAGCTGGGGAAGAGCCAAGAGGAGCTTTTGCAGTGCTCATGAGTTGACATTGATTTTCATTTGAAAACCCTGATCATAGATCATCTGCACTGAAACCCAGAGCTCCAGAACCTGTTCACTGGCTTGGAACCCAACACACTCTCCATTAAACCAGATTTCTTTGATTCTAAGTAAATAATTGGCATCTTTTATGGCACCATAATGTATCTCAGATAGCAACTCTGCTGTTGTTAAAATAGGAGAAGAGGAGAAAGAGATTGATAGTGGATGTCACACATGCTGCAAGGCAGAATTAATCACAGCTCACAAGGTAAAGGGTGGCACTGCTGCACCAGTTCTGGCCTGTACTGTTGCACAATATTCCAGCTGTAACACAGGAATAGTCATCCTGGAAAGAACAATTTATACCCAAGGTGTTTATCTAATGGCATTAAACAAGATCTCTGAAAAAATTCTCTGGGGGCAGCAGGGCTGCATGGTTGACTGGAGAAGAAGTCAGACCTGCAGGATCCAGATGCTGCAAGAGTTGTGCACTATAACTCCAAGAGCAGAAGAGGGTTAGGAGGAATGGACATAGGCTGGAGGGTCAGAGAAAGCACAGAGTAGGGTGTAAGCTCACCAGGATATTCAAAAACTGTTGCACAAGTGATCTGGATTAGGCTCATTCATGGTTTTTGAAAAGCTGGAGCCCACTTGGAAAATATTATTCAATCAAAAAGAAACCAGAAAACATGTGTTGAACTGCAGGAAAGCTGAAACACAAACACCCCCAAAGGTTCTCATTCTATACTCTAGAGCCAGGCTTTAACGCAGAGTAAATTGCCAATTTTCAGCAACAACTTCTGGGTAATGGAAAAAGGCCACTGGTCGAATTTACCCTGCAAATGAGCATGACATGAGGAGAGGCTGCAGCTGCTTATTTTCACTCTGTGACAAACATGATTAATGGGTTAAAACAATCACTCCTGCTTCCCCAACCCCATTAGGCACCAACATCAGTTCTTCAAGTGAGGAAACATTGAGACCCAAGGAGGTGGAGGAAGATGAGTGTGTGCCACATGGCTGGGAATGGATGGTGGCCAAGCTTCAGCACCTACACCCAAACCAGGATCCATATTACAGGAACTGATCTGATGTATTAGTAATTCTAAATTCTAAAATGACTTCTGGCCAAGTGTTTGCTTTGGCAAAATAGCTGCAGTCTCACTGCTTTGAACTTTGAAAAGACAGGGTGTAATCTCTGCCTGAAATCTGAAATCTGCAGGTGAAAAGAAACACCCCTGACTTCTGAGTAACTGATCGAAAGTCCTGCCATAGATACAGAGGAACCACAGACATAGCCTTGTGAAGAACTTTTTTGCAAAAGCTATGCAAGCAGTTCACAGGTCTTCACAGGAACTTGGTATGCTGCTGGGAAGTGCAATATTTTCTTATACTGTTAATTTTAATAAGCCCTTTCTTGTCTGGTGGTTAAACCACAGGTCTAAAAATCATAACACAGGGGTACCCTTCCTGCTCTTCCTTAGCCTTGTGTCTCACCTCAAGCAGGACACATCCTTGCAGTTCTCTGAACCCTCAGCTCCAGAACTATAAAATAATTGCCTGTGTCTGTTGCTTAACTGAAACAACATTTGCAGAGCACCCTGGGGTTGTCAGAGGGGGGACATTATTTATTAATTTCACATTCTGGTTACGCCCACACAACCTGCTTGTTCATGTGGAACAGCATCATTTCTCTGACTTCCTCCCTGTGCTATGGCCTGGTGTTATCTGCATTAGGAAGTATGATTAAGGAAAGAAGAATGCTTCTTTTTAAAGTTTTTTTTGTTTTTTTGTTTGTTTGTTTGTTTGCAGATACCTACTTAGCATGTGCTTTTCCTTCCACAGAAGTCATTCTATTTTTTCCTAACCTGAAAACCTTCCTTCAGAGCAGTACCTTCCTGAGATAACCAATGAGTATTTTTCCTGAGGGCCTGAGTCCACATGCCACCAACATTTTCTTTAAAGGTTTAATTAATTCCTTTTGACACTAATTTCAGTAAAAGAGTTAAAGGAACTCCAATACTCCAGAACTGAACCTTGGGTAGAGCGATTCTCATGGAGGCAGCACACACATCCCTTGTAGAAAGCACTGACACTGATGTACAAATTATTTCATTTACAGAACCTGTGCTAATCAACCTTCTATCCATCCATGACCCTTGAAACACTGCAACTTCTAGAAAGAGCCAGGTTAA